>NW_027397066.1:84768407-85124598 GCF_003265705.2 Callorhinus ursinus
TTCCTTCCTTCCTTCCTTCCTTCCTTCCTTCCTTCCTTCCTTCCTTCTTTCTTTCTTTCTTTCCTTTTCTCACTTCATTACCAATTTAGATTGAGGGAATAATATATATGGCACCTCTTCTAGGTGCTAAGGATAAGGAAGTGAGTAAGTTAAGGTCTTTAGTTCCACTACGTTTGCAGTGAAGAAGGACAACAAAGAAATAACAAGGAAATAAGTGTTTTATAGTAAATCTGGTAAGGATAAATGCTAGGAAGAAAAATGAAGTAGAATAAAGGAATAGAGATGATGGGACAGAGCAGTGTTAATACATAGGACAGGAAAAATGAGTAAATGGCTCTCCTTTACTGATCTTTGAGTAGAGCTCTCATAAAGGGAGTGAACCAGGCCAAAGGGTATTTCAGATATAGACTAGTAAGTACAGAGGTACTGAGGGTAGAGCTTTATTAGTGTGTTCAAGGAACAGCATCGGATGACTTAAGTGGAGAGAACCAATTGGAAAGTGCTTGGAAAGAAGTTTGGAGACATTATAAGGGTCAGATATAGGGAATATTAAGGATTTTGGATTTGGCTTAAATTACTACTGGAAGCCATCAGGGTTTTTTGAGTAGGAGAATGACCTACTATGAGTTACATTTTTATTTAATCATTTGTAAAGAACAAGCCATATGGTAGCAAAAGTGGAAGCAACCAGATCATTTCAGGATAAAGTAATTTTAAGGCAAGAGATGATGGTGGATTGCACTATATGGAAGTCATGGGTATGGTAATAATTGGTAAGGTTTTGAATGTATTTTGGTTGTAGAACCACAAGTCTTGATAATGGATTGGATGTAAGGAAGAAAAATTAATAGTGGCTTCTTGTTTTTGTTCTGAGCTATTGGGTGAATTGTGGTATCATTTACAGAGGTGGGAAGATTAGAGGAGGAGCAGGTTTTAGGAGAAAAATCAGAGTTCTGTTTGGGAGCTGCTAAATTTTTGATATTTATTAGCCATTAAAGTAGGCAGTTGAATATATGAATCTGGAGCTCAAGAGAGGTAAAGAACCTGGAGATATAGTGTGTAGATGCTATTTAAAGTGATAAAACTTGATGGTATCACTATCGTAAGGATCTCATTAGGAAAACAGAAACTAGGTATTTCAACAGAGGAGATATAATTTAGGCAACTAATTATACATATGTTGGGGCTTACATAGCAAAAATGGGAACATAAAAAAACCCTAAAGTAGATCACTGCAGGAAGTAGCTGATCACCGAAAGCACTGGGAGAATAAAAGGGGAGAAGTAGAGTCTTGGCGGAGAAATCCCTCAAATGAGAAGCTCAAACCACTGAGTAGTAGACTGCTAAATGGGCACAGTGAAGCTAGTTGAGGGAGTCCTGAAAAAATCAGGCACTCCAACATTTCGAAGTTGGGAAGAGGAGAGAAATCTGCAAGATGATTGAGGATAATTAGCTTATGAGGTAAGAGGAAACTAGGAGAGGGTAGAATCCCAGAAGACAAGTGAAAAAAAAATTTCAAAAAGGAGAGAGTATCTAACCATGTTAAATGCTCTTTATAGGGGAAATTGAAGACTGAAAGTTGCAATTGGATTTGATCAGATGGAGGTTGTTGATGCCTTGACAAGAGTGGATATACTGGGGTTATGGCAATGAAGTCTGGAGTTCAGGTAGGAATAGGAGGCATGACAGTGAGTATACACAAATGTTTTTCAAGGATTTTTGTAACAAAGTGGAGAAAGGAAATAGAGTAGTCATGGAAAGTTATTTTTGTTTGTTTGTTTTTTCTTTTACTATCAAATATGACAAATTTATTTGTTGATGGAAAAGATATAAATGAGAGAAAAAAACTTGATTGCAGGAGAAAGGGATAATTTTAAGAGCAAAATCCTTGAGTAAGTGAGAGGGGAAGGATACAGTATGTAAATTAAGGAATTGGACATTCATTTATTTTAAAAATAAAGAAATTAGAGACTATGAGCACTGATAATGGAGGGTTGGTTGATTTTATAGTAGGAAGATGAAGTGCTCTTATGCTTGCTTCTCAGGTGATTTTCTCAGGTGATTACAATGCATCACAATCAGGTAAAAGTTAGGAGAAAAATGGGGCAATGGAGGTTTGGGAAGAAAGCAAATGTGTAAAATAGACATTTTGACTAACTTGAGGTTAAGTTAGTGGTCATCAGTAGTGGGCAAGGGTGGGGATAGTGAGAACTGTTCACTCTGGGTGCAGGTGGTAAGCCATGAATTTTCTGTAGAAAATTTTAAAATAATTTTAAATTATTATTATTATTTTAAATAATTTTAAATCTTAAATTCAAATCAAAATTTAATCAATAATTAAATTTAAATACAAATAAATTAAAAATTTAAATAAAAATTTAAAATTTACATTAAAATTTTAAATTAAAATTGGTCTGTTATTTATTATCATCACATGTAGGCAATTCTAAACAATGTCAGTGATAATGTACTCCCTGAAAAAAATGTTTTATTAGTCTAATTTTAATCTAAACAATTGCTATGATTATTCTTGAATTTTAATAGCTTCAGTTTAGCACATGAAAATGTGCTAGATTGCTAATGTCCTTATTCTTTAATAAATATTGTATTCTATTGGCCTCTGAGCTCCAAAACAGACTTAACTTCAATGGTTCCTTTTGTAATTTAAAATGGTTTATGCTCACTTGAGCTTGCTTCAGGTGAATTCGCCTCTCTATATTCCCAAGGTTAACAGTAGATTCAAAATAAACAATGATAGCTCAGTGATTGTAAAGACAACAGAACTTGAGTTATTTCAATATTGCCATTTTATGTGAACACTTGGAGTTTTTAACTGAAAATTGCAACAGTGGAGCAGAGTTCAAATTGTGAGTTGTTATAGGTTTTTTTTTTTGAGAATTCAGTTTTTAGGGTTCTTCCATAAAATATATTTGTTCTCTGCCATAATTATTACTGGGATGTAATTTTGTTTTTGTGGAAGAAGAGAGGATGTTAAAATATGACCTGTTTCTGGAGTCAGTGTGTCATGTACAGCACTGGTGGTCATGAATGTTAAATGAGATCAGCTAGCATGTTTGTATGTCTCCCCCTACCCCAGCATATTCAACTGTAGAGTCACAGGCAGCCCCCCTGCCCCAAACATTCAGGGACAGTGTCAGTTAATGGCTTTGAGATAGAGGACAACACTATGCAAAAGGCAGAGCAGAATATAAGATATTCGTTCATAAATGTGTGAGAGCTTTGGGGATTTAAAGGAGGTAGGGGCTAAGGTTATTTACATAATAGAGTTGTGAGAATGAGCAAATAAAATCCAACTTACCACTATTAATTTGGTTTTGCTTATACCCACAGGCTGCTCAAGGTTGAAGAACTTGGGTTATACTTACTTGTGCTATAACATCTTTATGAAAAAATAAACAGAGGCAGATATTTGTCCCATTTATTTTTGAGGCATACAAGGGGACAGGTAAAATGCTTAATATATACAATTAGTAAAATTGATAAATAGGATTTAACTCAAGCTTTCTGGTTTCCTTTTAGTGGCTCATATATTATAATAGGTTAAAATATATGGTGTAGAAACTATGAGATAAACTTTTTTATTGAAGTCAATATCAAGTGATATGCCTTTAAATAATGCATCCATTTCTGTTTTTCACAGCTAGTGACATGTGTAGAATTCAGGGAAAATCTAGAGAGAGCAATCAAGATGCTACTAGAATGGGAAAATAATTTTTCATTGGAAGCATGGTGCATCTTTCTTCTAGCAAAATTTGTAGGCTATATTCCAAAGTCAATTCAGGGATTTTCTTTGTAAAGCAATTATTTTGTTCATTTAAACTGTTATTTTATTTCAAAGTTGATTTACACTTTAAGGAATTATTTACAGTAAATTTTTTTTTGTGGATCTACTATATGCTAAGAAAACATCTATGGTGTAAAATCAAGGAACACTTACTTATGAGACAGTTATGAATTGCAGTTTAAAAATTCATTTACAGAGAAACATACTCTCTCTTTTTCTATGGCTCCACTTTCTATTTAGTATCTCTGGGTAGTCAGAAAATTTTAAACTTAGTCTCTTGTATTTCCCACTTCCTACCCCCAAATTAGTTTCAGAAACGTGTTATATCAAGACACTGGAAAATATGGGATGTCATTATTAAATAAATATCTTAGTTTGAAGGTTACAGTTGATCTGTCATGGTTTGAGTTAGTATGGCCATTCTGATTTTGTGTCTTTATGCTAATTTAGTGTAATGCTTGGGGAATCTTTCTAGAAGGCTGATCATGTTAGGATGAGCCTGGATGTACCATATTGGCAAAACTCTTCCAGGTCTTTGCTATATTTTTCATAGAACTGCTGGAGAGTTCGGGGAGGAAATTTACCCCCTTCCCCTTCTTCCCCATCCCAGGCCCCCAGTCAGGGATTTTTACTTTCTTATTTGGTGTTGGATTGGGTATAGAGGGCTAAGTGATCTCTCTGTGTTTTGCCCAAAATACCTTGTTGATAGCTTGTGTTAGTTTTTCCTGTTGCTGCTGTAACAAATGACCACAACATTAATGTCTTAAAACAACACACATTTATTATTTACAGTTCTGGGCTAAAATCAAGGTGTTGGCAGGTCTGTGTTCATTCTGGGGCCTCTCAGGGAGAATTCATTTCCTTTCCTTTTCCAGTTTCCAGAGGCTGTCTTTAGCTCGTGTCCCCCCAGCCAGCAATCACATTATTTTAACTTTACTTCCATCGTCACATCTTTTTCTGACTCAGCCTCCTGTATCCCTCTTTTACTTCTAAGGACCCTCATGATTACCTTGGGCCTGCCTGGATAATCCAAAGGAATTTCCCCATCTCAAGATCCTTAATGGAATAGTATTTGCAAAGTCCCTTTTGCCACGTAAGGGAACATATTCACAGGTTCTGGTGATTAGGACGTGTACATATTTGGGTGGTCATTATTCTGTCTATGACACAACTCAAAATTCCCGATCTATCTGGGACTTAGGCTTTTTGGAAAAGCCTGCGAGAAAAATCACATTTTTATTTTTTATTTTGTTGTTGTTGTTGTTGTTTTGCTGTATATCATTCTGTTTGAATCTAATTCTTTGCTTGAATGAGAGGAAACAAAATACTGAGAGGAAAAACCCAACAGTAACAAGTCAGTACAGAAAATTTTTTTTTAGTCACACAAGACATGCATATTAAAAAACTTGATTAGATAAATGGAAATGTTTAGTGGAAGTATAAGTATTTATTATCAAGTGTCCTGTTATTTTCTGAAAGGGCACACTTCTGTTCTTTTTCTTCACTGAAGACAATACTGATGATATGAGCCTCATAGAAATTAATACACATTAAATAAGAGGAATAAAGTGAGATCTTATGGTTTCCTTTCCTGAATGTTGCATGAGTTATTTTGCACCCCTGGGTTAAGGGAAAGTACTTATCTCCATTGGGATTTCATTTTGTCCTGATGCAAGCTGGACCTGTTGAAATGCTTGGAATGGAAAACACACTATTGAAAGGGGAAAAGGCAGGAGTTGTCGTCTGGCATATCCCACCCCCAGTCCATCTCTTCTGACAATATTGCCTCCCCCAACCAACATGTATTTTATGCACAACTAGGTCAAGTTTCTAAAGCTGCCAACCTCCCTCTCTTCAAGGTTAGGTAGGCATGTTCTGTTTTCCACTGGTACAATCATTTGGCTGCCATCTTTTCCCCCTCCATTGCCCTGGAGGACAGTATAACAGACAGGGAAGCCCTTACTAAATTCACTAAATAAGCCTTAAATGATAGCCAACAAAGCCTGTCCTTACTGAATACTGAAGTGTCTCTGAGAAAAGCTGTCTTCCAAATTAGAATGTCCTTGGACGTTATTACTGCCTCAAAAGGAGGCACCTGTGCCATTATCCAAACAGAATGTGTGTTCATACCTGATAAATCTGCTAATGTATCATCTTTACTAAATCACCCAAGAACACAAGTGAACATCCTGAATAATCCAACCCCAAGCCTAGGGACTTAATAAATTAATGGTTAGTTAGGATCATAGGGCTCCTGGTGGAAAAAATAGTTATTTTGGAATCATTATCTTGATCCATGTTTTCTCTTGCCTGTGCCCCTATTTTTGCTATATTATCTGCCTCATTTGGCAGATAGATGCCCAGTGAGCTACCTCCATCCTAGTGTAACTCCTTGCTGACCCCTCAGGGCACACTGCGGAAGAAGGGAGAATGTAAGATTATAAGAGCCAACAGGAGGGGTGTAGTGTTGGAGGAGGTTATTGAGAGGACATGACTATCAGTTGACCTGTAAGCTGGACCTGGGCGATCCAAGGTTTGTTAACTCCTCCCCTGTCCTCGGAATGTGTGTCTGCCCACCATTCCCACACTAGGGACTGTTTTAAGGACACAGCCTTGAGAGAGTAATGTGTTGTTGGATTGAATACATGACTGAACTCAGTTAAGGCCTCTACATAAACTTTTAAGATTCTGGCGGGTGGTTGTGGAGACCTATTGGTTTGTGTCTTGTGGCTGTCCAAGATAAGCCTCTTCTGTAAGTTTATTAAAACTGTCATCTACCAATCTGTCGACCTCAGAGAGTCGGGGACCTGGGGCGGTGAAGGAACTGAGAAAAAGAGACGACAGTATAGGGAGGCACAGGGGACCCCGAGCAAACAGCCCAAGGTCCCGAGGTTTATTTTCCATAATCTAATATACCTTCTACAGTGATATAGATCTATAATGATTTATAGCAGGGGCTTAATAAGGCACATTCTTCCACGTACACAGGGTTAGTCAAGTGAAGCAATGGGAGTGGAGAAGGAATAAAGAAATTTGTAACTGGCTGTGATCAATTAATTGTAAACACCATTGTACTCGGACCTTAACACAGGATAAGAGAACAAAGAAGGGAATGCACAGTGTGCTGTTTACAGCTGGCTTCCTATCTACAGAACATCTTCTGCTGCGTACTTTAGAACAGACCACACACATTCTAAGGGCATTTCACACTGATCCTTTCGGGTTATTTTTAACCTTGCAATCTCGAGTTTTCTCAGAGATCTTGGTGTCTGAAC
Organism: Callorhinus ursinus; assembly: GCF_003265705.2. NCBI lineage: Eukaryota > Metazoa > Chordata > Mammalia > Carnivora > Otariidae > Callorhinus > Callorhinus ursinus. The sequence continues at coordinate 84,775,488 of NW_027397066.1, forward strand.
GAACATGCACCAGTGGTCGTTGTGGCGTTCTGTTTCCCACACCAGTCTGGAGTGGACTGGCTCTTTATTCAGTCCTTCCTTGCCCTCTGTATATGGGGGCCAGTTTGTAAACCAACATTTGCATTTCCCTGACGATTAGTGATGTTGAGCACGTTTCCATCCACCTGTTGGCCATCTCTATGTCATTTTTTTTTTTTTTGCCATCTTTAGAAAACTGTCTAGTCATATCTCCTGGCTATCTTTTAACTGTTTTTTTAGTTTATTTGTTTGTTTGGTATTGAGTTGTACGAGTTCTTTATATATTTTGGATATTATCCCCTTATTAGGTGCATGATTTGCAAATACTTTCTATTTAGTAAGTTGCTTTTTCATTTTGTTGATGGTTTCCTTTGCTGTGCAGAAGCTTTTTAGGTCGTTGTAGTCCCATGTGTTTATTTTTTATTTTGCTGCCTTTGCTTTTGGAGTAAGATCCAAAAAAATCATCACCAAGCGTGACGTCAAGGAGCTTACCACCTGTTTTCTTCCAGGAATTTTATTGTTTCAAGTCTTATATTTAAGTCTTTAATTCGTTTTGAAATACTTTCTGTGTATGTTGTAAGATAGTTTCATTCTTTTGCAGGTGGCTGTCCGGTTTTCCCAACACTATTCACTGAAGAGACTGTTCCTCCCCATTGTATATTCTTGGCTCCTTTGCTGTAGATTAGTTGGCCATGTAAGCGTGGGTTTATTTCTGGGCTCTCTATTCTATTCCATTGATCTATGTGTCTGTTTTTATGCCAGTATCATACTGTTTTGATTATGATAGCTTTGTAATAGAGTTTGAAATCAGGGAGTATGATGCCTCCAACTTTCTTCTTTCTCAAGATTGTTTTTCACTATTCAGGGTCTTTTGTGATTCCATACAGATTTTAAGATTGTACTATGTCTGTGAAAAATGCCATTGAAATTTTGATAGGGATTGAATTGAGTCTGTAGACTGGGTAGTATGCACATTTTCACAAAATTAATTCCTCCAATCTGTGAGCATGGAAAAATCTTTCCACTCACGTGTATCTTCTTCACTTTCATCAATGTCTTATGGTTTTCAGTAGAAATTAATATAGCTACTGCTTTATTTTGATTAGTTTTAGCATGGTATATTTTTCTCCATCCATTTACTTTAAATCTATATGTGTCTTTTTATATAAGGTGGGTTTTTGTAGACGACATATATTTGAGTCTTGCTTTTTGGTCCACTCTGACAATTTCACTTTTAACTGGTTCATGTAGATCAGTGATCTACAAAGTGATTACACAAAGTTATGTTTAAAGTAATATAGTTGGATTCATATCTACCATATTCATTCCTGTTTTCTATATGTTCCCCTGTTCTTTGTTTCTATTTTTGTATTCCAGTCTTTTTCTGTCTTTTGTGGTTTTAATTAAGCATTGTATATGATTTCATTTTCTTTCCTTTCTTAGCATATTGGTTACATGTATATTTTTACTTTATTTTACTGGTTACTCTAGAGTTCGCAATATATATTGCAGCAAATCCACGTCCACTTTCAAATAACCCTTCACGGGTAGTGTAAGTACCTTACAATAACAAAATAGTCCTAATTCCTTCCTCTCATCACTTGCTTGTATCATTGCTGTCATTCATTAGACTTATATATGTGTGTATATTTATACATATGCGTGATAATAGACATAAACATACATAATCAAATATATTTTTGGTATTACTATCTTGGAAAAACTGTTATCTGTTAGGTCAACTAAAATAAGAAAAATAGAAGTTTTTATTTTGCTTTCACTTATTCCTTCTTTGATACTCTTCCTTGTTTTATGGATATCCAAGCTTCTGACCTGTATTATTTTCCTTGTCTCTAAAGAACTTTTAACATTTCTTTCAAGGCAGGTGTACTGGCAACATATTTCCTCAATATTATTTTGTCTGAGAAAGTCCTTTATTTCTCCTTCATGTTGAATGATAATTCCACAGGGTACAGAATTCTAGGTTGTTGGTTGTTTTCTATGAGCACTATATAAATTTCACTTCGCTCTTCTTGCTTGTATGATTTTTGAGAAGTTGGATGTAATTCCTATCTTTGTTCTTCTATAGGTAAAATGTTTTTTCCTTTGGCGGCTTCTTTCAAGATTTTTTTGATTTCTTATACTTGGAAAATTATATGCCTATATTTAAATTTTTTGGTGTTTATTCTGCTTGCTGTTCTCTGAGCTCCTGGATCTGTGCTTTGGTGTGTTAGATTAATTTGGGGGAAATTATCAGTCATTATTGTTTTAAATATTTCTTCTGTTCCTTTTTTATCCTTCTAGTACTCCCATTATGCACATGTTATAACTTTTATAATTATCTACTAGTGCTTTATGTTCTTTTTTTTCCAGCCTTTGTTCTCTTTGCTTTTCAGTTTTTGAGGATTCTATTGATATATCTTCTAGGTTGGAGATTGTTTTCTCATCTGTGTCCATTATACTACTAAGTCCATCAAAGACATTCCTCCTTTCTGTTAGTTTTTTTTTTTTTAATCTCTAGAAATTCTTTTTGGTTCTTAGGATTTCCATCTCTCTGCTTACATTGCCCATCTGTTTGGGCACACTGTCTACTTTATCATTTGGAGCCCTTAACATGTAAATCATAGTTGTTTTAATTTCCCAGTCTGATAATTACAACATCCCTGACATGGCTAATTCTGATGCTTGCATTGTCTCTTCAAATTGTGTTTTTTTTGCCATTTGATAAGCCTTGTGGTTTTCTTTAATAGGCAGACATCATACACTGGGTAAAGGAACCGCTATAAATAGACCTTGTAGTGGTGAGGTAGATGAGGAGAGGAAGTGTTCCATAGTGTTATGATTAAGTCTCAGTCTTTTATTGAGCCTATGCCTCTGGACTGTAAACTTCACCTTGTGAGGAGTTCCCCTGTCCCTGCCAGAGCCCAGGGGATTTTTCTCCCATATTTACCGTGGGAGTCTGGCCTGGGTCTTGAAGGTAAATCTGACAAAACTGTGGGGTTCCCCAATGGTTGGGTTCTCCTGGAATTTTTAACTCTCAGAGTTGTCTACTCCAGAAATTCATCAATTACAGTTCAGGTTTACTTACTCTGGCACTGGATCCCCCAAGGCTTTTGAACTGGTTCCCAAAGTTTCTGCTTTTGCATCTCTGCTCCTGTAAGCCATGATGACCTGTGTTTTTTCCTGCCTGTCTGTCCAGTCTTAGAGGCAGTGGTTTGCTCTGTGTTCTGCCCTCTCGTACAGATCAAAGAAAAGTTGTTGGTGTTTCAGTCTGTTCAACTTTTTTCTTGTTGTTTGGATGCAGTGGAGACTTTCAAGCTCCTTACATGTGGAACAGAAAAATGAAGTCCTTGTTACTGATTTCTAATTTAATTTCTTTGTGTTAAAAAAGCATACTCTTAAGATTTCAATCATTTTAAATTAATTGAGATGTGTTTTATGGCTTAACATACGGTCTATCTTGATGAATTGTTTATGTGCACTTGAAAATAATGTGTATTGTGCATTATTTGTGTTGGCTCCTATAAATGTGGTTGATCATGTTTTTCAGATCTTCTATATCCCTTCTCAGTTTTTTCTTTTAATTGTTCTATTGATTACTGAGAGAGAGTATTAAAAGTTGCAACTATGGGGTGCCTGGGTGGCTCAGTCAGTTAAGCATCTCCATTTGGCTCAGGTCATAATCCCAGAGTCCCAGGATCGAGCCCCACGTCAGACTATCTGCTCAGCAGGTAGTCTGCTTCTCCCTCTCCCTCTGCCCCTCTGCCTGCTCCTTCTCTCTCTCTCTCTCTCTTTCAAGTAGATAAATAAAATCTTAAAAAAAAGTTGCAATTATGATTATGGATTTTTAAATTTCTCTCTTTAGTTCAGTCTATTTTTATTTCATGGATTTTCGAATTCTGTTGCATACACATTTGAGATTATTTTGTTTTCCTGATGAATTGGTCTTTTTAAGTTATAAAATGTTCCTTTTTATCTCTGATAATAGTTCTTGTCTTGAAATCTATCTTTTTAACTACATATATCCTTATTTTAGCATTCGTATGTTTATATATCTTATATACATAATCTATCATTTTCATTTTTAAATCTCTAATCTGTTTCTTTATATTTAAATTGCATCTATTATAGATTTCAGATAGTTGGATCTTAATTTTTTATATAATCGGGCAATGTCTGCCTTTTAATTGGTATGTATAGTCTGTTAAAATCTAATACAATTAAAAAAACAAAATCTAATACAATTATTTATCTGTTTAGGCTTAACCCTGCCAGTTTTCTATTTTTCTTTTTATCTCATCTGTTTTTTATATCTCTGTTCCTCCTTTCCTGCCATCTTTTGGTTTAATCAAGTATTTTTAGGTTTCATTTTGCTATGTTTTTATTGACTTTTTATCTATAGTTTTTTGCATTTATTTAGAGGTTGCACTAAGGTTTACAATATAGGCATTTACCTTATCACATCTATTTGGAATTAAATTTATGGTACTTTGTGTTAAATATAAAAATCTTGCAACAATAAAGTTCTGTTTATATCCTATTCTTTGTGATGTTATTTCCGTCCGAATTACATCTCTTTATGTTATACATCTCAAAGTATAGCATTATAATTTTTGCTTTAAACAGTCATATGTATTTTAAGGATATAAAGAGATGTAAACAAAAATTGCAGTTTTGTATTTACCATTTCCTGTGCTCTTTATTCCTTCCACTAGATCTAAGATTCCATCTAGGGTAACTTCTTTTCAGGAAGAAGAATTTTCTTTAACAGTTTTTGTACAACAAGTCTGCTGATAATTCTATGAATTTCCATTTACCTGAAAATATTTTCATTTTTTTGATGGATATTTTCCCTGCATGTAGAATTCCGGGCTGATGCATTTTTTTCTCCCTCATTTTAAAAATATTGATCCATTGTCTTCTGGTCTCCATTGTTTCTTATTTAGAGTCAACCCTCATTTAGGTTATTGTTATATATAAATATGTATGAAATCTGTTGCTATTTTCTGGCTACTTTCAAAATTTTTTCTTTATCTCGATTTCCAACAGTTTGATTATGATGAACCAGGGTGTTGATTTCTTTGTATTTATCTGCTTGAGGTTAGCTTCTGTGTTTGTTTCTTTTTATGTTATGTATGAATTTGGAAAAATTGGGGCCATTAATTCTTCAGAATTATTTTTTGTTTCCATTCTCTTTCTCCTCTTCTTCTAAAACTTCAGTGGCAGATATGTTACAGAGCTTGATGTTGATTCAGTAGTTGATATTCTGTTTATTTTGTTTTTCCACATCTTTTTTCTATCTGCTTTTTAGACTGGATATTTCTTATTGATCTATCTTCAAGTTTACTGTTCCTTTTCCATGTTATGTTCAATTCTCCCTCTGAACCCATCCAGTGAAATTTTCATTTCATATATTATATGTTCCATTGTGAAATTTTCATTTGGCTTTTTTAAAAAATATAAATGCCTTTCCTTTGCTGAGAATGAATATTCATCTGTCCTTTAAGTATGACCACATTTTCCTTTATGTTTTAGAATATATTTATAAGAGATGCTTTAATTTTCTTGATTGCGAATTTCAACATCTGGGTTGTATTTGTATCAGATTCTTTTGACTATTTCTTCTCTTTATAATGCATTACATTTCTCTTTTTCTCTATATCTAGTAATACTTATTGTATACTGCATATTGTGGATGATTGTTGTGAGTATGGATTATGTGTTCTCTTTTAAAAGGTATTTATTTTTGTTCTGATGATCTGTTAAATTTTGATATACTCTGGGTCCTGTCAGGCTTAGTATTTTTATCTTGTTAGGGTGGGAGGGTATATTTTAATTTTTGAGTTAGTCTTTGCTTGTGACTCTTACTTCAGGGCATATTCTTGACTCCAAAGGAGTGACCTTTCTGTAATTTCAACTGAAGGGTCAGGGCACTTGGTATGATCTTTCTATCCTGGCTAGTACTACAATATCTCCCAGAACTGTATAATTGTTCAACCTTTAATAATAGAGTAGGCAATCTCTGTTAGACATGGTGGAGTTGGACCCTGGGCACATGTGGGACACTGGTTATTTTTTTGGGAGAACGGGATTATGATTGGGATAGAAGATATGTAGGAGCTTTTGGATGACTGACCAAGTTTTATTTCTTGCCATACCCCAGCTTTACTGAGACATGGATAGCAAATAAAAATTATATGTATCTAAGGTATATAGTGTGTTGTTTTAATATATGTATACATTGTGAGATGATTACCATAATCAAGCTAATTAATGTCAAAATTTTTTATTTTGACTTGAGTCATGGTTACATGAGTATTTGCCTTGTGATAATTTGTTAAGCTCTACCTTTGTATTATGTAGGTTCTTTTTTGTATCTATATTTTATTTTAAAATAAAAAGGTTTATAACAAAATAAGAAGAACCTCTAAAATACAACTGAAGCATAGGCTTTATGTGTACCATTTATAGAAAAAGTGGCTTACAAATATGTTAAAAACATACAAAAAGCCCAACTTCTTTATTAATGTAAGAAGTACAAGTTAAAACAATGAAATTATAGTTCAAATAATCAAATTGAAAAGCATTTCAAGAAAAAATAATATGCTAATGAGCTTCCTGAGAAATACTCATAAAATGCTGGTAAAGTAACAACTTAATAAACTATTAAAGAAAAGATATTTATTAATTGACATTATCTTTATCCTAATAATTTTTTTAACCTAATAATTTTTCTTCCATGAGGGAAATTATAGCAATATGGGCAAGCTTTATGTACAAGTGTGACTATTGCAATATTACTTATATATAAAATCATCAAAACAACATTACTGTTCAACAATCAGGAAGTGGTTTAGTGGTCTAATAAAGTATGATAAACCAAATGATGAGGTAATCTTTGAAATCATCAAAATAATTAAAAGACATAGGAAAAGTCTTATAAAATTCTGTATTAGGTAGGAGTCTATCTATGTAAAATTATGTAAAAGAGCTAGAAGTAAATATGCCGGAAGATTAAGAGCAGTTGACTCTTTTGAGTGGTTATGGATTCTGTTAATTTTCTCCTTTACAATTTACCTTCTTTCTAAATTTTCTAATGTGAGCCAGTGTTTCTTTAATAATCACAAAATGAACTATTTTGAAAATTTATAAAGAAAGTTACAGAATAATTTTTAACTAATATGAAAATTATTTTAAAAAAGGACAAAGTCATGTGAAAGTGCTGTCATACGAGTGAAGGTAGCTAAATTTTATTTGGGTTTTAGAACTTATAAATGTTTTGGGGGTTTAAAGCAACAAAGATAAGAATATACATGTTTCTGTTTCTTACCCCAAACCTGGGTGCTATTTCTGATTTTCCATCATGGATTACCCTGAAGAGGTGTGGGTTTTTTTGGTAATTATTTCTTGTTTCCTCTGAGTCAACCAGTTTAAGTTCTGAGCTGGGAAGGAACAAGTACATTTATTATTTTTAAAATTTAGATATAATAATATGTCACATTTCATTAGTTTTAGGTGTACAATATAATGATATCATATTTGTATATATTATGAAATAATCAACATAATAAATCTAGGTAACATCCATCAGTATGCATAGTTACATATTTTTTTCTTGTTATGAAAACTTTCAAGATTTACTCTTTTAGCAACTTTCAAATATACAATGACAGCATTATTAACTATAATGCTGTGCATTATATCCTCATGACTGATTTTATAGTTTGGAGTTTGTCAAGTGCATTTCTTTAGGAGAGAGATACAAGGGTGAAGATGAAATTTTCTTTATAATCCTTGATTTTAAGTAATTGAATATGAAATATGGGGAATAATTAATTTATTTCTTCTTTTTATAATTCTAAGTCAATTGATCTGAATTTTGGAAATCTACTTTGTCTAATTTAAATATATGAATTAGATAATTTTGGAGCACCTTTCCAGTTCATAACTCTTTCTCTGAGCACGTGTACCCCATAGGGATAAGAACTTGGATACCATTCATTCATTCATTTGTCCTCCATTCATTGAACAAAATAATTGTTAAATGCACATTTATGTCTGGCACAATCTAAGGCATTTGACATACAGTGGTGAACAAGGTAAGAAAGATTTATGCTTCATGGCATTTACTTTCTGGTGGCAAATGAATAAACAAATGAACACAATAATTTCAAATAGTGATGAATGCAGTGAAGGCAATAAACCAGTATAATGGCATGGAGATTGCCTAGGGGTATTATTTTAAGTTTATCTACTACAAAAAGTTGGGCTAGAGATATATACATGGGGCAAGCTGACATTTGATGTCCCGAAGATTTTCAAATGATAGATAAAACCCAGAAGTTGGGAGTATGTTTATATTCCAGGAAAACCCTACTTCCTGAATATACCCCCATTTCTCATTATGACGTCATAAATAAGAAACGAAATATTAGAAGAAGAAATATACAACAGGTTTCTGCACGAAGTCTGTGTAGTTGAAGCAGAAAGTTTCTCTACTTCACAGTTTAATATTGAACAACATGAAACAATGACAAAAGATCCCCTGTACATAGGATATCAGCTCTAACACACAGCATTTACCAGGTTTTTGGACTGCTGTGGCCTTGTGGGGATATGGACACACCTGAAACAGCCATCTTTGCTTCTGGAATGGAAGCTGCATGTTGAGGATGACTGAAGAAGACTTGATTCCTGGCACCATAGAGCCTTCATAATGTCCTAGAGCATTTTCACTCAAACTTGTTACATGATTGAGAAATGAACTTTAGTTTTAATTAAGCCACTATTATTTTGGCTTTCGTTATAGCAGTCGAGCCATATCCCTGTATCAGATATCTCTTGCCTACTAGTCCTCTCTCTTTTTGTCTTGCTATGGGCTACTTGCCTCGCAGGTCTCAGCTTAAATACCAATTCCTTAGGAAAGGTTCTCTGACTCCCCAAACTAGTTAAGCATTTACCCCTAGGACACTGTACTACTTTGCAGATCTCATCACACGCGTAAACCTTATTTCCTTAGACTTTAAAGGGTAAATGAAGAGGGACGCAGATGGAGAAACAATGGGCTCAACCCACAATAAAGAGCTGAGACAGCTTGAAGCAAAGATTCCTAGCCAAAACAGACCTGGATCAGCTGACCTGTAGTTCAACACCTGTTCACGAGAATGAATGATTTTTGTCTTAATCTACTAAGTTTTGAGGTGGTTTATTTGAGGTGGTTTATTTTGCAGCAGTGGCTAGATAATTGGCATCTTGACTTTCTCATGAAATTTTTAGATGAAGAGTTGAGCCATTGGATGTGGAGTAGCAGGGACTATTTTCCATACTTGCTGGTTTGTCTATGAAAGATCTTGAATAGATAGTGTACCTGGTACATTAATTTAAGAAGGTGGTTGAAAATCCTACTGATGAGTTCTCAGTCTAATGACAGAGAAATAACTAAGACAGGTAAATACTGAAGTCTGACCACCACTGACATTCAGGTACTTAAGGAATCCAAAGGCAAGTTCTGCTGTATTGACTGTGGCCTAAATTTGATTGTTGGATACACATTATGCAGCATATTTTTAGAAGCTTTGGATTACCAACATCTATTGAACACCAGTTATTTATTAGGCACTCTGCCAAGCATTGGGGCATAGAGAAAGTAATGTCACAATTGCTTTCTTTGAGAAATTCCCAGGAGGAAAGAAAAAAGCATGTAAACCAATTGTTACAATATGATGTGATAAATATTATAGTAGAAGAAAGGAGGGTAATGAGAACATACACACAGAAGAGCAATGTTTAGTTATCTGGGTGGGAGGCTGGAAAAGACTTCCCTTAGGAGGTAACTTTGGAGTTTGGCTAGAGAGGGCATTCCAGGAAGAGTGAGTACAGCTTGGTGAGTGTGGTAGCAGCAGTGCAGTGCTGTAGTAGATATTAGTAGAGTCATGATTGTGGCTACTACATATGTGGGTGAGAGTTTTAGGGCTCACAGCTGCCACCTACCCAAGAGCCAATAACTGACTGTGTTAGTGGAATAGAAGACTGGCTTCCTTGTCTCAAAGAGGTAGCAGCTCTATGGTGAAATTCATGCTCCTGAGTTCCCTATAGGATCTGAAGCCTGAAGCTTATCTCCACCTGAGAGCACCTCCTAGCTTAGCTTCCCTTTCCTGCCCTACCCTGCTTCCTTCAGTCCCCTTCTCCTGACCTCCATCAGTAAATTACTTTTATAAGAATCTCCTATACACCCCTGAAACAAATAATACATTATAAGTTAAAAAAAAAAAAGAATCTCCTATACAGGCTCTATAAGGAACTCCATCTAAGATCGGCTGTTCTTTTATTCCACTAAAGACGTAACTGGAATTTTGAGGTTGTTATTATATAATAACACAACTTAAAAAATAAGAGAATGCTCCCCTTTATTGATAGTTTTCTTTCTTTCTAGGTTAAGAATCACTTACGTGATTTCTTTCCTGAATGTGTTTTAGGCATCCATTTTGCAGTTCATATAATTCTTATGGATTATGGGTATAGAAAAGTTGATTTCTCTGTGATTTTTATTCCTTTATCTTGTTATTGTAAAATCATGCCCTGAAGGAATTACAATAAAATCAGCTTTAGCTTGTCATGACACTAGGATAGACTGAAACACAGGCACTGTTCCAAGGCTGTCTTTACACACTAAGTGAATTAGACATTTGAAGCAATGTAGTGAGGTAGTTCAGATTCCTGCATCCTAAAATGGTTCAAATTAATAGAATATGTTGTTCTCAAATAAAACTGCTCTTTTGCGATCCCCTTGGGGGGAATGTCTGGATTAAAAAACAAAACCAAACCAAATAAAACCTAAAAACCCAGCCCAAGCCAATGGTTGACCTTCTATGAGGCAATGGCCAAGTCTCTTGGAGAGATTTTTAATCTACTTGCCTCTGCCCTAGCTTATGCCATCATTTTCAAATTCTAATTTATATAGTTTCATGATTTTGAGGCAATTATTTTCTCACTGCTCATATATGTTTAGAATTTTAATGTTAGCTAAGGGAAAATTCAAATTTTTGAATTGATGAAAAAAAATCAAGTTCCATTTTCACCAAAGGTAAATTGCAAATATATCAAAGAGTTAGGTGTTAAAAAGAAAACAGTTACAATCTCTAGAGGGAATATGGGTGAATACTTATGTCCAGATGAAAAGGATTTGCTAAAGGAAATAGAAGAAATCACAAAGGTGAAAATTCATAGATTTGACCACAGAGTAGTTAATAGTTTCTTAACATAAAGAGCACTATAAATGCAATTAAACTAGGAATTGCAAATTTAGAAATATTTACAATAAAAATGATAACATGGAGACTCTCAAAACAATAGAAATCCCATCCCCTTGAGGTCCAGCCAAACAAATGGGACCAAATCTACAACTCATAGACAAAACATGCATGTAACTCTTAAATATACGAAATCTCCAAAAGTCTGACTTTTTACCAATATAAAATATGCAAATTAAGGCCATAGGATATTATTTTTTACATATTAATTAGAAACTGTTTTAAAAATAGTGATGAACTCATAGTGAGAAATTCACTTTTATATACAGCTCATATGGGTATAAACTGAGAACACCTTTAAAAATGAAATTTATCATATATTTAGACCCAACAATTCCAGAGAAGAAAACAATTAAGAACATTTATGCAAATTTGTATCCAATGATGATTGGTTATTAAATTATGAATTTTAATAAAAGCATCAAAACTGTACCAATGTCCAATAATCAGGAAACAGATTAATAAATTGTGGTATATAAAGAGATATTAGTATTATGTAGACTTCAAAGACTTTTCAGAATCTTTTAAAAATGCTTCTAAGAATCTGGATACAAAAATCTATTTGAGGTATAATTTTACTTATGATAAAAAAAAAAGATGTGCTTAGTAAAGAGCTCAAAAAGTTAATACTGATTATTTCTATGTTGAGGAAATATGGATAACTTTTTTTCAAAATATTAAGTCAGACCTGAATGTCATTTCTGATTCTTTCAGTCTGGATTACCTGATGGATCTTTTGGTAATTTTTATGTTTCCTTAGAGTCACACAACTCTAGCTCTAAAAGTTTAGCAGCAACTAGAACATGCCTTTAGGAGAGAGTTTTACAGCAGCTGGAACATGCCTGGAGATAGAGTGCTCTACAGAGGCTTTTTTTTTTTTAAACAGTTTTATTGAGATTCTTGATCTCACACAAGGGGATGGTAAAATGTGGATGGTAACAAAGTTATTTGCAACTCTACAACCATTGCCCTGTTATAGATAACTGAACCAGGGTAACTCACATGAAATAATATGTGAATAATAACCTTTGGGGTTTTTCGCAAGTCACAGTTTCTTTGAAAACCTTTTCAATAAGGTGGATTAGGCAGCTTTGGAGGGCCGGGTAAAGAGAGTGATGTCCAGGGCTATCAGATGAACAATTAGGTTATAACTGATGATTTACTGATGAAGTGAATCTTAGTTGTTAGAATGGGGTTGAGGCAAGACATTTTTCATGAAGATAAATGCTTGGGACAAGGATTCAGGACTGGAAGAAATTGAAATTTCAAACTGGAGAACTTAGAATTTAGAAATTGAGAGCTGGGATCACTTTCTTCTTCTCCTTCTTCTTCTTCTTCTTCTTCTTCTTCTTCTTCTTCTTCTTCTTCTTCTTCTTCTTCTTCTAAGATTTTATTTATTTATTTGACAGAGAGAGACACAGCAAGAGAGGGAACACAAGCTGGGGGGAGTGGGAGAAGGGGAAGCAGGCTTGCCGTGGAGCAGGGAGCCCGATGTGAGGCTTGATCCCAGGACCCTGGGATCATGACCTGAGCCGAAGGCAGACGCTTAACGACTGAGCCACCCAGGCGCCCCTGGGATTACTTCTATGAGATTTTTTTTCCACTGCCTTCCTCTGCTTGCTGTATTATCATTACACCTATGATTTATCTCTTATTGGACTTTTCTTAGTTCCAGGATTCACTATATTTTTTCTTTTGTCAAGGACTTCTCATATTCTGTAGATTGTTTCTTTCTGCTTCTTCCTTTATTAATAGAACACTAAAGTTTTATTTAGTATAAGGTATTTAGCATGGCTGCCCAGCTAAATACTTTATTTCCCAGAATTTCTTGCAGCTGGTCATGGTCTTGTGACTAGACAGTAGGACATGAATAGAAGTGATGTGCACAGTTTCCAGGTGATGCTCTTAAAGGGTGAGGAGCATGTCTTCCGATTCTCCTGTCTTTGCCTCTGGCTGGAAACTAGACTTGGGAGCTGGAATAGTCATCATAGACAATGAGATGGAAGCTGCTTGTTGAATAAGGCAGAACAACAAGAGAGAAGACTGAGTTCCTAGTCCTATGAAGCCAACAGATAAGACTTAGATTGATTATACCTGAGAAACAAACTGAGGGTTCTAGAGGGGAGGGGGTGGGGGGAGGGGTCAGCCCGGTGATGGGTATTAGAGAGGGCATAACTGGGTGTTAGATGCAAACAATGAATCGTGGAACACTACATCAAAAACTAATGATGTAATGTATGGTGATTAACATAACAATAAAAAATTTAAAGGAAAAAAAAGACTTTGATTATGTTTGGATTGTTACGTGACTGACAAGTAAGTTTTCATATTAAGATGTTGATATTTTGGCTTTTGTTAGAGTCAAACTTTATCTTCTTCCTCTCTCTGCCTGGTAAGTTGCCTTTTATCTCTCAGACTTCACCTTAAATACCAAAAGAAGGTATTCCTACTTCAAAAACTAGTTTGGTTTCTTCCTAAGATACTGCATTACTTTGTATATTTTATCACATTTGTATTTTTTGTTCTTTGCCAATTTATAAGTCCTATGAGGGAGGAGCTATATCTTTTTTGGTTCACTAATATATATTAATGATGAAGATTGATCAAGGTGGGGACTAGGACAACAGGGAGAGCGGAGAGGGTAGATGGGAGGGGGAGTGAGGTAGGAGCAGTAGTTTCCAGGTTTAATTTGCAAGAAAAGGAGGTTGAGTTTGGGAATCTAGGGGCTGTTGTCACTGGCCATTAGATGTCACTGGCTATCCTGGTTGGGGGAAGGTGACTTACTTTATGTCCCTGTGAAACTGGTAGTACTGGCCTAGGAACGTGTATTGAAATGAGCCCGAGGCTGTAAGTGTCCTCAGCAGGATTAATTAAATGTAAGTATTCTTAGAGTTCTCATCTATAAAATTGAGATAAAAATAAATTCCTCCTGGGTTGTTGTAGGATTAAAAGAGACATTTCAAGGGAAATACTTGGCATAATACCACCCATATAGTAAATACACATTAAATTAGTTATTGTTATTCTTTGTTTAGGAAATCAATCTCATTTAATTTACTGGTAGGTGGAAAGCTCCCTGATTAGGAAATATGTTCTCCGAAGTAGCATAGTTAAGATCATAGACTCTGGAGCTAGATATCCTGGATTTATTTCTCAGATCTGCCATTTTCTAGTTTCTAGGCAAGAGTTGATCATCTGGCTGCCTTTCTGGGCCAGTCATATTGTCTTTTGCCCAAAACTTACTAAAGTGTGTGGGGCAAGGAGTAGTGATAATTGTTTCCAAACCCTGTTGGATTGTGAGTGAAGGATCTGGACAGATAGTGTAATTGTTACATTTATTTAAAGAATTATATGAAATCCCACAGATATTTGGATTCACATTTGGGACAACAACAACAAAAAAGTCAGGTAAATAGATATAATATACTCATTGGCACAGGTCCTTAAAACATCCAAAGTCAATTTCTTATTACTGTAACTACCAATTAAAATTTATCATTGGCTTCCTAGTTATACTGTGCTATTATTTTACCTTTTGAAGTATTTTAAGAAGTTCTGTTCTAAGAAACACCTGGAAGCAGAAAAGGCATAAATCAACACAAATCCTTCATAAATGCTGGAAAACCATCTTAAATCTGTCTCCTGGGGATAGATTAGCAGTGTGTGTGTGTGTGTGTGTGTGTGTGTGTGTGTGTGTGTGTGTGTAAAAATAAGTGCAAACATTCCACATGTTTGAATTCCACATGTCCTCATTTTGGTCAGAATGGTTGTTATGCAGAAATAGAAAGTAAAATATTTTAGAAGTTAATTTATTTTTAAAAAAGATTTTAGTTATTTATTTGACAGAGAGAGAGAGCACAAGCAGGGGGAGCGGCAGGCAGAGGGAGAGAGAGAAGCAGGCTCCCTGTGGAGCAGGGAGCCCGATGCGATGTGGAGCTCCATCCCAGGACCCTGGGATCATGACCCGAGCCGAAGGCAGATGCTTAATGACGCTCACCCAGGCGTCCCTAGAAGTTAATTTAAAAAAAATTAACCAATAGAGGGAATGACTTGGAAATTGCTAATGCCCCCCTTTTTTACTTCCATAAGTTTTATTTTTTTAAAATTAATATACAGTATTATATTAGTTTCAGGTATACAATAAAATGATTCAACAATTCTATACATTACTCAGTGCTCATGATGATAAATATACTCTTCATCCCCCTCACCTATTTCATCCATCCCTCCACCCACCTTCCTTCTGGCAACCACCAGTTTATTCTCTACATTTAAGAGTGGTTTTTTTTTTTTTTGGTCTCTCTTTTTTTTATTATGTTCAGTTAGCCACTGTATAGTATATCATTAGTTTTTGATGTAGTGTTCAATGATTCATTAGTTACTCCTAACACCAGAGCTCATCACAACACCTGCCCTCCTTAATACCCATCACCCCTCCCCTCTGAAATCCTCAGTTTGTTTCCAGGGGTCCATAGTCTCTCATGGTTCATCTCCCTCTCTGATTTGTCCCCCTTCAGATTTCCCTCCCTTCCCCTATGGTCCTCCCTCCCTTCCCTTATGGTCCTCCGTGCTATTGCTTATATTCCACATATGAGTGAAACCATAGGATAATTGTCTTTCTCTGCTTGACTTACTTCACTTAGCATAATACCCTTGGGTTGCATCCATGTTGATGCAAATGGTGGGTATTCATCCCATTTGCTAATGCCCTTTACTTTGATTCAGTGATACTCAACCTTAGAGGCACGTTAGAATTCGGGAGTTTTAAAATAATACTCTTGCTGGGCCCCATCTCTAGAGATTCTGTGTTAATTAGAATTAGGTGAGGTCCACCATAGTAGACAAAGGATATTGCAATTTTTTTTTGTTACTCCTTTTGAGAAATAGTGTCTGATTTTCCTTCCTAGTATCTGGGCTGATGTTAGTGGCTAGTCTGACCAAAAGAATGAGTGAAGTGACATTCTGGGACTTTTGCAATTAGGTCATAGGAAGCCTTGCACTTCCTTCCAGGACTTTTGGAACACTGGCTTTTGGAGTTTTGGGTCTCCATTAAAGAGGTCTGATAAACCTGCTTGGAGAGACCTTACAAAAAGGCCATGAGAATACGTAGTGAGGGAGAGGGGGCCTTTTGAATCCAGGATTCCAGATGTCCAAATCAGAAGAGCTGTCTTGGATCCTTCAGCCCGGCCCAATCAGGAGTAGCAGAAGAGTCACTCAGCCAATCCCTGTATAAATTCTGTACCCATAAAACTGTAGAATATAAATTGGTTATTGTTTTATTTTTATTTTTTTTTTAAAGATTTTATTTATTTATTTGAGAGAGAGAGAATGAGAGACAGCACGAGAGGGAAGAGGGTCAGAGGGAGAAGCAGACTCCCCGCTGAGCAGGGAGCCCGACACGGGACTCGATCCCAAGACTCCAGGACCATGACCTGAGCCGAAGGCAGTCGCTTAACCAACTGAGCCACCCAGGCGCCCAAATTGGTTATTGTTTTAAGCCATTAAGTGTTGGAGTAATTTTTTAATGTAGAAATAGATCATTTGAACACTTGGTTATGCTTCCAAAATACTTCAGGTGATTCTAATGTGTAACAAGTTGGAGAATCAAGGCTTGAATTCTTTTCTAAGATACCTTTGAGTTGGGAATTCCAATATTGACAAAATTACAATTTTGGTTATCGTTTTATAATTATGGGTCAAAACCGTAGTATTTAGTAAATCTGCTGTAAGGCAAATAGATAAAATATCAACATTACTGAATTTAAAATAGCAAAATTGTGCTTCAGGTCATGGTCAGGAAATCTATTATGATGAAATGTCTTAATAACATTGAGAATCCTCTGAATTTTTCTTTTTATATGTATTAGTTTAGTATCCATTTTTGGAAAAAAGAAGTCTAATTAAATAGGATGAGCTCTTACTAGGCCCCTAATTTACACAGCTGGGAGTATTTTAGGTTATGACACATCTCCATTAGATACTCAGATATTTACATAGATTACATGAAGTTTTCCAAGAAGAATTGCCTTATAAATTCATAGAGTCTAGATTTGTTTACCAGAACAATCATAAACCAGGGACAACCTGATAAAATCATTCTATAGATTCCATAGATAAGCCATGTGTCTATTAGCCTTGAGTTTACAAGGAGATTAGGCTGTGTCATTTTCCTTCTCTCTTTCCTGGTAATGAGAGAGAAATTGATCTCAGGCAAGCTGCTAAGCTTCTTCCCAAACATAATCTAATTCAGTAATTGCTATTCCATATTCTTGCAAGACACAAATCTACCAACTAGAATACTACTGTTCTTTTTTACTTTCACCTGAAGATAAAGAATCAACATATTCTGGGGTGCCTGGGAGGCTCAGCTGTTAAGCTTCTTCCTTGGCTCAGGTCATGATCCCAGGGTCCCGGGATGGAGCCCCACATCGGGCTCCCTGCTCCGCGGGAAGCCTGCTTCTCCCTCTCCCCGCTACTTGTGTTCCCTCTCTCGCTGTGTCTCTCTCTGTCAAATAAATAAATAAAATCTTAAAAAAAAAAAGAATCAACATATTCTGTTCAAAACCCTTCAGGTTAATTTTTCCCACCGCTTAACCCTTTAGTGTGGTTATGTTATTCATCTAAAATACAGTTAGGTTGTAAATAATGCTGCAATAACCATAGGGGTGTACATATCTTTTAGAATTAGTTTTTTTTTTGTTTTCTTTGGGTAAATACCCAGTAGTAGAATTAGTGGATCATGTTTTTAAGAGTACACTTGATGAGCACTGAAAAGTGTATAGAATTATTGAATCAGGGCGCCTGGGTGGCTCAGTTGGTTAAGTGACTGCCTTCCGCTCAGGTCAGGATCCTGGAGTCCCGGGATCGAGTCCCTCATCAGGCTCCCTGCTCGGCAGGGAGTCTGCTTCTCCCTCTGACCCTCTTCCCTCTCGTGCTCTCTATCTCTCATTCTCTCTCTCTCAAATAAATAAATAAAATCCTTAAAAAAATTACTGAATCATTATATTGTACAACTGAAACTAATATTGAAGAATGTTAATCATACTTCAATAAAAAAATTAAAAGAATGGAAAAATTCCAGTTAATTTGTTTGTAATTCATTTTTTTCTCCCCATCCTTGTTGATTTTATTTGGTCTAACCATATCTATCTACTGACCTAACTATCTATTTACCTATCTACCTATTGATTTATTTACTGACAGCAGATTATATCCTTTATTATTTCAAAATTCTCCTCTTCATCCCATTCTCCCTTTCCTTGCCCAGCCCTCATCTTGCCTTTGGGTTTCCCTTGATAGGTAAACCATTGTTTATTCTTTTCATTTCAACATTTTCAAGTCATTTTGCTTTACATTTTTTTGTTTATAACATGTAGTTGTGTTGTTTGATCCAACTCTCAAAGGTTTTTGTATTTAGTACATAAACTTACTTATGTTTATTAATATGTCAGGTATGTTCAATCTTAACTATATCATTTCTTTTTTCCTTTTTGGGGATGTTTACTACATTCTTTCTTGATGATTCCTTTATTTCTTATTTTTACTACCTGATCTCTTTTTGATTAAATTGCTCCCCCTCCTTCTGGCTAGAAGGAAGAAAATAGCTAAAACTTAGAAGATTGACTACTGTGACATTTATTCCCAGGTGGCAGGGGGAGACCACATATTGAGCTTTGAGTTTTCTGTTTATCTTTACTCTGGGCTTTCTATTGCATTTCAGGCTGACATACAGAATGGAATTAGGTCAAGTAGATTCATGCTGCTTCTATAACAGGTGCTCACCAACATACATGCTTCGCATTTCAATTCAGAAACAAGCTGTTTTGCTGTTACTGAGGATTGAATTATGGAAGGAACATCACAATCTGTTTTATTTTATTTGTTTTAAATATAAGACTTATATCTGTCAATAGCAGTAAAATTCCTAACAGTCAGAGTCAAATGTCTCTAATTTAGCAAATGATAGCTGCACCTGCAAACCAAATGATGCCACTCTTGTAATTCTCTTTTCAGTCCCAGATATGTTTGAGTGATGACAGTCATCACTTCCACATCCTTTTTGAGAGCTGGATCCTCACTCCCCTACTGATATTTCCTATATGATATAACCTCTCTCACGGAGTCCCCAAAATGGTGTCTTCTCTCTGATTTTGGCTGTATCTACATTTCCTCTAGTACTAGCTCCCTGAGCTCCTTGGCCACTACTACTACCACCACCCTTGCCTTGACATGTGCTTAAGGAATAAAAAGGGGAGAGGGAGGAGGGGCGGTCACTGTCTTCCCATTAGCACTCTGATCCAAGCATAAGAATTTCTGTTAAGATCTCTTTAGAGAATAGTTAAAATAAGATTATAACTTTTAGCAAGATTTTTTTATTACATATTCAGAAATGTAAGTAACCCAATGTGGTTACTCTCAGAACCTGCTGATGGAACCATTCTGATGAAATCCCTGACCCTAACAAGATATCTTTCTTGTAGCTAAAGTGCTGCTTCATGGACTAGCTTCTGGGTGATCTCCTTGTAGAGCTCCTGAGTTATTGCCATGGATGCCCTCTATTAGAAGTACAGCTGAAAATGTCTGCCCATTTGGAGTCTAGAAGCAGTCCAATCCAGTGAAAGGAGGGATGCTGTTTCTCATTGAAGTCCTATTAGCTCACCTATAGAATTTCCAATTTTTCCTCCAAGGTCTACCTCTTTCCAGGCTTTCCAAAAATGAGAACATTCATTTGACATTTTGGGATGAGAGTATTTTTAGGCTATACCCAAGACTTCAAGATTTTAGGAGTTTTGGCAAGATGTACTTTTACAGGACCTGGATCATAGTAAGTGTTCAATAAATATGTGATGATTGAATAAATGAGTGAATAAAATGGATATACTACTAAGCATAATGACTCAAAATTATACTAATTAGATGATTGTTTACATGATTATCTGTGTAAAGTGTATTTTTCATACTAGTGTATAAGCTCTAGGAGGTCAGAGAATATATATGCCCTGTTCATAACTAGATCCCCAGTTCCTGGCCTGTCATAAGATTTTAATTATTATTTGTTGATTGAAGACTTACCTCATATCTTATAAAAGATTTGACTCAGTTTAGATTAATCCTCAAATTGAGGAAGGGGTACATTACTAATTTCTACAAGATTAAATCAGATGATATACACCTAAATTCTATAAATTGCCCCTAATTTTAATGCTATTATTTTAAAATTGCTTCAAGTTTGACAATTTAAGCTTTCAGGCAGATGTTCAAATGGTCGCACAAAATATCTTTCTTTTTTTTTTTGTTACTGATCTCTGTTGAAAATAACTTTATACCCTGGATTTTTTTTCTTCTTAAACTTTGAATTCATATAAAATCTGCTTTAAAGATGCCTTTTACAAAGCCTCAGAAAAATTGAATATATGTCTTTCTCCTCTATTACCACCCAATGAAACATTTAAATCAGAATTTTGTCTCTACTATTTTTTATCACTGTATATCTTTGGATTCTCTACCTAACTTCAATGAAGTCTGCTCATGCAGTTTTGGTACCTATTACTGGGTGCTAACAATTTTTTTAACTTAGTACTAAAAATAGTTAGACTTTAGTCATCAGACATTTTATCTAAATGGCTTTAATTATGTGTCTGATAATCTTTTCTCTCTAGCAAAAAAAAATAGATCCTTATTATTTAGGTGAATGTAAACAATATCATTAAAATGCTGTTTAAATTAAAAATTAAACATAAGATTAAAATATAACTTAATGACATATGAACAAACGAATTAAAACAATTTTTAAAAAAATTTTATTGAAATACAATCTGCAAATCAGAATATTCATCCGTTTCCAATGTGAAATTCAATGACTTTTAATAAAGTTATAAAACTATACAACCAGCTTCAAAACTTTAGAATAATCTCATTACTCCAAAAACATCCTCATGTCTATTTGAATTGTCTTGACATCCTTGTAGAAAATTGATTGAACATAAATGTAGGGGTTTATATGTGATCTCTCATTTCTATTTCATTGATCTATATCTCTCTCCTCAGGCCAGTACCACAGTTTTGATTACAGTAGCTTTGTAATAAGTTTTGAAATCAGAAAGAAGGAGGTCTCCAACTTTGTTATTCATTTTAAGATTAGTTCGGCTATTCTGTGTCCCTTGTAATTCCATATGAATATTAGGAGCAGCTTGTCAATTTTTGCACAAAGAAAGAAAAAAGCAGCTGAGATTTTGACAGGGATTGCACTGAATCTGTAGATTAATTTGAGAAATATTGTCATCCTAATATTAAGTCTTCTAAGCCATGAACAACAGATGATTTTTAATTCATTTAAATCTCACTCCCAAATCAAATTTAAAAAATTTCTGTTTTTAAAAAATTGTGTCTTTAAGAATATTTCCCTAATATATACAAGAAACTGGTGACAGTTGCTGCTGGGAAAGGACTTAGGTGTATAAAACAGGCAAGGAGGAAGACTTCTATTTTACTTTACACATTTTTGCATATTTTTTTTAAAGATTTTATTCATTTATTTGATAGATAGAGACACAGTGAGAGAGGGAACACAAGCAGGCGGAGTGGGAGAGGGAGAAGCAGGCTTCTCGCTGAGCAGGGAGCCCGATGTGGGGCTCGATCCCAGGATCCTGGGACCATGACCTGAGCTGAAGGCAGACGCTTAACCGACTGAGCCACCCAGGTGCCCCCCGTTTGCATATTTTGAATTATGTACTATGTACATGTATAAATTAAATAAAAATTGAATTTACTAAAAACTTGCTCCCAGTTTCTTGAAGTGAAATAAGAGGGAAATAATATGGAATAAGGTGTTAGAGGGGCCAGGTTTGTGTAATTCATTCCTGTTTTAACTTAGACTTACCTGTACATTGTCTCACCTCTGGCCATCCCATTTTTATTTCTCAGCACCTGTCCCTTTCCTCTTCTTTATCTTGACACTCAATCTAATCTACTTTTTTGCTCTTATTTTTCAAATGTTTTAGTTAGTTGTTGGCTAGTTTGATTTCTCCTGGCTTAAATCAGGTACTTATAACCAGGTGTAGATGTTCTCTGCTTCCCTCTAATACTCTAAGATACCCCAATTCTATCTTACTTTTATGGAGTGATGCCCAGTCCCAGGACAACTATAGTTCATACACTTTCTTACTCTTTTGGAATCATTAATTTGGTTTCCCGATTCTTTCCTTTTATGTCTTGAATCTTGCTTTTTTTCTTTCCATTGTGTGTTTTCTTATTAAGTAGTTGGACAACATAATCTCTCTGTAAAAGAGTTTTCTTTCAAAATCTAAGTATTAAAATATCAAATAAAATGATCTATTTATTGAATAGGTATTTGTGGATTAGCAAATTGATTGTGAGATAAAGATACAGTATCTATTAAAATAAAACATTGAAAAGTATCTATTATTTTTCATATATAAAGAAAATATAAATGATATTCTAAGCAATATATGAGCAAGATTTAAACAGCATATTTCAAGCAATATATGAGCAAGATTTAAACAAATATATTTGTAGAGGTATTGTGAGTCCATTCTTTTTAATATAATTGTTTTTTATTGTAAAGTAATTTATATTTATAAACAAATCCAACCATGACAAATCTAAACAGTAAAAGTATAAATCCACCTATTATTCTAATGTCTAAAGATTAACAGATTTTTTTTTCTACATAAGTACAAAATGTATCAGTAGAGGAAGTTCTCTGCTGTAATTAAATACTGGACCATTTGTGACATATTTAAAAGATTAAATTATTTCACATAATCAAGAAGCTTGAAGATAAGTGCTTATAGGGTTAGGGGGTCAGCTCAGCGAGGTCACAGCCTCCCTGTTTGCTTTTTTTTCTCCCCAGAATTCTTGTTTCATGGTTATAAGGTAGCTTTCACAACCTCAACTATCACACCTTTATATAAAGGCATTGCTGGCAGGAGAAAAAGCTGAATGGAGAAAGGGGTCTTCCTTTTATTAGGGAGGAAAAATAATTCCATAAATCTTCCTTACCCTCATGGTCAGAAGGAGGGACCGCTCGTAGTCTCTGCCAACAGGCATAAAGGAACACTCAATATTATCATTGTTGTAAAAATGGCCTCATCATGAACATATTTATTACTATCTTTCTTTTATTTAAAGGAATTGTTTTAGGATAGTGTGTGTGAAAGCTGTGGGACGTCACACCTTCCATTTGTTTAATTTATGCCTATTTTTTTTCCAATTTAGTGTTATTGAAAGACACTGGGTTTTCCTATTGCAGACATTTAAAGAAAGATTTTGGAACTTATCCTTTTGATCATGGCTTGGAATCTTTAGCATTTCCAAAAAAGTTATGGAGAGGAGGACTGAAAGATTTCTCAAAGGTCTCAACACTATCCAGGTCTTTAATCTATGAAAGCTGTATGTGAAATCCTGTCACCACAGTGTAAACTGCTGGAAAGAGAATTTCTCTCTTTTCTAAACTTTCTTTCTTTATTCTTTCTGAATGATTACTAGACACCAGATATTAAGATTTTATTGAACAGATCTGTGTGTGAAAAGAAAAGCCATGGTAATCTCTTTTATGTGTATTTTTTTGTAAATTGCTTCTGCTCAGATTAAATTTTATATCCAAGCTTAGATGTGAAAAGCAAGCTAGTATATAATTGTTCTTTGCCTGGCCTGGTCACAGCCTACTGCAGGAAGCTTGTTCAAATATAAGCACTTCAATATTTCAGGCAGAAAATAAAATCTCTCTCTTGTTCACATAAATAATGCCAGTGCATCTTTACTAATCCTAGCTTTGTGAAATGAGGTTTTAAAATCTGCTAAGTATCCTCTAGTTCAAAGAATTGCTCTAGTAGATGAGATAAGACAATGGTTTTATGACTCAAAGACCATGTGTCTATATGCAATCTGTTTTCAATCTTTCTGTCATTGCTTTATTGGTGGAATGTTGGCTTTCAGAGATAAGTGAGTCCAATTTTATAACTTCTGTCTACCAGTCATTCTTCTGAGTGGTGCTGGTGACCAGTTGTCTGAGAATCTGTTATTAAGGATTGGTGTCTGCATGCTACATGATGTCTTCTCCTAATACTGTGTAAGTCTATAATATTCTTTATGGAGCCCCATAAATGCTTTATTATTCCATGTTGCTATGCAGTTAGCACCTTCTGGCTGCTGAAAGGAGTATTTGCTTCACATATTTTGCACATTTAAATAGGTCTAGATTTTTGTAATATCACAGATTGTATGGCATAAATAAAAAGGTCATATGGATTGTGTTAAAATTTGGACTCTGCTTTGAACTGTGATTTTTGGAGCCCCTGTCAGTGGCATTGTTTGATGTGTTTGCTATTTTTTTCCTATATTAAAATACTAATCATTTAAATTCTACTGTATGCAGTACATTGTTCTGGGTGTTTTAAGAGATATTACAGAACAATGAAATAGATTTCCCCCAATTTATTCATCGTAACTCATGAATAATTGTGTGGGATATAGTAGACATTTCCCCCCTTTTGCTCCAATGTCACCTCATGAGATTGCATGTACTTCCCACTATAGAACTTCCCTCCACAGCCTCCCTTGCATCTAGGCTTGGCCCTTGACCCAGGTCTGAGAAGCAGATACACATACCCAGATGTGGGAGGGACCACTCAAAATGCCTTCAGGTAGAGTTGAGGCAGTGGCCAATGCTGCATCTTCTTTCAGAAGCAACAGGCAACAGTGACAGGGTTATAGCAGGAGTACCTAATAGCCAGCATTGCTGGGGTTGGTGGAATTACCTAAGGTGTCTGCACCCTTGGGTAGTAGCTGTGATGTCTTCATGAGACCCGTTCTCTGATATGAATTTCACTATTTCCCTGGTTGGGAAGTCTCTATGATTAGTTGCTGGGCTCTTTGGGTTCTGTGAATTACTCAGAATATTTAATATAGTGAGAATTACTTGCTAGTCTTATAACTAAAATCATTAAATGACATAAGTTAAAAACTATCACATCTTTAATGAATTACAAAAGGAAGTAAAATCCACTTTTTTAGAGGGGGGTGCAGAAGGAATGGTAGAGAGAGAATCTTAAGCAAACTCCCTGCCCCAGTGCAGAGACCAATGTGGGGCTCAATCTCATGACCCTGAGATCATGACCTGAGCCGAAAACAAGAGTCAGATGATTAACTGACTGAGCCACCCAGGTGCCCCAGTCCAAATTTTTGAGTAGACATATTAATGACATATGATGGAGATAGGGGCTCAAGAAAATAGGAAAGATTGATGGAAGAGGTAGATGTTGATCTCTGCAGTCTCAGTTCATTGAACAAATACTATGAGCTGCTAATAGATACCAGATCTGGTATTAGGTGCTTGGGATGAAAAAAATGAGGGAGAATGACACAATTACTATCTTCACCAAACTAAAAGTCCAGTGGAGGAGAAATTAACCTCATTACAACAGCTCTGGTAAAAGCTGTGTTGGAATGAGAGGATACAATGTGTACTTATATCAGGGACACTTAGGTAATTCAAGAATAGGCAAGTAAGGCTTCCCAGAAGAGTGTCTTTGTTTTATTTTATTTTTTTTAAAGATTTACTTATTTATTTATTTGACAGAGAGAGACACAGCAAGAGAGGGAACACAAGCAGGGGGAATGGGGGAGGGAGAAGCAGGCTTCCCACAGAGCAGGGAGCCCAATGAGGGACTCGATCCCGGGACCCTGGGATCATGACCTGAACCTAAGGCAGGTGCTTAACGACTGAGCCACCCAGGCACCCCTAGAGAAGTGTCTTTAAAGAAACAATCTGAATGGTGTGTAAACTGAAGAGAATTAATGGAGGAGGGTATTTGGGTAAAGAGTGTCCAAGAAGGATATCAGAATTTGCAAAATTTTTATAGTGAGAGAGAATATGACACATTTGAAAAATTTAAAAATTTTCTGTATGGTTGAAATACAGAATATAGAATTAGAAAATGATCATGTGGATCTGGAGAAAAATCAATATTTTTTTCTCTTCTAACTTTGATGGTTAGAGAGAGTTAACTGAAGTTAGCACTTATGAAAGATAAGATCAAACCCAAGAATAATATGCAATGCACAAATAAAGATGGTTATTCTGCTTGTCCTTAAATACACTGTATTAAGTCCTGACATTCAATGGGGTATCTCAACAAGCTTTGTGATGGTGTACTGGACCAGAACAGGGCCAGTCGCAGTGTTCAGAGGGATGAAGGGACATAAACATATTTAAGATATATTTAGCAGGTTTTGGTTATTGATTAGAAAGTGGAAAGGAATGCAGTTAAGATGTTGTTGCTTTATTCGGGAGGCACAGACTTGTGGTTCCTAAGTGGTCTGTCTACCTGCAATTACCCACTAAACAAATCTCATAATGTTTATATTTAAACATATTTTAATTTAATATTAAAAGTGAAAGTACCTTTAAAAACATAATGGTAATATATATCTGGTCCTCTTCATTGTTGGTTAGCAAAACTTAGGTAAAAGACCCGGAAAGTACTTATTTTATTCTAGTGGCTGTGGCAAAATTTGACATTTGCATTAGATAATACTGGATTTGAATAATACTTGGGCACATATTTGACAAGTTGTATGTAGTTTGGTCATTGCATGTAACTATGAAAAATAATAATTTACACTGATATAGCACTTTGCATTTCTTTTCAAAGATCTTCATTCATTATTTCATTTTATACTCACTTAAAATTTTTGAAAGGCAAAATTATCCCCATTAGGTAGATGCGAACATGCTGGCTCATAAAGGTTTAATAGCTGTAAGCTCATCCATGCTGCAGGTAGCAGAACATGGACAGAGACGGGTCTTTGTTCAGAGACAAGAGTTAAGCATCATTTTTATAGTAGGTGATAGTTTTCAGAAGGGCAATGGTACACACTGCATGAGTGGAGACTCCAGGATTTAAAAATTAGGATAAGAAGGAGAGAAGTTCACACGTGAATTGCTGACTAGGTAACAAATCACTTCATTATGATTGGAAGGTCATGGTAATTTTCCTTAATGTATGTACAACCTATATCTATTCAAATAAAGTGAAATAGAGGGTTGATCATTTGTCTCTCAAATATTACTAAGTAAAGGACCATTAAAGTCATCCAGGCAGTATTTTACCTTTTATTCCTTAGGGTTCTTTTTGGTTTTGTTTTTTATTTTGGCTTGCATTGCTCCTTTAGATTATTAGTATCCTCTGTGCTTAAAGGTAAAGACATTATTTTCTACTATTTGTGTTTGCCTGAAGAGCTTGTACAATACCAAGTTGATTGCACTCAAAACTGTTAGGAGCTTAGGAGCTCAGAGATGCGAATGCATAAAAAAATGCCTTTCACAACCCAGCTTAGCTTTAGAAGGTAACTTGCTGGGAAAATGCTTATAGCAATGGGATGACATTATTCAGCTCTGTGAGGTGCTAGCTGGAAAGCTACAATGTCATTGCTTGAAGGACTGTATTTGTTTATAGATGGACAATTACAAGTAGCTTTGGGGGCTGAAATTTTGTGAAATTATCCACTTACGTAGGTCTCCTGGTTGGCCTACTTATATACATACAAACAGGTTTTCTTGACGTGAGGGCCAGAGAACTGATGATAAAGAAAAATGTCACTGTTAAACAAGATAAATGATTACTGATGACCACAGTTGGATTTTTGTTGGGTTTAACCAGTTTTAAGAATAAATTAGTGGTGCTTTGAAAGTTACAAAATCTAATTCCTTGTATAAAAGCCAATTGATTTTTATTTTCTAAAGAATAAAATGAATAATAGTTAATAAAATACAGAATTTAATTATTGTTATATGTTAAAAACAACCACACACATACACAAACATATGGCTTATATGTACATATGCTTATTATATAGTTTATTATAATTATTATCATTATGTTATTATATAGTTTCTAACTGATCTCTAAGGAGCCAAAGCCTATTCTGCATGTGTTAGCAAGCTGAGAACCATAACTGGACAGTAGCCCATTGGTATATTTGCAAATGGGGTTAGAGGGACGAGATGGTGGGAAGAAAAACGAAGTGCCAGACTTGAGAGTGGAAGAGCATCTTGTTATATTATTTCTTAATTGGGTTTGACTGTGGAAGACTTTGAAAGAGAAATTATTTAGGAGAAATAAGTCTTATTCTCCTGGATAAGAAATTTTGGAAACAGCATGTGTAATGACTCTGTTAATAGAAGTGTCATGTTAAGTACCAAAGGCTTTCTTGCATTACTGAGATTCAAGGAAAAATTCCATAACTAGTGAGTCAGAAAGCTTGACTTTTATTGAAAACTGATTAAATAAGAGGGAGAAGACTGCCAGCTAATTAGTTGGCTGGACTTATATGAAAGCCCAGGATGGGAAACTTCAACTACATGGTTAGGCCTTAGAACTGTTTTGATCCAAAACTAATTTCCTCAAGTGAGTAGTTAGAAATTGCTTTCTTATAACAATTTCAAAAGGAATGAAATAGAGGAAAGAAGTGGGTTCATAAAATGAAGGGCAAATGGTCTGATTAAAACACACACACACGGACACACACACACACACACACACACACACACACACACATTAGTCTTTCTGTAGCAGGTAGGAGAGTTTTTGGGAAGGGGATAAGAAAGAGAAAAACATCAATGATCCCTATTCTTGTTTTTAAATATTTATTTTTAAATTCCCCAGAAAAATTGCTATCTTTATTCATTTTTAAAAGGAATAAATTAATATATGAGGGTATGTGAGCTATTTTAAAAACACTGTAGAATAACCACCAATGAAGACATTTTTTAGTTTGGAGAATTCTGTTTATTCACAAGGCATTTTCATCCTACTAAATAAACTCCGTACTTCTTCACTCCATTCTAGAGGCTCTGATATGATTGCACTGTCCAATCTAAGATTTAAAAATGTCTCTTAACTGGATATCTGTTGAACAACATGAGAGAACTCAAAGGAGTTGTAATGCTAAGATTCATTTGCAGTGATAAGCGACATTACTATTTAGAGCATTTGTTGAGAAGATGAAGCTGTCCTCCTTTTTTGAGAGGAAATTGACTGAGTATAAGTGCCCTCTGAAAATTCTGTAAGACACCATTTCCACCCTATTTCCTCACAGTGTTCCCTGCAGTGGTGACAGCCGTACTGAAATTCAGTGCCCAGGATTTCAGTTGCTGTATCCAGATTCTTGAACCGTCTCTTAATTGTCTACACTGCCTGAGTATTCTGCCAAAATTCAGGAGGGCAGCATTAGGCTGGGAGAGGACACTTTCCCATGGATTCTGCTTTAGCTTGTCCAGGTTCATGAGCTCTTAGGGTTGTTTCTTTTGTGATTCCTTTCTCCATGAAGTCTCCACCCAAAGAAGTCATGAAGGTATTAAGAGGTACCAGAGTAAAAATGAAGTTTTCTTATAAATATGACTTTTTCTGAAAATAGATACCAGTCTGCATGAGATATTATTTCAGTATCTTATTAAAAGAAGAAGGTTTTATGAACCCCCTTCCTTTTAATAGGTGGTACCTTCCTACTAAATCTCAAATGGCTCTGTCTAATACTTCTAAATTTGCTTTAAACATATTTCACTGAATCTAAGGCACCAGTGGTTCTAAGATTATTCATTATTTGATGTATAAGATAGAAAAAAACACATAATATTGAGAACCTGGGGTCCTAAGTACTTTTAACTGCATCTCTATTTTAAAGTAAATGTGCATTATAGAATAGAAGAGCTACAATATTGCTAACCTCCTCTGCACCTGAATCCAAGTTTTTCCTAGTTGGTGAGGCCTAAACACATAGATGCCTCAAATGAGCTATATACTTATCATGAATGTAGCCATTTTGGAAGGGTAGAATTTTTCGAATGCTTAACAGAAAAAAAGTTCTGGCCAGCATAGTGGGTTCTGAGTAGCATATGTGGATTTAAGGGGTAGATATTTCATTCCCTGAGTTTTACCAATTGAGTTCATTGTCTTGTGCTTTACACTGGATCATGTCTCTCTCCACCCTGCCCCAGCCTGAGGAATAAGGTAACATAGGGAAGTTGTTATGGGAACCTCAGCTTCTTTTCACTGGCCCTGCATGACAGTATGTGGATGTGTGGGGACAGATCATGGCAATTTTTTTCCCCCCTTGGATACTTTGTTTGATAATAAAAATGGGTTTTTGATAAGATAGCAATTCCTTCCTTAGCCCTCTTCAGGGGTTCTTCATGGAAGAGAGTACCTAGTTCCCACGGCTTTCTACTTGGTGTCTGTGCTGGGTTATGATCTTCCTTGATGATATCTTGTGCTTTGAACAGTTGATAGAAAACTGCCTCTTCCCTCCTAACAAATTCCATTTATTCATTTAACAGTTGGGTTTAGGTGCCTTCTGTGTTCCAGCCACTATTATATTATAGACCATATAGAACATTGTTACTATAAATAACAAGAATTGACTGCATTTGGGCAAAGACTTGAAAGAAAGTGAGGAGTGAACCATATAGATTTCTGATGGAAGACTGTCCCTGAGAGGGTACAGCAAGGGCCCAGGCCTGTAGCAGGAATGTGCATAGTGTCATTGAGGAACATGGCTGTGAAGAGTTGGCTAGTGTGGCTGGAGTAGAGTGAATAGGAAGAGAGTGGTAGGCAATAAGAGCAGAGAAATTGGGGAGAGGATAGGCCAATGTGAAAGCCTCAGTTTTTAGTCTGAGTGAGATGGAAAGGCACTGCAGGAATTTGTGCAAAAAGGTAACATATTCTGATTTTGTTTTAAAAGACTCTCTTAAGTCTATGTGGAGAAAAATGCTGCATCACAGAATGGTGGAAGCAGTGAGACCTGTAGAAGGCTAGTGCAGTAATCAACGAGCAAGGTCATGGTGGTTGTGCTGGGAATCTCATGGTGAAGATGGTAAGTGGTGGTCAGGTCCAGGACGTATTTTGTAGGGAAAGCTGCCAACTTTAGATTGGCTATGGGAATGGAGAACGGAGAAAGAAGACTCAGAGGTGTTTGGCCTGACTAGGCTGAACAATGAAGCTGCCACTGACAGATGGGAAAGCATGTGGGAAGAGCAGTTTGAGGAGGAGAGTTAGGAGTTCAGTTTTGGACATGTTAAAATAGAAATGTCTATTTGATATTCAAATAGAACTTTCTGCTGAAGGTATTTTCAGAATGGGTAATATTTAGAGAATGAGGTTTGTTACTCTAATTAGCCTTCTATTTGTCATATTTCACACATTTATGGCATGCGAGAGGGTGAACTTGACACTAGATACCTTCTGCCAGGTATACAGGGTATAAGAGGTTGACCTCTGGTGATGGCTTTGTGAACTGAAGTGAGTCATGAATACTGATTATACAAGTTTTTTATTTCATTCTGTTGGCCACGATATCAGTTTTCATGAAATGTACCCACACAACAACTACTCATTACTTCCAGTTAAGAATAGTTACTTATATATGTCTAATCTTATTAATATTCTTTTCTAGTATTGCTACTCTTTATCAATCATTCTACATTATGATGAGTTGGTAAAGCTATTTAATTCTCTTTAGGTGTTTGGTGTCTTTAAACCTTATTCTACATTTACGTATGTGAGCGTATATTAATAATTTGTTAATATTTTTTGTTACTTGAATTGCTCTATTTAAAAAAATAGAATGTTTGAATCATATGCTGTGATATGGTCCTCCATTATCCAGTCTAAAGAAAGTCTTGGAATATTCAGCTGTTTCCCCACAACTTACTTAATGGCAGAATCTGACTTGTAGATATAGTGTCAAGGGGACAATAAACAACTAGCCCAGGCCTTTCAAGGAGAAGCAAATATTCGTGGGGTGCCTGGGTGGCTCAGTCAGTTAAGCATCAGACTCTTGATTTCAGCTCAGGTCATGATCTCAGAATTGAGCCCTGCATCTGGCTTTATATGCAGTGGAAGAATCTCTACTTGAGATTCTCTCTCTCCCTCTCTCCCTACCCCCCCTCCGCTTGTGTGCACACATGCGCATACACTCTCTCAAATAATAAATAAATAAATCTTAAAAAAGAAGCAAATATTCTGTAGCAGACATAAATTAAGTGAAATATGACCTTGATAATCAGGTAAAAATTTGGGTAAAAAATGTTAGAGCTCATTCACATTTATGATTGTTTAATACAAGGATGAAAAAGGAAATAATTTACTGGTGATATAAAATTTTCTAAAGTCCTCATTTTGCATCCATAATCTCTTTAAGGTCATATTAGCTCTTAATTAAATTCTAGTTTAACGGGCGCCTGGGTGGCTCAGTTGGTCAAGCGATTGCCTTCGGCTCAGGTCACGATCCAGGAGTCCCTGGATCGAGTGCCACATCTGGCTCCCTGCTCGGCAGAGAGTCTGCTTCTCCCTCTGACCCTCCCCCCTCTCATGTGCGCGCGCTCTCTCTCTCTCTCTCTCATTCTCTTTGTCTCAAATAAATAAAAAAAAAATCTTAAAAAAAGTAAATTCTAGTTTAACAACTGGAATTATTTCCTGCATTAGTATTACATTTTCATGTAATTTACATTTTAAATTTGTTGTTCCCCAAACTTCTCTTTACTGTTTCTAATTTATAATAAAAAACGTCATTGCTCTTTATTCAGTTCCCTTCTTAAAATGCTTAACAACTCATTTAGTGAAGATAAAAAGTGGAAGTGTAGGGAGCAAAATGACCTAAGTACATTAAACGTGAAAAATTAGGTGGTAGTAATAGTTTAGGCAAGATGTGGTCTTTGGTGCAAGGGACCTTTTGCTGGAGAAGAAGTGGCAAAATTTTTTTTCCTGTTGCAATTACTCAACTCTGCCATTGTAGCAAAAAAACCAGCCATAGAGAATCTGTAAACTGATAGGCTGCATTCCAATAAAACTTTATTTACAAAACAGGCATTGGGCTGGATTTGGCCCATGGGCAGTAGTTTGCCAGTCTCTGGGTTAGAGGCCAAGTGCTTCATGTTGACCTTCAAATGTTCAGGATTTATCCAGATAACCATCACTACTGTCAAAATTCCATCTATCTGTCTATTTAATCTATGTGTTGTTTATAATTTCTTCCTGTGATTTTTATTTTAATCTGTGTAACGTCTTCAGGTAAAATGTTCCATGAATATGTTCTACCTATGGAAAACACTTGGAACCTATTTTTTTTCTATTCATTTAATTAAACCCTTACAGAGCGCTTGCTATACACCAAGAAAGGTATTAGACACTAATCTATCTCATATAATGTCTATTATACTGTGTAATATAATGATGTGATAATTGATGGGGGAAATTATGAAATGTTCAGAGATTAAATGGGGTGTCAGTGATGGCTTTCTAGAGAAAGTGATATCTAGGGAGAAAGCCAAACAGAAAGGAAGAGTTATTCACATGGGGAATTGGAACCGATGTGTGGTAGGAGAACAGCACACAGACAGGTAAGTAAGAGGATGCTGGGGAGTTGAGAGACTCAAGTAACTCTCACCAGCTGGCTCTAGCACCCTGCAAGCTAAACTGTCTCTGATGTGTGTTTGCAAGAATGTGTTTATGTCTCTGTGTGTATATGCATCCAGGAGTCAGAGTAGTGTGGTTAAGAGCTCAAGTTCTGCAGTCTCAGATCCAGACTTGAATTCTGCTTCCACAGTTTACTAATTAATTCTATTATTATGATTTGGCATTCAAGCTGACTCTTGTGTCCTTTCCACATGCCTCAATTACTTTATAAGCACTTCCTACTTGGTGGCACACAATGAGATAATACTCATATCTTTCGTATCCCAGATAAGAAATTCACCATTTATCCATTGAGATCTGGCTTATTTTAGCGGAGAATGGTATTTAGAAACCAAAATCTGGGTACTTATTTTTATGATCTGTCATTCTTGTATCACACTGTTTCATTATAGAGGCTTTGTAATGTGTTCTAATATCTTCTTGTGGCTCCTTTCGTAGTTTTTTCATTTTAGTGTTTCTTTAGCTATTTTTATGTGTATTTTTGCTTTTTTCCTATGAACCTTAGTATCAACTTGTCTAGCCATAGGGGAAAAAAACTTTTTTGCTATTTTTTACTGGCACTCCATTATATTTATAAATTAACTTAGGGAGAACTGACATCTTGATAATGTGGTCATATCCAAGAAAAAGAGATATCTGTCCACTTGCTACTATCTATTTTTCTGGTTTTAAAGTTTTTAAATACAGGAATAACCAATTATTAAGTTCATTCCTAAATATTTTATCTTTACCATTATTACTGTGTTTGCATACTTTTCCTTTCTTTTTTTTTTCTTTTAACTGGTTGTTATTAGTGTATATAGAGGTCACTGACTTTTACATGTTAAACAGTTTGTATTCTGCTACCTTGCTGAATTATGTTTGTGTTTTTTGTCAGTTTTTTTTTTTATTGATTTTCTAGTGTTTCCCAGCAGAGTATCATGCTATTGGCAAATACATATGGTTTTGCTGCTTTTAAATTTTTTATGATTTAAAAGAAGCAAATTGTTCTAACTGATGCTTCTAATACATTACTAAATAGTAGAGGATGTAATGGCTATCTTTGTCCTGTCTCTGATCTTTGTGAAAATCCTTTACAGTGTTTTCCCTTTATATAAGATACTGACTAGAGGATTGAGTAATATATATTATTACTTTAAGGATGTATCCAATACTTTCTATTTTCATTAATTTTCTCTTAGAAATGGGTATTGAATTTTGCCAAGGCCTTTTTCAACATTTATGGAGAAAATAATGTTTTTCCTCTTTAGATCAAATAATTTAATGAATTATATCAACAGATTTCCTACTATTGGGCTATTCTTATATTTTTAGCTTAAATCCCACTTGGTTATGACATATTTTCATAATGGAGTATCAGAGTCTCTCTTCTAATATTTAGGAATTTTCCACTGGTGTTCATAAGTGATATTGATCTGTAATTTTCTTTCTTGCATGTGATGAATTGATCAGGTATAGGTTTCAAAGTTATACTTGCTTCATTAAAGTCATTTGGAAGGTTTCCTTAATTTTCTATATGCTGAAGCAATTTATATAGCACTGGAAATATCTAGACTCTAAAGGTGTGGTAAAATTTCCCCACAGAATCATCTGAATCTGGTGTGTATGTGTGTATGTGTGAGAAAGTTCCTTGACAACTTTCTATGTTTCTTCTATGGAAATTAGATCTGCTTCTACTTTCTATTTCCATTGAGCTCAGTTTTGATAGACTATATTTTCCTATAAAATCCTCTTCATGCAGATTTGTAAATTTATTTGCATAGAGGTTTACAAAGCAGTTTCTTAATGATTTTTTAAATTCATTTGTAGCAATAATTATTTTTCTTATTATTTCTTATTTTGTATGTTTGTGTTTTCTCCTCTTTATTTTAATTAAATTAGTAGTTTATATTTTCATTGTATTTTCTGAAAGAATTAGGATTTTGGTTTATTAGCTTATCTATAGTTTTCTTTTTTTAAACTCATTATTTTTTGCTTTTGTCTTTTTATTTCCTTTCTCGTGCTTTCTTTTTGTTTACTTAAGTTAATCTTTTCCTAGATTTTTAAATTGGGAATTTAGTCCACTTATTTTCATTCTTTTATTTTATTGATAGATAAATGCATTCCACAGATATTGTGTAGGAGAAATATACTGATCCTTGCAACAACATGAATGAATCTCAAAAACATACTGTCTGAAAGTAGGCAGACATAATAAACACATTCTATGTGATTCTGGTCATATGATATTCGAGAAAAGTCAAATCTATATTTACAGAAATCAAATCAGTAGTTGCTGATGCTGGGTGTGGTAGTGTAAAGGATGTGAGATATATTTGTGTTAGGATGGTTATATGGATATATAAATTTGTCAAAACATGAAATGTACCCATAACAGTATGCTTATGGGTGCATTTTATTACATATAACTTCATGTAACTATATCTCATAATTCTAATTAAAAATAAGTATGAGAATGCCTCACTATGAAAATGGAAACTTATGCTATGTTATAATGTCTATTTAGATTTGTAACAGTCTCAGATTCCTGGTTGGACTACTTTCTTTCTTTCTTTTTTTTTTTTTAAAGAATTTATTTATTTATTTGACAGAGAGAGAGACAGCGAGAGAGGGAACACAAGCAGGGGGAGTGGGAGAGGGAGAAGCAGGCCTCCCGCAGAGCAGGGAGCCCGATGCGGGGCTCAATCCCAGGACCCTGGGATCATGACCTGAGCCGAAGGCAGACGCTTAACAGCTGAGCCACCCAGGCACCCCTGGACTACTTTCTTAATCTGACATTTGTTTAAAGACCATAGAGAAGTTACTAGCATTTTTTTGAGAAGAGGAATAATAGAGCAACAATTTTCTCTCACATTTAAAACTCTGTATACTGAGGTTTATTCAAATTTACCTTCTTTTTGGAGATAATTAAAACTTGTTTCAGTTTTATTTATTTGATCTTAGCTTAAAGAGGATCATGTTCTGCTTATTAATTTTATGATCACTCATTGTGGGAAACATTTTTCATGAAGCTTCAGTGTTCTCAACTTTAAAATGAGGATAAATATTACTTAGCCTGTATTATTATATATGAAAATTAAATGATGTAATATTTATAAAACTCAGCCTGGTATTTACATTAAATAAATGATAAAAAATTTTAGCAAGCAGTATTCCCAGTAAAGTTAAGGACAAAACACTATTAATATCTAGTGGGCATGACTGTGTTCTTTTTGGCTTTATTTGGAACAAAAAGCGTTTGGGAATAGAGTAACAGTACTATAATTCCCGAGTTAATACAATTAAACTAGAGAAATAAATGAGGCATAAAATGTGCAAATTAAGAAGTAAGTCATTATTTTGTGTGTAAATTTTTTTTTAAAGATTTTATTCTTAAGTAATCCCTACATCCAACGTGGGGCCTGAACTCAAAACACCAAGATCAAGAGTCATGTGTTCCACTGACAGAGCCAGCCAGGTGCCCCTTGAGTCATTATTTTGAAGTTGTAGGTCTGAGGTCTTGTTTCCTTCCTGTCAGTTAGCCAGGCTTTTTTTTTTTTTTTTTTTTTTTTTGCCTCTAGAGGCTCCCCATATCCCTCTTATATGGCCCTATCCATCTTCAAATCAGCTATGATGAATTGAGCTCTTGTCATGCTTCAAATTTCTTTGACTTCCTCTTTCCTTACAAGCCTGAGAAAACTTATTTTTATACATCTCATGAGATTATATTAGACCCAGCCTGTAAAATCTCTCCCTTTTGCCATATATAACATAATCACTGGGTGGCAAGGGTCATGGGCCATTCTGAACTTCTGCCTACCATATTTCTATATGGTTCAAGTTTTTCCATGAGAATATATTATTCTCCTAACATAAGCCTATTAATAAAAAGATTATATTGAAAAATTTCAAAACAACTTCTAATTATCCCAAGTTTAAAATGGAATTATAATAACTTGCTCCAAGGAAAAAGGATAAAATAATATATGTGAAAATGTTTTTTAAATGTTAAAGTCATTAACAAATTTTAGTTATACTTATTTTAACTATTGCTATTATTATTATTACAAACATGTAAGTCAGACCATTGCATAGCACCAATGTCAGAATACAGTAATTTTATTAAAAGTAGAGATAAGCAGTCATGATGAGTGATTAAATGTATACAAAGAGTATGGTCTAGAAACAGCATATTTAACTTTAGATTCGTATGGAAAAAAAAGATAGCCAGTGGTCCTCTAGTATAGCAGTTTTTAAAGTTTCCACAGATGGAAAACTTTTCCTCCAATGCTATTTTAATATCAGGGGAGGCCCTTGAAGTAATGGCAGCCATTATCGAGATCACATATTTTTACTTGCTTCTAGGGTTTTGAAATTTCAGGGAACAGGTATTGCCACATATTGGGAAATATTAGGGTCCCATCTTTATTTTCCATGAAGAACTTAATTAAAATTCCTTTTGATTTTTGGAGAATGAGAAATTAAAGGTTAGTAGGATTTAAGGAGAGGATCACAAAAATGGCATGGCAATGCAATATTTCTTTAATATATCTGTATTGTATATATATATATTTGGGAGAGAAATCAAACATTCCAGGCTTTGGAACTTCCATCCTATTAGGAGGAATTTGGCTAATGTGGAGGAGTAATGGTGGAAGAAGAGGTCCTACCATGTTCTGATGGATTCCATTGGGTTCTAAAGTGGAATTTTTGGGAGGAGGTTAGAACTCCTGAACCCAGCCGGGGCACTGGCATGTAGGAATGAATCTCTATGGAGATGTAGAGCTATGTACACTAAATGAAGGTCAAAGTTTTGTTTTGTTTTGTTGTTGTTGTTGTTGTTGTTGTTTTCCCCCAAACGTAGGAGATAATAGAAGAAACTCTTGTGCTCATCTGGCCTTTATGTGTGATGCTCTTTTATTCATTTGTTCTGTACTGGATCTGCACTTTTGCTTGGTTTCATTTTCTCTCTTACCCTCTTGCTTGCTGCTGCAGGAACAGCACCTGTATGTCTTGTTCTAAAACACCACCAGCGGGGCGCCTGGGTGGCTTAGTCGTTAAGCGTCTGCCTTCGGCTCAGGTCATGATTCTGGGGTCCTGGGATCGAGCCCCGCATTGGGCTCCCTGCTCGGTGGGGAGCTTGCTTCTCCCTCTCCCACTCCCCCTGCTTGTGTTCCCTCTCTCGTTGTGTCTCTCTCTGTCAAATAAATAAATAAAATCTTTAAAAAAAAAAATAAAACACCACCAGCTACTCCCATGGAGGCTCTGGCTCCTTACACCACATCCAGACTCAGATGAAGCACTGAATCACACCCATTTTTTTTTGGTGGCAGGGACTGTGCCATATTTACTGTTTTACTCCTAACACTTAGCATTGTACTCAGTAGTTTTGTTTTAAATAAATAACTAAAGTAAAATATGTAGAAATGAGGCTCAAGGATAATGAGACATGAAATTCTTACAATTCAGGTCCCACTGGATGGGCTAGAGAAACAGGGCATTTAGACACATGAAATAAGTAATGTTAAAGAGAAGTAGGAGTAGATTTTGGGTTCATTTGGTGAATAATTGGTTTTCATTTTGGGCTCTAAATGAGATCCTGTGTAGATTAATTGCCAAAATGGCCCTATTTCCCACCCCATCATCCTGTTACAATGTTTGCATCTCTTTCTTCAGTAAGTGGGATCTTTTTCCTCACCTCTTGAATTTGGGCTGCACTTTTGACTCTCTCAGATTAAAAGAATTCAGTGGAAGTGACTGTTTTTAGTATAAGTTTCAAGAAGCTTTGTACTTTCACTGCCTCTTGTAAACACTTTCCTCTGCCATGAGAACAAGCCTGGGATAGCCTGTGGCAGTGGAGGCTGGCTAGGTCATCCCAGCTGTGACCAGCCTCCAGCTGACCAACCTACTCATTGAAGAAACATAAGCAAGCCTAGTCAGGATCAGCTGAACCTGTTCAGATGAGCAGGGCCACCCAGCAGATCCATAGACTCATGACGGAATAATAAATGGCTCCTATTTGAAGCTACCAGATTGGGGGGGGTGGTTTATTACACAACAACAGATAAATGATATAGAACATAAAGTGGCAAAGTCATTTGAGAACACTCATTGTGGTACAAAGTATTTTCTGAGTTTTTGAAAGAGTGACTATAGTTTTTAAGGATATACACGCCCATTATAAAAAAAAAACCTTAAGCCATACTAAATAATACAAAAAAGTATAAAAATCACACCTCCTCTGGTTATATATCTGTTTATATTTACTTTATAGTTATGCATACATATTTCAAACTACGTATTATATATCAATTTATAAATGTAAATATCACCCCCTCACATTTTAAGAAATAATTTTATTCAGACTCTGGTTCTGTATTTGGTATCAATAACTTGCATTATTTTTTAATGGTTAGAGCCACTTTATTATTGCCTTCAGTTGTCCAGAGAACATCATGTTGACTGCAAGGTTATTTGAGATGCAGCACCCTGTGAAGCCTGTCTAATGCTATCATTGGAGGCTTTTGCAAAAGTGCTAAGTACGATTTCCATATTATTAGGGGAGTTGTTTATTCATTTACCCTGTAGGTATATATTTGTGATTCAAAAATGTTATTACTGAATACATTGATTTTAAGTTTTTTCAAGGCAACGATTGAATAATGAAAATTTTTGTAAAAAGTAAATATATTAAAAACATGTGATACAAAGACATAAAACATTACCTTTATCTTTGAACATTGTATCTGATCTTCCTCCCCAATCTCATACTCCTTTCTTCACTTTCAGAGAGAACTTCACTCTTAGAGATATTAAATTTGTTTTTTCCATGCATTTCTTCTTAAACTTGTTTATTTATTTTTGTCTCAGGAACATTATTCCTGCGATTGGCCCTTGATATCATGTATACCTATAATTCATTATTTTATTCATTTATATTGCTATTTGGTATTCCATTACATAAATGCAACATGATCTATTTATCCATTTGTATTAGGGAAATAATGCTAATTGCTATCACAATCTTAACATCACAGTTGCTAAATATAATATAAGGTCATTTGTCTGTAGTTTCACAATCTGATCTGGATATGTTCGTGAATGTGGTAGGGGAAAGATAGTGAGGAGTGTTTGTTGCACGTAGTCATTCAGAGATCTATCACAGTGTATCATGAGGCTACTCCATACTCATTACGTGGCTTCAATACACCTGCATCATCTAGTCAGTAAGGAGAGATAAAAGGAGTGTAGTGAAGGCATACTTGCTTTTAACTGCTTGAAACATAGAATGCTCACTTTCTTTGAGGAGAAATAGTTAAAGGTCCTATTTTTATGCAAGGGGACTTGAAAATGTGTTTGTGTGTGTATATTCAGAGGATAAAAATTGTTTAATGAATACATAGCACTGTTACTTTCATAACTATCTCTCTAATCTTGGGATATACATTTTATTATTATATTCACACTCACCTTCTTTCTAATGGAGGTGTCTAAAGTCCTGTCAAAGCCAAAAATCTATAACCTATTCTGTCTTCTTCACAAGGCTATGTCTTAAGGGGCTTTGGTTCCTCCACCTTTTTCTATGTTATGTCTTACTGTTTGGTTTCTAGAAGTGATATTTTCCAGTTCTTCCAGGCCCCCAATTTATTGACTCTAATGATTCCGTTGCAAATCAGCACATTCTCTCCTGGGCTTATCTGTTTCTCATAATAGTTAGCTGCTCTCCTGTAACGGCAGCCCACACACACTACTTTTTGTATTCTCTCTAACCATTTCCACTATGCATAAAGCTCATTGTTTTTTAGTCTCTGATATCAGATTTCTCACCACTCAAAATCCAACAGCTCAGCTGATGACATATATTTAAGGATTTGTTAAGGCAACATCTCGCTTCAAAGTACAAATTACTGTATTAGAATAAGCTAATATTGCTAAAAAACTATTGTGAAAACCTAAGTAGTTTAATATGCTTATTTCTGGTTTCTAATATGCTTATTTACTCACATCTCAGTCTAATTGGATGTTTGGTGGGTGATGCTCCCTGTGGCAATATAGGGGATCAGCTTCTCACTTCTGTGGCATTGCCATCTTCAACACATGGCACATGAAGGATAGAGGAGAATATGGAAGAAGGCATGTGGGTAATTGATCATTTTTATCATTTCCATCCACAATGCCTATATATTATAAAAAGTCTAAAATGATAAATATCAAATGTTTCTCTCTGGCAGGTGGCTTTATGAGTATTTAAAAATTTTCTTTTTTGTTTCTTTGCTTTGTTCCTTCTTTGCTTGTTCGAAGATTCCTGAAGAAACATTATATCCTTTTGTATTGAAGAGAAAATTCTAATTGAATAACTCGCCTCAGAAATAAAGGAGTGAATTTTACCATATAAGCTAATCATTAAATACTAAACTGGTTAGAAAAGTGACATCTGGAAAAAGCTTTCGACTATTTGGATATTCTAAGTAAAAAGTTTATGTAGCTCTTCACTATGGCAGTTGTTAACCTTTGATTGATCTCTGGCTTTAAGATGGGACATTGAAGAATATTAACAATAATAATGCCTTTTGTTATTGTCATTTTGCCTCTATAGATCAGATGTTTTATTACTTACCTGCTTTGTGCATTCTTGAATCTTTTGTTTTTATGTTTCTTAGAGAAACTTCACACTTTGGTCAATAAAGTCTTCAAGTTAAAAATATTTAATGCCTGTTGTATGCTTATCACAGTGTGAGTTAAAGTAGAAGCTTAGGACATGTTTTCTTGGGTCCCACACAAAATGAACACCATTTTATGTAAGGTGGAGAAGGAAAGCAACCCAGTATGAAAAATCATAATGGGCAAGTTAGCACTTAAATGGAAAGTTACAGGTGTGGAAGAGTTCTCCTGTTTTAGGATTTTAAAACATGTGTCCTTGATTCCCCCTTTTCACTTGGCTTTACATCTCTCACAGATTTTATTTTTATTGCCAACACACTGAAATGTGTAACTCCATTCAGTGACATCAGGAGTCAGTTTACACTTTGGCAGGTATTGAGCAAATTTTGTTGTTCTTAGTATTGGTCAGAGTGGACATTGTTCTTTGTGACTTGTTATCAAAGTATATAGCAGAAGCAGGAAATAATTTTTATTATGTTTTGTGTAACAATATGGGAGGGTGCAAGAGACCTTGAAAATGTGATTAGAATATGCCCCCAATCTCTTGCTTCATTTCTTCTGAAGTTGCTGTGCTTATCCTGTTATTTGGGGGAGAGTGGAAGGGGCATGGACCCAGATCTAAATTCAGAAAAGAAGATCCAGCTACAAGAAATGGGAAGAAGTCCAGAAATGAGAAAAATCTCCAGCATGATGAAGAAATTATATTTAAAAAATACTTTTTGCTTCAAATACTTATTAAAAGTGCTAAGCTAAGTCTAATAGAAGATTTCGCATATATATGGGTTTTAAGTAAAGATGGTTACCTACTCTTTTTATAATGTCAACTATATCTGAATAAAAA
Source organism: Callorhinus ursinus (assembly GCF_003265705.2). Lineage (NCBI taxonomy): Eukaryota > Metazoa > Chordata > Mammalia > Carnivora > Otariidae > Callorhinus > Callorhinus ursinus. The sequence continues at coordinate 84,818,789 of NW_027397066.1, forward strand.
TAATGATGAAGTTCTTAAGATAAAGTAACAAATGTGGGAATAAATCATGAGACATTCTCTAACAAGGCATTTGAATGTAAAATTAATTTGCTGGCCAAATCAAGCCTCTTGTGTTTACAGTTATATGTAGTATAAATTTCTCACCATGAAACTGGCAACATGTGAGACAGATAATTCTGATCCTGACAACAGTTTTACAATGGGGTACCATGAAAATACTGTTAGTGTATGACTTGAATGTTAAAACACTATTTTAGCTACACAGATAACTTTCATAGCTTTGTATTTTCTCTTGTAGCAAATGAAAAATGTCTTCAACACATACATAATATACATTTCTCTCTGATTTATATTAGTGACACCTATGAATCACTTCACCTATGAATCAATTCTAAAAACAAATTCTAAACTTGGTTTTAGGTCAAGAACCCTTTTAAGAACATAATGAAAGTTATACCGTTCCTCTCCAGGAATATGCATACATTTTTATAGAAAGTTTCTTGTAGACTCTACCCCAGAAGCCCCTTTACAGATCCTGTGTTAGGAAACTACTCTCAAACATGGTTTTCCTTGTTGATTTTTGGCAGGTTTGGGGTGTTGCACAACTGCACTATGGTATTCCCTTTTCTGCTCTTAGTGCTGTCTACAGCAAACAATGTGGAGGTGGGAGGGAAGAACTGAAACTGAGGCTGCATTTCTCTCTGGAATAAGAATAGAAAGCCATTTACATATTTATCCCTTAAACAAACATTGAACAGATAGTTATTATATAGAAAGCACTTTTGTAGGCACTGTGGGACATAGAAGACAATCAATTCTATAAGAAGAATCCCAGAAGTGTTATTCATATTTGTTATTTGAAAACCAGAGATTCCAAATATTAAAAAGATAGAATTATACTAATTACAATTGTGTATACTGAATGGCATGTTTTATGTAGAAATTTCTTGTAAATTGAAAAATGTCCTTCAAATGTTATTTCTTATTTTTATCTTGATGTTGGGAAACCAATACCAGTGAGGATCACAGCAAGCAAAGGAGACATGAGACTTTCGTATAAGAAATAGGATCTGTAAAGTCACAGAAACCTTAACCTTTGATTGATCTCTGGCTTTAAGATGGGACATTGTTAGTTAGCTGCTCAAGTGTGCACATTTAAATCGGAGTAAAGATGAGTTTTAAATACTTCTCTGGAGATGTATTAAAATTCCACTGGAGGGGAGCCTGGGTGGCTCAGTCAGTTAAGCATCTGCATTCAGCCCAGGTCATGGTTCCAGGATAGAGCCCCTCATTGGGCTCCTTGCTCAGCGGGGAGTCTGCTTCTCCCTCTCCCTCAGCCATTCCACCCCCCCCCCCACCACCCGGCTTGTGCTCTCTGGCTCTCTCTATCTCTCTGTCAAATAAATAAAAAAAATAAATTCCACTGGAGTTAGGGTGACCAGATTTAGGAAAGATAAAATTACATTTGAAATGTTGTTTATCTGAAATTCAAATTTAGTTAGATATCTTTTATCTGGCAATCCTAATTCGAGTTTCTCCAACTTGAATCTCTTTGATGTTTGTTTTTGTTCTGCTTAAATTCTATTTTCCTTTATTCAGCAGAATATTACATATACTCTACAGAATATATTATAGATTATTTTGTTACTCTAAAACTTTCAGGCCAGACCTTCAAGTGAGCTATTCTTTATTTGAGCTTTTAAGTCTCAGTTCATCATCAGCTAGCGTATGCTACCCTGATTTCTCATTTCAAGCTTTATTCTCTGGCTTGTACTTTGACTTGCATTTTTCCATGTAATAAGGCATGTACTGTTTTATTGCATTTTGCCAATTATTCAAAATACAGAAACTTAAAACAGAGAAAGGGAAGGCAGAGCAGGAGAGAATAAAGCAAATTGTCAGGAATTAAACCTAGAGCTTCTTATGAGAGTAAGTAGCTTGTTAGAGAAAATGGGATTAGACACTAGGCCAGCAGATAAAGATTGGGTGGTTGAGAAGCCTGGGCACTCTGGAAAAACTGAGAGGTGGATGATACAGATGAGCTGGTCATGTGCATTAGCAGAGGGATTCATTGGGACAGAGGTTTGGAGAATCAGGAATAGATCATTAGCAGTCAGGACTTCCAGGAGCTGCTTTGTCCAGGAAGGCTTCTCATAGTGTTAAAGATAAAACACTCCCTAGGAGGACACAGGGTTCTGCTAGACTACTGTACCAACAATTTAGAGAAAAGCTCTTCACTCCCACCCACAAAAGTGCATTTGGGTAAGAATGGCTCTTGCTAATGAAGAGGCTATTAACTTATTTGAAGACATATTTATTAAAAATACTTAGACCATAATTTAATTTGATACATATCCACCTGCCAGCCCATCCAAAGAAGAAAGAAGCTCCAGAGGAAACTTGATATGTAGCATGGTCTCACCTGTTAGAGATGGCTTAGCACAGACCCATGAGCAGCAACATAGTGAGAATACAGTGTTTGTCTTAATTCTATGACTTTGTGAAAGTAACAAACACACGCGCGTGCGCACACACACACTCACTCAGCTTCTGTCCATAAACATTGATCTTTTTTTTTTTAACTTTCGTATGTTGAAAATGTAATTTTAATAGATAATTCTTCATCTTACATAGGAGCACAGTAAAATACACCACATTCTGAAGAAACTCCAGAAGTTATGAGAATCAAGAGTGGGGGAAATTCAGACGGGCTACAATATCCATTACCTTAAATTGCGAGAGACAAAGCTTCCAACCTGCGGGTTAACATTTACATACCCAGGACTGGCTACACTGATGACTTACAAAGAACAAGGATAGGGAATTCGATATGGAGAAGGGTGGGAAAGAACAGTTTTTTGAGGGGAGGAACTCTGTCAATGCAGAAAAAAAATTACTGAATATCAAACAATAGGAGCTCCCACAGCAAATACCGAAGGATGAAAGAATCATTAACTGAGAATCTGATACTCTCAAAGGAAGAAACCTTTCAGATGACACTTATGCAAGCTGGCTGCTTGAGATCTGCTCATCAGGTCTATAAGGAAGCCTCATAAATGCCTCAGCAACCCCAAATGATTATCAGATTGGTGTTTCCTAGTAGCACATACCAGTGGTTACACATGAAGTTTCCAGACAAGAACTAAGAAAAAGGTCATATCCCAAATGCCAGACACAAACAAATGTGGCACAACATGTGAGTCCTACACAGTCACAACTGCTGCTTTGCTGTGACTCTCCTGTACAGTAAGTTTCAAACATCATGGCAAGACACCTATGATCATCTAATCAGACAACACAAACACATTTATGCAAATTTCTAGGAGGTAAAAAAAATATCAAATACCAATGCTTTATGCATGCTCAGGGCCAGCTTATAAATATTCCATTCAGTGACATCTTAACACAAGTTTGCATCAGGGAAAAGAAACTGGCAAAATCCACCTCCTGCCGGATCAACTTGTCAGATGGTAAAGACCAAAAGAGAATGTTCCATCAGTTTTAATTTTTTAAATACGATTGTCACATTGGGAAAATGAAATAAACACAGTAAAATAAACTGTACAAAGGCAAAGTAGAATAAAAAAAATATTTTACTAAAACATAAGATTTACAGAAGTTTCCAGACAAGCCATACAAAATGGTCACAAGCTTTTTCTTGAAGGAAGGATTCTGCACTTGACAGCAAGTCACAATGTTATTAGTGAGGGCTGCGATGTTTGTTTAATGTTCCCATTTTGGTTCAAACAATCAAGCTTGTCCATCTACAGCGTCTAAATAAAGTTAGACTTGGCTAGAAAGCATATTCTAAAGAACTGGTTAGCTGCTTTTAACCAATGCAATTAGATCACCATAAAAAGGGGGAAAGGAGCCCATAAAATTAAAATAAAACTACCTCTCCCTCTCAAAAAAAGTAATAAAGAAAAACACCCACACCCCTGCAGCTAACCCTGACAACTACCTTCATTCACAGTGCTTTATACTCAAACCATGATGGGGGAAAATGAATAAAAGCAGAGAAGGGCCACTGCTTTTAAACGTTTCACAACAATCCGGATGGTACTTCTAGCCTCTGCTCATGCTTTACAACAGTGAATCAGGACAAGACATAGGTTTGCTAATGTGCATTTAATCACCAAAGGACTGAAGATGTCTGGGCTTTTATTCTGTAATGTTTCTAAGACTGTGTCCATTAAATGCAAACAAAAAAGGAATAAGTCTTGGCAGAACAGAACAGGAGAACTTGATGATCAGATCGATTTTAAATATTATTCATGGCATATAGCCTAGTCCATGCTCTAGCTGTTTCTATGGCTTGGGCTTCGTTGGTCTTCCACTGCTCCGCTACATCATTGGATCATCTGGATTGGGAGCACTTAACAAAGCCTGGATCGATAGCAGAACTGTGCGGATCTGCAGTGCTGGGGACCACTTATCTTTCAAAATATCTAAACATATTCTTCCCAACCTGTCTACATTAGGATGATAAATTTTGGTCATGAAACGTACTTTAGGGGCTGCCATCGGGTATTCTTCTGGTAGGAATAGTTCAAGCTTAAAAGTCCCTCCCTCATAGGGGGAATCCTGGGGGCCAGCAATGACCACATGAAAATAACGGGCGTTGCTCTCATCTGGTTCTGCTTTAATGCCAGGAACTGGTTCTGCCAGCAAACGCTGGGTTTCCTTGATAATCCTGCGGGGCAGCCCGGCCAACTTGTCAGATCCCGAGTTCGGCTTCCGGTCTCGACTCCGGCTCCGCTAGCCTCACGCACGAGTGGAAGTCCAGGGCTCCACTTCCGGGGGACCCATAAACATTGATCTTAAATACAAATTTGAATTTTCTTAGATACTCTTCATTCACTGCTGGCTAACTTCCATATTCATCCTAGTATGTGACTTTGGTTCTTCTCTTACCTGCATTCTCATTTTGGCTTTTCTGGGTAGACGCACGCATCTGGTCTTTTCACCCTAGACGTTAGTTTCTTCTCAAGAGATTTCAGACCCTGGGTGTTCATAAATTAAGTTGTGATAGATAATTTGAGGATATTATACATAACAAGAAAGACCATGAAATTAGAGTGATGCAAGGCAGATTGTCAGAGAGTCACCTATAATATATCACTGCATGGGAATTCTGAGAATAAGAATTCCATAGCTGTCCATGAACAATAAAGAATTATTTAAAGAAAACACTAAATTACCAAAATCCCACCTTCCGACCAAGCACATTACAAGTTAAATTATCTTTGTCACTAGGTCTTTAATTTCCTTACATGCGCATTCTGCAAATTGCTTTAAGAATAAGTAAATATTGTGTAATGCACTTTGAAAATCAGCCAGTAGAAACTTAAATAGAATGTAGCATGGGCTTATTCTCTGTGATACAATTTAATCTTTCCTTTTCTGTGAATTGTATTCATAGGGAGATCATGTTGGAATACAGATACTCATGATCTTGCTAACTGTAGCTAGAGCAGGTAGAATAGCAAGTGTCAAGATCCCTGGTGGTATGGAAAAAATTGTGAATTGTGACTTCATATGAAGCACAGCATCACTTTTAGGACAAAGTCCAAAATTCCTAAAATGACTTTTAAGGTCAGTCATAATATGGTGCCTGCTTATCTCTATATTTATAGTTTTCTCCATTTCCTCCTTCTACTTTATACCTCAGCCACACTAATCTACTACTGATCTACTCACTGATTCCCAGATTTGAGGTACTTTTCTATCTTGGCTTTCCTGTAGTTTATTTCTGTGACAAAACACTATTTCCCTTGCCACTTAACACCTACTTAGCAGTTAGGATTCATCTTGCTTCGTGCTTGCTCTGTTCTTATCCCTACTTCTATATCTTTATATTATCTTCTTATAATAATGAGATTATTATAGGAGTATCTTCAATATTAATCTTTAGGTATATTTTGAAAGTAAATGCCTCTTATTCTTCATTGTATACTAAGGCCTATGACATTTTTTCATCTCAGGGCAGGCACCAAAAAACTATCTTTTGAATTAATGGGGCATGCAAAGATGGACAGACCCAGCTGCAGCTGCTTAGAGGACATGTAGTTGGTAGAAAGATGATGGTATTCCAAGGATATACTACGTGAATCACTAATCGCTAATGTGATTCAAATATAATGGCTCCATTGTTCAGCCTCCTATTTTGCTTGGTACAGTCTTAAAACAGGACAAAGCACTTTCTCATGTTTTGTACACATACACAACCACACCCACCCATAATCCATACCCAAATACATTCTTTTGTCTCCTGCAAGTATTTGGGAAGAGAAGATCATCTCATTGTGTGAAATAGAAAGTATGAATGAGCAATAGATTTCTAGCTGCTCCTTTATTGGTAGATTCTTTTTTTCCAGACTCTGCTAATAAAAGAGTTGCCTTTCCTGTCTCTACTTCCCAGCTTCCAAAATTTGGGCTACATTTTTCCCCCTGGTAACCTGGCCTCTCCCATTCTCTTTCCCTTATGGATTTTACTTTTTAAAAAATTTTTCATGGAAATTTTAGTTGATTTGGGAGACAGGTAGAAAAACATGTGTTAATTCTGTCATATTCCAATGGACATTTTCTGCTTCAGTATCCTATCTAACTTTTACTTGACAAACATAGTTTTTCCCTAATATTTAGGTAGCTTTGAAATATGTGTGGCTGTCAATAAACTGCATCTGGTTGCCATGGATGAGGATATCATGTGTGGTATGGGGCAGTCAGCTTAAAAGTGTTATTTATTCATTAAACTTTTAATTTTCATGAATTCTGTGTACCAGTTATATCCACAGCCATTATTAAAATTATATAGACATATTATTAAAGAAAGCATATTAAAAGCAAAATTAATAAAATCTCAAATTTTCTCACTTCCTAATTATTTTACTATATTTTACTATTATATATGTTCTTGAAGTTATTTATATTCACTTTGTTTGTAAGGCAGAAATACCAGACAATGGTATACTACTGTGTATCTCTTAACAGTGACATCACATTAGTAACTTGAAATGGGTTATGGTGCGAGTATTTATGCCATGGGAATTTGCAAATGCTAAAAATAAAGCTATTTTTTTTCACTCAGTAACCTGGTTGTTAAATATTTACTAGCATGCTGCTATTATGTATTCTCCAAAACCAAAGAATCAAAGTACTTCTGCATTCATCAGCATTTATTTAGATTTTACCTATTACCTTGAGGTTTTGTCTCAATTTCCTTCCTTTTCTCCTTCCTTCTTTTCCCCTACTTTTCTTTTTTAGTCCTACCTTTCCTCTATCTAGCTCTTCCTCCTTTTTTTCCTTCCTTTCTTCAGAAGTGGAACTCTACGTAATGAAGTTAACCATTCATTGGGCAAGGTATGGCTAGGAATGGCCAGATTGCCTGGGATGAGAGCATCTCTAAGTCTCCCTCTTCTGCTGCTCCCATCTTCTTAGAACCAAGGAAGATCACCATGAGCTTTGTACACTCTGTCTTAGATATCCTTTATTTTCAAAGGTCACCCTGTGTATTAGTGTTAGGTGTCATATCCTCCATCTGTGTTCTCACCCCTGCTCACTGGCTTGTGTTGTTTGGGCCTGAAGCTTCTCCCCTCAGGACACAAAAACCCAAACAAGCATTTCATGCCTTCTTAGACCAATCCTGCTTCAATTACAGGAAAGGATGGAAATAACATTATATGTCTTTTAAAAGAGCCTTCCCCTGCCAAGTTGCACCTAATTAACTTGTAACTGTCATTTTATAAAATAAATACTTGGATCATTGTCCTGGGTGATCTACTCCAAAACCTGATCTATTATTGACATAATTAATAATAATTTCATTTTTTGTGGGTACAAGAATTTTTCTTGGAAAAGGAATAATGCTGTAGTGGATTAGACTTTAGTCTTTAAATTAACATGAAGAGAAATTGGACTAGTAGAATGAAACAAGGCAGAAATTTTCAAAAGATATACATATATATTTATGTTTGTGTATGTGTGTTCTTGTGAGATGAGTATTAAAAAAACCTTTTCTTGAGATATATTACTTTCCTTTTCTCAAGTATCAATTATGCATTAGAATTGGCAGTAAAATAATTTTGAAGTATTTTCTTTCTCTTTAAAATACAAGGCAATTCAATAAAATAGAGAGTTTTAATAATTCACAAGCTAAATAGGAAGGATATTAATGAGATTAATGAGAGCATAAACCCTGAGAGTTGAAAGGGACCTTACTCATTAATTAGTTGTAGTAAACATTTTTGGTGTTTTCCCATTAGTTCTTTCCCAATCTTCCACTTCCAAATAGGACACTGAATTCCTCAGCCAAGAGGATTTGCTATAACTAACACCATTAACAAATTGTTGGACCCTAAATGGTCTAAACCAATCACTTTAACTCAATCTTCTTGCTAAATGCTTGGTTTGTTAACTAAGTTAATGATTGGGAGAAGGCAAACTTGCTTATCATCTAGAAGTTGAGATATATAGATGTGATGATGCTTGGAATTCCCGACACCATTTTTTACCATGGTGGGACCAACCTGAAGATAGAGCTGACACAGGGAAGAATGCAGTGAGAAGACAAGTGGAACCAGGTTTCTAATCAAATTACTCGTGAAGGTTCCCTCACATTTGGAATTCTCAGTCATGGAGGCAATGTATTCCTGTATTTTAAATTTTAATCTGTTTTATTTCAGTTTTATATTATCTGCAGGTGAAAAACTCTTAAATAATACCCTCTTTTAATGCTTTCTTTCCCTAAGTGAAGAGATTTTGATTCAGAACACTTTAGGATCTATTGCTAAAAGTTCAGATCCATGACTTAACATTGTTTTGTTGAGATCTTACAATGTGCCAGATTCCGTAGCTGGTTCTGTTTCTATAAAGATGCATAAAATATGCTTCTGCTGTCAAGGAACTTACGTCTCATTGGGAGAACATACATGCATTAATTATGTTTTAAAGTGAAAAGTGCTTATAATAGAGGCACAGAGTGAAGTGAATGTATCACAGAAGACAACAACCATTTTTTAGGGTGGTGAAAAGAGTAGGAAGGAATGAAAAAGATGAAGAAGGAAGGGATAGGACCTTCCAGGAAGAAGTTTAACAAATTGGAAAGCTCTAAAAATGCACAACATAAGTGAAGATACCATAATATATGGCCTGAGTATACATTGGATGTATGGTGGAGAAAGGAATAGGGAATGAGTTGGGAATGCTAAATGGTATTGACTTAGGAAACGCAGGAGATTTCAGCAAAGTTCAAATTGTGTTTTTTTCTTAAGTATTCGAACTACGTGTTTATGTAGATCAGAATAATGCTACACCAAGAGAACTTGCTATGTTCCATGTGGAAGAAGACTCAATGCCATATTCTCTGTTTTAATCAGTAAATTAAAAATAATTTTGAAGAAAAAAAACAAAAACATGTTTGCCATTTTGGCATTTGAAGATACTGCATGCATTTGAAGATGTAAAGTGGATTAGTGCTACAATGAAGCAAGCATCAAACAAGGAATTGTGGGCTCACTCTCTAGGTCTTCTTTGGTCTAGGTCTTCTTTAGTTTAACATTCAGAAGGTATTTACTTTCTCTGATTTTGGCTCCTTCATCTATAGAAATAAGGAGATTGTCTTCTGTTTTCTGAGATACCATTTCCATGTCTAAAAATGTGTCACTTTATGTGTTTTAACTTCATGCTTTTTAAAAATTTAAATAAATTTAAATTTAAATAAATCAGTGATCATGGAATAGAATTACAACACCTATCTTCATAGGAAGAAAAGGAAAGCTCAGAGTTGGATATGAGTTTGGAGTTTTAGAATGGACTGGACTGGGCGCCTGGGCGGCTCAGTTGGTTAAGCGACTGCCTTCGGCTCAGGTCATGATCCTGGAGTCCCGGGATCGAGTCCCACATGGGGCTCCCTGCTCAGCGGGGAGTCTGCTTCTCCCTCTGACCCTACCCTCCCTTGTGCTCTCTCTCTCTCAAATAAATAAAATAAAATCTTTAAAAAAAAAAAAAGAATGGACTGGACTAAGTCTGGATAACCAAAAGTGCCTGGAGAAGTATGAAATACTTAAAATGTAGTTAACACACAGGAAAGAGAGAGTCACCAAAGGATTTTTAATCAGAAATTGGAAAAAAAGTTGTTTCATTTTTATATCTCATAGAGTTTAAAATCAATATATTAGTTGCATACACCCCTTCTTGCTTTGGTTTGTGCGAGCCAGCACATCCTTCCTTATCCCAATACTCTGCTCTATAGCCCTGCCTCACAGCAAAAATTGACATGGGAATCATGTGCCTTTTCACACGTCATGGTTCCAAGTTATGGTACAGTTTCTAGCTGTACAAGTTCTGATGGAAGTTAAGAATGCTGGTCTGAGTCTACTCTACTTTGCTTCTTTGTAGAAACCCATCTCAATGCTATCTTTCCCAGAGAAGAAATGAGAAAAACTGGCAGATGTATTTTATCTGTGAATGATTTATCATTATATTTCATACTTTATTCGGTGCTTTGTCTTGTAACCACAGTAAATCCATGAGCAACCTGTTTCTTCTCAGTTATACATAGGGTATGTTATGTGCTAAGAGAAAGATCTCATGGTACTATCTCTACATCTGACACATCATTTGCCTAGCCTGGAGCCTGGCCCTTATTGCCTGGCTCTCTCGCATTTTTTTTCCTCCTGGGTTTTGATTTCTGAATGCTAGGTTTTATACTCTCAGTTTTATAATCTTTTTTATTGACAGAGAAAAAAAGAATAAAGCTGAGATATTTTGCTTTCCCACTGTCAGCCATCAGCAGGACACTATTTGTCCTCAAAGCAGATCTATTCTTCCCTTGTTCTTTTCTTATTTCTGACCATGTTAAAAAGCTTTGTTGCTGCGGCCTTGAACTGTCTTCCCAATCAGCTCGTTATGGCTTCAGTCTTTCTGTGACAACTCTTTTTTTTTTTTTTAAAGATTTTATTTATTTATTTGAGAGAGAGAGAATGAGAGACAGAGAGCACAAGAGGGAAGAGGGTCAGAGGGAGAAGCAGACTCCCCGCTGAGCAGGGAGCCCGATGTGGGACTCCATCCTGGGACTCCAGGGGGTGATGTGAGTCTCAGGATGACCTGAGCCAAAGGCAGTCACTTAACCAACTGAGCCACCCAGGCACCCTTTTCTGTGACAACTCTTACAGAATGATACCAAACATTAATTTTTATCCTTTGATATGTACTCTGTTTATTTTTATTCTTTGATATAAAGACTTTTAAAATCCAAAGATTTTGGAATGCTTCTTGTATAACTACATTGTTTTCGCTTTTTTCCTATATGTAAGTAGCCCTTTTACAGTCAGGATTTCTTGTTTAGATGCCTAACCTCCTTGGCCTCTAACCCTGACCACATTTGCCTGCCTATCTGTCATGAGCCTTAAAATGTTGCTGTTACTTTCTGGCAAATTAGAATTGCTTTTTGAAATAGCCTGATATAGAGTATGGATTTTAACATATAAGCATATATAGTGCAGTTTTGCCAAATAATTGGCGCTCACTGTTTGTAAAACCTGTCACTGTCTCCTGTTCCTGAGTCTTTTGGTCCTCACCTCATATTCTCTACCTCTTTTGGCTAAGAGGACACCAGACACACCTCTTTGGATACCATGGCTGATACAAGAAAAATCAATGCAGCAGACAAAGAAAGTTGTTGAAATTCAGAGATAGAGAATGAACTACAGATACTTAAGCAGGAAAATGATATTACGGACATATTTTGGAGCAAGTTTATGTCAGCAGTTTGGCTCATGATCAGTCATCAGTGTGATTGGAAAGACAATGGGTGCAGAGAGAGCAGCCCCTGGGAGAGACGAGTGAGGTGAAGGAGCTTCTGGTGGAGGGGGTGAGTGAGGAAGAAAGAGAGAAGCCATGACTTATTTATTTTATAACTGGATCAGAGATGAAAAGTACAGCAGAGGGAATATTGTCAATAATATTGTAATAACATTTTACGGTGACAGATGTTGACTATGCTTACCATGGTAAGCATTAAATAATGTGTAAAATTATTGAATCAGTATTTTGTGCACGAATACTTCAATTAAAAAAAGTTTAAGAAAAAAAGAGAGAGGTCAATCTAAGGTCGCGACCGAGCCACAGGGAGGGGGCCACTGAATGTCAGAGACACAGAGGAAAGAAAAGTGAATTCAGTTTCAAAGTCTGGAGAGAGCCAGACCAGAGAGGTGAGGAAAATGGGGAGGGCATGTTTTTTTTTTTTTAAAGGTTTTATTTATTCATTCATGAGAGACAGAGGGATAGAGAGAGAGAGAAGCAGAGGGAGAAGCAGGCTCCCAAGGAGCAGGGAGCCCGATGCTGGACTTGATCCCAGGACCCTGGGATCATGACCTGAGCCGAAGGCAGACGCTTAACCATCTGAGCCACCCAGGCGCCTGGGGAGGGCATGTTTGTTTAAAGAAGATGAAGAGATAAAGAGCAGTTTTAGTCTCACAGGCCAATAAGACATGTTTCTGATGTATCTGTTAGTATATATTTCATTCAACGTCAGTAATTTTTATTCCAATCCCTCCTTTTCATATTCATCCTGCTTCTCATACTGAGTGACACAATATGTTAGAATACTTCATCCGTTATCCATCATGTGAAGTTCTGCTCAATCATAAATAAATAGTTTACTTTAGACGGAGTGATGGAACACATCAGGCCACATACAAGAAATGAAAAGGGATGAGAGAAATTGACTATAGGAAGCAAAAGCAAAATTATTTATCCTCAAAAAAAAAAAAAGCAAAATTATTTATCCTCAAAGACTCTCCCTCTTGGGAGAAGATCAAAGAGGGTTGAAGAAGATTGTAATCCACTGCTGTTGTGGAAATTCCCATTTTTAGGCGAATGTGAATTTGAATTACAGACTTTTCTGTGAAATTATATATGAATGAATGCTAGAGAGACATTAATAAAATTAGGGCTTTAACAATGGGAAGGATTAAAATGGAGATTTTGCTTACAATAAAGTCAATTTACTATAACTAAACTGACCAACAAATATCAACAAGGACCATAAATAATAAATGGAAAAGAACATGTAAAATTTCTAATTTCTGTCAGAACTTGTATTAGTGTTAATATCTTTCAAAAATAATAGAGCATGATAATATAAACTCTTTGAAAACAAAAGACAATAAACAAACAAAAACAAAGAATTAAGACACATACAAAAACCACTTCACACTTTTTATTATATATATTATACTTTATTCAAAACTGTATGTAGAAATCCCATATTGCTTTTCACCTGTTTGTCTTATATATACTTTAAATATTTATTTATTTATTTTAGAGAGAGAGGGGGAGAGAGTGTGTGCATCCATGTGTATGGGGAGGAGTGGAGGGCGAGGGAGAATCTCAAGCAGACTCCACACTGAGTGCAGAGCCCCGTGCCTGGCTCAGTCTTAAGGACCCTGAGATCATGACCTGAGCTGAAACCAAGAGTCAAATGCTTAACCACTGAGCCACCAGGTGCCCTATATTAAGTGATCAAGAACCCTCCCGGATAATGAGATCTAAAAAGATTGTGTCTGCCTTTCAGGACAGTTGTTCAAATGCTATTCCAGTGATTCTGATTCCATCACAATTTCTTGGGTTCTTATTAAGTAAGGAGATCACTGGTTGCTACCACAGATCTATTAAATCAGAATTTGGAGTTTAAGACTAGAAATCTGCATCTTTAATATGTGTTTTGGGCAATTCTTATGCTCCCTTATGTTTGAGAACGTTTGTTCTAGAAATCCATGATATCTAACATAAGCAATGATTACATAAATGAATGGGCCATAAAAGAGTGAGAAAAATCATTTTACAGAAAATAAATCTTTTTATTACATTCATAGCTTAGCCCACAAATGAACCCATAGTAGATGCTTAATATTTGTGAATAATTCGTTTATGTATTAGCATACTGAATCACCATGGTGACCTAGACATTTGCAATATTTAAAGCAACATCTTTAATTATTTTTGATTACAAAGAAAAGAAACACTTGTTACCTTTTATTTTTGCAATGTGCCATAAACAAGTATGTTTTTCATGATTTTAAAATGATGAAAAATAAAACATTGAAAGATATTATGGGAGAAGAAATACATGTGAGTCCTAAAATACGCTTCAGATTGACTTTTTAAAAAATGAAGAAATCCTTAATCTACCCAAAGTTCCTTCTATGCTCACTGACATTAGCTTCAGTCTCACAAAATGCTTTACCTACTGGGAAAGAGAGGGCAACAAATGTGATAAATAATCCATTAATCATTTAGTTGAAACTCCTAAAATCCAACTAGGGCTGATCCTACTCTGACAAAATGAAATAAAAATTGATCCAGTTTGTTAAAGCCTTATGCCTATTAGGAATACATTCAGCTGAAAACAGAGGCTTAATCAAATAAGGTTTATTTTTCTCACATACCAAATCTCTAGGTAGGTGAAGACTGGTGTTGGGTCAACTTCTCTGCATTGACAGCCACAATCCTACTCTCTGTACAAGTCTCTAATATGTCTATTCCCCCATGTCAGCTTCCTTTTAAAAATGTTTTTCATTAATTTTTAAAAAAAATTTTAATATAGTTGACACACAATGTTAACATTAGTTTCAGGTGTACAACATGGTGATTCAACAGTTTGTAGGTTATGCTATCGAGGGTAGCTACCATCTGTCACCATACAAAACTATTACAATATCATTGACTATATTCCCATGACTTATTCCTACCGTAACTGGAAGCCTGTACCTCCTACTCCCCTTTACTCACTTTGCCCATTCTCGCCTTTCCTCTGGCAACCTCACTTCTCTGTATTTATGGGTCTGATTCTGCTTTTCCTTTATTTGTTTTGGTTTTTAGATTTCACATACAAGTGAAATCATATGGTATTTGTCTTTCTTTGTCTGACTTATTTCATTCAGCATAATACTCTCTAGGTCCATCCTCAGCTTGCTTTTTGACTTTAGCACTCAAGGTGGCTGCTATAATCCCTGCCTTTATGCCAATATTCAAGGAGGGTGGAAGGGAGGAAGGAGTGGCACTATCTCTTGCTTTTTTTCTTTTGTAATGTCAGCACACAAAATCTTTCCCAGAAACTGTCTGCTAGAGTTCCCTTTTTGACTCATGGCTCTTTGGCCAGAACTTGGTCACATGGCAACCTATTACTCTGAGTCTGGGAAAACGAGTATCTAGCTTTTGGATTCCATTGTAGGAAGTAACAGGAAGGACAGTTGTGAAATGACTTTTGAGTTGGCCAAAGGACAGTGTCTGACACGGTCACCTCTCATTCCCAGTGTCCCTGAGCCTGGGCACTGTAAGAACAAGTTTATTAGGAGTTTAAGTATTGAAAAGGCGGCTTAACTACCATGTAAAATTTCCTGAAATTCTTTCAGAACCTTGCTTCTGTATCACTGGTGTTCATTTTGGCCCCCTGTATGATGTTTCCTGAACTATTTCCTATTCCCTCTCTCTTCTGGACATCCTGGTCCTGGAAGCCAATATGGTTTAGTGGTGACGAGTGCAAGCTCTAGAGGAAGATGGTCAGGGTTTGAATCCTGGCTGGGCTAGTTACTAGCTATGCAACCTTGAGCTAGTTACTTCATCTCTGTGGGGCTTCATATCCTCAATCATCAAGTGTGAATAATAGTGATACCTATCCCATAGAATTGCTGTAAAAATTAAACAACATAACTACATGAAATCACAGTCCATGCTAAGCATATACTAAGTGCTTGATAAATGTTAATTATTATCATTAATTTATTATTTTGATTTATCTCTAGATCTTACCAATAATCACAATGTTTGTTATATAGAAGTAGCTCAACTAGGAATTCCCTTCTGGTTCCTTTCTTTGTGCATAAATGACACATTTTTATGTAATAGTGTGTGTGTATTATATTTGTGTGATTTCTGAAGGTGAGGTATAGCTTAAATCTTTCCAGGGAAATGTCCCAGGCCCCAGGATTTCTGAAAAAAAAATTACTTTCTGAAAAGCAATCTTTGAAAAAAATTACTTTCTGAAAAGTTATTTTTGAGAAAAATTGCTATAGTGAACTGTGTTTGTAAAAACACATTTCTAAGATCTCTGTGTTGTCTTTTTTTTTTAAGATTTTATTTATTTGTTTATTTGACAGAGAGAGACACAGCGAGAGAAGGAACACAAGCAGGAGGAGTGGGAGAGGGAGAAGCAGGCTTCCCGCGGAGCAGGGAGCCCGATGCGGTGCTCGATCCCAGGACCCTGGGATCACGACCCGAGCCGAAGGCAGGTACTCAACGACTGAGCCACCCAGGCACCCCATCTGTGTTGTTTTTCATTAAAACATCTGCTTTGGCAGAAATTGATAAAATGTGGGAGTGCCATCAAGAGGCAGCAGGATAAACTAAAAAAGAAAAGGAAGTACATGTCTTCACCTTATCACTTAGGCCAGGAGGATCGTAGGCCTTGAGCAGAGCAACTGTTAATGGCTGGTAACTGATTTCTATGTGTTCGCTTTTCTCCACTGGAAAGATTACTTACTGAAAATCTCTTTGTGAAAGTGTCTAAAAATAAAGGATTGCTCCATCCCAAAAAATAAAATAAAAAAAAATAAATTTACCTGACATTATTTTTCTTGACATATAACCCATGGGACACTAGGAAGAGAAGACATCATGGCGGACACTGTTCTTTGGCTCACTCAAAAGTCATTTCCCAACTGTCCTTTCTATTGGTGCCTACTATAGAATCATTTTCCCAGACTCACATTATTTGTCTTGACATATAACATACATATGCTCTATTTTTTGTTAGAGCTTTCCAGATTGCTTATTTTATGGGAGTAGGTATCGATAGAAGATAAAATGGTACTCCAAGAATATTTTTTCAAGGGCGAAATACATGCCTTAGGGAGAAGAAAATCTGGCTGAGGAATGGTTGGCAGGACACTTGAAGGTGAATGTGCCTCAGTGGGAAGGAAGGTGCCAATTAGAAATGTGGAAGCAATTCTGAAGCAAATTGTTAATTTCTTTATAATTTTTCTTCAGTTCTGGTTTCATCTTTTGATTGAGACATAGTCACTTTATAATTTATGGAACATTCTTTCTTGCCTTTGGTATTTAAACAATTGAAGTTAATCTCTTTGAAGGAGATCTCAGTTGGATTGATGTAAGATTGAAAAAATCATTAAGAGAAAAGTAATAAAAGAAAACACTTTAGGGCGAGTAGCACAGATATTATAGTCTTAGCCCCTGCAGCATGACCCAATAGGCAGAATAAGCTCTGGCCAAACAAGGAATATGAGCCAAATGTTCAGCTTTTCTCATTAAAAAACAGAATTATGCAACAGCATAGACTTTGCCAGGCTATTGTTTTAAGAAGGAATTAAGCAGAATTGGTTTATCTATCTTATTATCATACCAGAAATTCAGCCTGGAGGACTCAGCTAATAGATGTCTCCTGAAACGTGGACGAAATCTCCTTGTTTGTTATAAAAGCTTAGCCAGAGAGTGGAGTCTGGAAGAGGGGGAGGAGAAAAGAAAGAGAAGAGAAGGAATGACTCTCGGAGGAAAGTAAAGTGGTAGGGCTTTTGCATCCTGATTTCCCTTCTCTGGGTTTTTGTTTTCCAAGCAGTTGATGCAAGGCACAGAGACCTTACACAGGTAGTGGTATGGCAAGAGCAGAGCTTTTTTACTTGCGCTCCCATTTGTGGGGTGACAATCCAGAGTGCGACATTATTTAGAGTGAAAGTAATCACACAGACAATTGGCAAAAACTAGGATTTTCTGGATAACTGATATACCTACTTTGTACCAAGAAGGTGTGCAGCATAACCAACCCAGATGGCTCTCCCATGTGTCATGCATCCTGAGAGGAGAGCCAGCCATCCTGTTACCATGAAGCTTCTGGGGAGGTTAAGGTGATCCTACAGTAGAGGCAGGTGGAAAACTCTACGGCAGGAGACTAGACAAAATAAATGGTAATCACTCAAAGGTTGGCAGCCTATGAGGACCGCATAGATCAAAGAGCTGACTTGGGGCACCTGGATGTCTCAGTCGGTTAAGAGTCTGCCTTCGGCTCAGGTCATGATCCCAGGGTCCTGGGACTGAGCCCTACATCGGGCTCCCTGCTCAGTAGGGAGCCTGCTTCTCCCTCTGCCTGCCGCTCCCCCCTGCTTGTGCTCTCTCTCTCTGTCAAATAAATAAATAAAAAATCTTAAAAAAAAAAAGAGCTGACCATGAGGTTTTCAGAGGTAGCCTGGGCTATTAGACTGTAGTGACCTAAAGACAAAGGACATTGAAATGAAGGGTGTCCTTGCTTGCTGTGCCTCAAGGATGTGTAGGACCCTTATATCCCAAGGTCAATTTAGGGAGAGAAACAGGTGATGGGGGTGCTAGATGGGAGGTTAAATATTTTGTTAATAAAAATATTAATAGAGAGATCACATGGCCTTTTAAAATGTGGGGTGGGAGTAAATTAAACTAGGTAAAAATTTAGTTGAGTTTCTATTTTGTGGACAGATTAGTTATGAACAAAATAAGAGAACTGTCTCTCTGCAAATCTAAGTTCTATGAATTGTGTGACCATCCTGATTAAATAATTATGTATTTACTGATAGAGGCCAGAAATCTCTTTCTGTATTTATTCCCTCAAAATCTTAGTAATATTATCAGTTTATTTATTTAATCATTCCTTGAGATCAGTACTTCATATGAACTAACTGATATGAATGGTCCTAAGAAACCTACAAAGTAGGCATTATTATCCTACTTTATAGATGACTTAGTTAAAGCTAAGAGAAATCAAAAGGCTTGATCTAGTTCGTCTAGCTAATAAGTAATAGAGCTTGGATTTAGACCAAGGCTAAAAACTTACATGGCTCACATATTACCTTTTATTATAAGTTGCCTTATTTTATCATAGACTACAGTTGACACATTAAACCCTTGACTTCTAACCTCTACTGTGAGGTTTTAAACCATGACTTAAATTTGATTAATTACTGAACTTTTGACATGATTATAATATATTTTATCAGCTATATTTAAAATTATTTAGTGCTTTCTTCTTGATTGTCCCATGTCTGTGTTTCTTGCATTATTGTTGCCTTTAGAATTACACATTTATTCAATAAGTATTTATGGAACACCCATTATATGCCAGGGACTACTTTAAGTTTGGGATATACTAATAAATAAAACTGGAAATGATCCTTATCCCCTTGGAACTTATATTGTGTTGGCAGACACAAAAAATAAAATGCATAAGGAAATTATAAGATAAAGTAAAAGATGATAAGTACAATGCACAAAAATATACAATGGGTATATGGCGTTGGCAATGGGAGTGGTGTGCTATTTTAGGGGCGATGATAAGACTAGGTCTGTTGAGCAAATTCCATCTGAGAAAAGCCTGAGGAAGTGACCTTGCCCATCCAGAGGAAGAGCAGTTCATGTGGAGGAATATAGGCAGTGCAAGGAAAATAGGCACTGTGGCCAGATGAGATTAAGTAGAGTACATTCAGAGAACGATTGGGGTTGTTGAACAGATCATGTGATCAATTAGGAACTCGAAGGTCATTGCAAGAAACTTGATAAGATTGTAATAAGGGTTTTAAATAACTTCATAATCCCTGACATCCTGTGTGGCTAGAAACACATACTTCTCTTTACTGGCAGATGATAACTTTACTCCTTAAAGTTCTTTGCTGGAGGATTATGACATCCAGACACATTATGTTTACATTTTTGGTGATGGACCATAATTTATCATAGATCCTTCTATTAGCAGATTAGTGGTTTGCCTGCTTAGAAAGTGATTTTTAGTTACTAAACCACTGGGAATCACAGGATACTCGCTACCATTTCTGACTGATTGTTGTACATCAACTTTTTTTTTTTTTTTAAACCACCATAAACCTCAAGATCAGGTAACATCATGGACAGACAGAATTTCTAGAGTTGTTACTATTGTTGTTGTTCTTTTCTTTCTTCCCACTCCTAAAATTGTTACTAAGTGATGGAGAGGAAGGAGTTAAGGCAGCTTTAGTCTCTTTGTCAATAAGTTCTCAGGGAGAAAGGACTGATGGATGGTATTTGGTAGGAAGAAAAGCCTTGTCTTGAAAATGCTTTCAGCGTGATGTCTAGGCTAAGCCAAATTAAACTAGGATCGGGAGCTCAGCACCCTGGAGATTGTCTCTTAAACTACGGAAGACTCTCGGGTATAAAATGAAGATGTTTTATAACTGGGTGCTCCCACTGTGTGAGGACCCTATGAACTTCCCTTAGCAACCTCATCCATTCTTGACCAGAAGGGTGGGACTGATCCAGTAAGGGAGGACCTGGGGAACCAACCTTGATGTCTTTCTTTGTCTGTTTGGTCCTTTTAATTGAAATTACTTACTTGGGTGTAATACTGGTTAAAATCTTGATTCATGTTTGTCTAATCTGACAATCTAATCTGTTAGCTCAGTGTTAGAAAGTGAATCTTCAAAAATTATTATTCATAAGAAAGGACCAGATTTACCACAGGTTCATAGACTGTTTTTTGTGTCCAGGGGAGTATCCAGGGGAGCAAGCCTCTTCTGAATAACATTAATTTGGGGAAATTGAGCTCTAAATATTTTGAGAGGAGTTTAAAGATGAATGGCAGGTCACTAAGAGGCAAGAAAACAAATTTTAACAAACACAGAGGAAAAATGTAGGTTGTTCTTTCAGATTTTATAGTTGAGAACTATTAGCTCATTCGAGAAATTCTGCCATTGCTTGAAACTGCTGAAATTTCTGAGAATTATTTTGGGAAATATATCCTTTAAAAATGTCTCTGAGGGGTGCCTGGGTGGCTCAGATGGTTAGACGTCTGCCTTTGGCTCAGGTCATGATCCCAGGGTCCTGGGATCTAGCCCCACATCGGGCTCCTGGCTCAGCGGGGAGCCTGCTTCTCCCTGTCCCTCTGCTTCTCTCCCTGCTCATGCTCTCTCTCTCTCTCTCTTCTGTATCTCTGTGTCTCAAATGAATAAATAAAATCTTTAAAAAAATGTTTCTGAATGTGGCATATATTTATTCTTTGAAGTTGTGTTTCATTCTTGGAAAAACTTAGAAGCTACCTAGAAATAAGTGCTATGATAAGGTAGATATTAGAGGATTTAAAAATATGTGACTATAGTTATGTGACTTATTTTTTGAATGGTTTATAAACTATAGGTAAGAATAACTTTCAAAGTGAAGTACAAAACTACCTGATCAAAATAGCTTCATTGGAATAAATTACATTTTCCCAAGATGATTGCTTAAAGGACTCACGTGGATGTTTCTCTCCTGATCATCCACCCTGATTATTCTATTTAAAATACCTACTTTAATAACTGTATTTAAAATAGTTATTTTTAATCAAGGTCTTTGTTCAGTAGATGTTTTCCCCTATGCCATTGTTAATAATTGCTATTTATAGAGATCAGAACTGTATTAATACTATATATTTTAGTTTTCTCTTACTAACAGTGGGTATGGCTCAGAGCAAAAGAGTGCAATTTTCCCAATATGGATGTGAGGGAATAATGTTGGGTTTTTCTATTAGCAGCCTCATGAAACACTTTTGCATTGTATTTATCAAAAAACCCTACAAACACCCTTTACAAATAGCTGGTGATTACAAGAAATAACACTTTACAGACTTCTGTGTAACACAAGGAATTTGATTATTATGTTCCTTTATGTACATCTAAACACTATGATTTAGTTTCTGCTGAAGTGATGGTTTCTTTTCTAACAAAAAAGGGTAATAAATTTCAGAGTAACTTATAGGGAAGTTGAGATGAGCTCACTAGTTCTAAAAACTGAAAAGTACTTGTTCTGCTTCAGCTGTGCATGAGGTAATTATATGTGTGTGTCTGTATGTATACATGGATATTACACACACAGTAATTTTTAATTCAAATATTACAAGATAAAATAAAAATATGGTGTTTGTGTCAGTTGGCATCCTCTGAGGAGAAGACAGTGAGACAATTAGCAGTCCAAGAGGCTTAATGAAGGAAATACACCTTAGAGAGAGAAAGGGAGGAAGAAAGAGTTTTGACTGTTTCACTTGCCAAAGAAAAGGTGGGTGGACCTTGTTTGGGCAGGAGAGCCTCAGGCAGTGATGCAGATGTGACAGAGCGTGACCTCCCCTCAAAAGCTGAGGTGGATACTGAAGGCACTAACAGCTGGGAGCTGTCAGTAACTGGACTCCTTGCAGCTGAATGATAAGTTCTTTCTTGAAGATAAATCCAAATAGCACATCTCCATGCCTGCCTCAGTGTGTGTGTGTGTGTGTGTGTGTGTGTGTGTGTGTGTACATTACTAACAGAGTAGACACAAGAAAGTTCTTTATCATTTAGAGCCTACTATTTGGTAAGATATTATTGTGTTATAACCCATAAAAATAGATTTTATAAGCTTGCCTGTCTTTCCTTGGAAAAGTTACATGTAGTTAGCTTGATTTGGGCCAATTTAAAAAGAATACTTCCCTGGGGCACCTGGTGGCTCAGTCAGTTAAGTGCCTGCCTTAACTGCCTCCCAGGAAGCTCATCTCATGATCCTAGGGTCCTGGGATCGAGCCTGGGTCAGGCTCCCTGCTCTGTGGGGAGTCTGCTTCTCCCTCTCCCTCTGCCCCTTCTCCCCCCACAGCTTGTGCTCTCTCTCTCTCTCAAATAAATAAATAAAATCTTAAAAAAATAAAAAGATTATTTTACTGAAATATCCCATACTCCCGACCAGTGACAACAGTTCTTTCTGTCAGAACTAGGTGTACTTGAAGACCAGGAGAGGGCTGGGGATGGACATGCTGGAATCAAATGCCAGACCGCAGACCAAGTATAATCATGCTACTCACACTCATGTTCCTCTTCATATTCAGGGTAGAAACATGAAGAAGGGAAAATGAGAGGAAATTAACAGAGGGTTGTCTGGAATAAACAGCTTATCCTTGGTCATAGGTAAGAAAATAAAGAGAGAACCTCTGAACTAACTGGATTGTGTTCTTTATTTCCCTGATTATTGATTTACCCCAATGACGTATGTCTAGCACATAATTCAAATCTGGCATCAACCCTAGAAGAAATATTGTCAGAATATATTGCTAACTCTCATTTTACTAATATTTAAGTTATTAATATTTTATGAAAAATTCAGTATGTTAAAGACTCTGTAGTACCAAGAATAGTATAAAAGCTGGGTCAGTATAACAAAAAGGCAGGAATACAGCTGGTAGGGAGCTTTATAGGTCAGAAAATATTTTTAACTAATTTTCACATAGTTCTGTTGATTTGTTTTGTGTCTGTGGAAAGAAAAGTGAAAAAGCATATGTAACACATTTTGATGCAAAACACAGAAATATAATGGATTTACAGATATTCTTTCAGAAAAATTTTCATTTGTACTTCCTTATTCTCACCAAAGGGATGTTGGTATGATTTTATATGTCATTTTTGAAATGTAGCTAGTGCACAATTAAATAGTTTACATGGTCTAAAGTGGTTTATAAACCTACAGTGTTCAGAGCATCTTTGTTAATCAACAGGTATTTATCTGGTACCTACTATATGACTCAGCATTTGGAATGCCATTGCATAGCACACATAAGACAAATAAGATATAGCCTTTAACTACCACAAACATTTAATCTACTTGAAAAGATGAGAAAAATGCACAAAATACAAAGAGAGAGACACAAGGCAATATATGTTCAGGGGCTCAACTATGTAGGATTTCCAAGCTTACTAGTGGCTTAGAGATTGGTGACTTGGCTGGGGTTGGTTATAGAAAATTTATGGAGAAGGTTGGATGTAAGGTGGACATTGAAAAATGGGAAGGTTTGAAATAGACAAAGGAGAAACACAAGAAATATCCCAAGCATGGCTGGAAACATCAGTTGGCATCATCATGGTTTATAGACATTTGGTGACTAATCTCATTTGGCTGGATAATTATGTTGTGAGCAAGGAGGTAATATGAAATAACTGGACTCTGGAGCCCAGATTATGGAGGCTCTGGGCTTAAACATGGCCTAAAAACAATAAGGAATCATTATAATAATACAATAAAATTGGTCTAGGTTTTAGTATTATCAGCCCAAGTATAATTGCTGAGGACTTCCCTTCCATTCCACCACTTCTCTGAGGAGTCACCCCTTTGTTTTGGGAAGCTTATGAATGTTCTAGACTGTTGAAAAAGGTTAATCCACATTGGAGGTTTTGGATGCGACTCAGTACATTCCTGGTTGTCAGAGAGTGTCATTTCTGCTGATAGCTCTGGGGGAGACTTGCAGACTGCTGACAAAGGAAGGTCCCCACCAGGCAGCTACAAACAGTACACCTCACAGGGCTTCTTATCATAGGGATGGGCAGTAGGCTGGCTTTGGCTCCCTAACAGGGTTTAGATGCAATTCCCCTCCTCTCTCTGGAGTCCCAGGTCTTATCTTCACCATCTCATTCCAAGCTCTCCATAAATATCCTACATATACTATGCCACGGAGCTTTCCCCTCCTGAGTCCTGTTGGGATTCTTATTCAGTCTTACTTGAAGAGAATAGTCAGGGTTACCCTCTTGTCTTTTTTTAATCTATTTTTATGGCATGAACTCTGTGCTTTGCTTCCTTCTGGGCCTTTCTTTCTGATTCTCAAGAGTTTTTACTTCTCAGTAATCTTACTTTCCACAAATTAAAAACATTGTTTTATTTTTGTTCTTGATATGGGTTCAAGAGCTTATTTTAAGTTAAATTAATAAGAACAAAAATTGAACATTAGCAGTTTCTTTTAATTTTTAAAACTGCTTACAGTTCTAATCTCTTTAGGCAAGGTAGATGCCTCTGATTGAAGAATTACATATAAGGAAATAAGATAGAAATTCATTCACTGGGTGACTGTTTACATGAATAGCACCAAACTGCCCAGGCATCCTGAAATCTAAAACCTCCTATCATTTCATGGACTCAAGGTTCAGCTTTAGAATTCAATTTTTAAGTTGTGCTCAGGTTTGAAACAGTACATATTTTGGGCTGAAAATTCTTTTCAGTCTTTATAATAGCCTGGAGAAATGAATGTAATAACCAGTTTGACAGTTAATAATAGCAGAATATGTAATATTTTTACATACAAATTCCCTCATCAATGTTACATATAATAGTTGCTAAGCATTCGGGAGTACATATTTCTAGTTCAGAATTCATCAAGTGAAGTGTTAGGTATACTCAAGGTAGTCCACTAACGATGAGAAGTCCTTTCCCCATCCCCCCCGACACTTAACAGACACAGAGAGCTATCGTTCTTTGTTTATTTCCTAGATATTTTTAGTATTAATAAAAATCTCGGAGAGGTCTGCAGGCATGGAAGTACAAAGTTCTTCCTCTAAAATAGCACACATTACCCCTCAAGAGGCCAATAGTATATCTAGTGCAACCCTATTTTGAATCATCAGTGTCCAATTTCACGAACTTCTTGGTTGAGGAGTTTCCTGGCCTTAGTGGCATTGTCCAAATCACTTACTATTCTCCCAGAATTCCCAGAATGTAGTTGCCACTTCAGTTCTTGAATCGGAGCCTGGGTTTCTCCTTCTTGAGTTAAGCTACTTACTGATCTCTTTTTCTTTATTTTTTAAAGATTTTATTTATTTTTCTGAGAGAGAGAATGAGAGGGAGGGAAGAGGGTCAGAGGGAGAAGCAGACTCCCCACCGAGCAGGGATCCCGACGCGGGACGCGGGACTCGATCCCGGGACCCTGGGATCATGACCCGAGCCGAAGGCAGTCGCCTAACCAAACTGAGCCACCCAGGCGCCCAAGCTACTTACTTATCTCTTTTTCTTTGGAGACAATTCAATGTGCCAAAACGGACCCTGGGTGATGTCAGAAACAATCCTGAAAGCAGGCATTAGTTTGCCAAAACCATGGGTTCCTGCCCAGTTTGTAGGTAATAGCCAGTAGGCTATCCAATGCCAATCATTAGGGGACACCCAGTGATCTATCTTTGGCAAAAATGCTCCTCTAGAATTGTTAAATAATGCTATCTATAACATTTTGGCACCTTTCATCAAGAACGGATTTGTGCCATGTTGTGATTTGCAGTATCAAGATCATTAGGTGTATCTAAAGCAAAAGAAAAGTAATATATTTTCCTTGTAAGACCCATGAAAGTGATCCAAATATATATCACTTATTTCCTATTCCCCTCCACGTTCTATTTCCATGAAATTTCCATTGCAAGGACTTGCTTTCACAAAACGTCTCTGGGTACTGTTTCAGTAGAAGCAAGAACCTCCTTTACTATGCCTGAAATGATAGGAAGTTTTAGATTTCAGGATGCCCAGACAGTTTTGGTGTTATCCATGTAAATAGTCACCCAATGAATGAGTTTCAATACCCAGGAAACCAACTTGTTTAATACAAGGAACTGGAACCAAAGGAAGCTGGATAATTTCCAAAGGGAAATGTGTACAAACCCCATAATCAATTTGATTAAATACTTTAAAAAATATTATTATTAAATAATGTTGACATACAATGTTATAATTGTTTCAGGTGTACAACATAGTGATTTGACAATCAGTGCTCACCACAATAAGTGTAGTCACCATCTGTCACCATATAACTTCATTACAATATTGTTAAGTATATTCCCTACGCTGTACTTTTCAACCCTGTGACTTATTTATTTTATAACTGGAAGTGTGTAACTTTTAATCTGCTTCACCTATTTCAACTGAATGCTTTATAGCCAGTTTGTGGCAAAATTATAGCCAGCTATTGGACTCAACCAAGGAGTGACAGTGACTAATGATACAGACAACAATTTTAAATATTAAAAATAGGGGACTTCAAAAAAAATAGGGGACTTACAAGCCACATGGTTAAAAACAGCCATAGGCCAGCAAGAGGAAAAAAAGTAGTTACTATAGAGAAGAATGCAGATTAAAAAGTGACAACTTGTGGTATTGTTCTGTGATCTTGGGTGAAAGCTATCTACATCTGAAGACAAGCTGCTTTGGATTCCTGAGAAGTCTCAGCTTGAGATCTCTGATAGGGATAGTCTTCCAGTGTTTGAGGATGTTTTTCGTCTCTTTGGTTGAGGGATATGTGTCCAAGAGTCAGTTATTTAAGTGTTTCACTGCTGTGCTAGTTATTACCAATACCTGATCAGGTCCTTGTAGTTCAGACTGTGATACAGTCTTTTGTTAAACACAAATTTCTGACTTGTAGCTGAGGCTTTAGGGAAGTATCAGAGTCAAACAAATAGTATCTGGAGATGACAGAGATTTAACATGGCTGTGGTTATTATTGATAATTTTCTAAAGTGAAAGATCTGATGAGAATTCATTATAGTAATGCAATTCATACAGTAATGCATATAGTAATACAACTATACAGTAATATGGTAATGCAGGGAAATTTGGTTGTTTCTGTGGCATGCAAAACAAACATAATAAAGACAATCTAGAAGTTTTAGACAAAATGGCTCTAAGTATAATGATTAAGCATGAAGAATGTTTTAACAGATAATGTTTACATCTTATTTATAAAAAACTGTAAATGTACTTGTTTTACAGAGGAAAATATCTTGAAATGTAACATACAATTAACGAGAGACATAATATATATCTCATACCAAGACTATGCTAAGCAGATAACAAATTTGGTAAGTCTAGAGTAGGTCTTACAAAAAACTCTCTAGAGGCGCCCAAGTGGCTCAGCCGGTTGAGCATCTGCCTTTGGCTCAGGTCATGATCCCAGGGTCCTGGGATCGAGCCCCACATTGAGCTCCCTGCTCGGTGGAGACCCTGCTTCTCCCTCTCCCTCTGCCTGCCGTTCCCCCTGCTTGTGCTCTCTCTTTCTCTGAAAAATAAATAAATAAAACCTTAAAAAAAACCCCCTCTATTTTAATAGAACTCTGTGGATAAATTTGTTGTGCATCCTGTATTAAAAAGCACTGTCCTAGAAAGTGCTAGATTCAAATGAAAGAAGTAAGAGTGTGACCAAGCTAATATTTTAAATAATAACTGAAATTACAAAACTATGATAATTAATTATCAAAATAATTATGATAAATTATTATATTGTTGTTGCCTACATCAAGCAGAGTGCCAGTAAGACTCTAATAAATAGAAATATATGAAGGCCAGCAAGGATACCAAGTCTCTAGTTAATTCCCCTTTAGCATACGGTTTCTGAAATATTGAAGCATTTTTACCCACACAATTTATCCTAGAGAAAACTGAACATCTTTTCTGAGTTGACAACTCTTGCCATGGAACTCATCAAAAGTAATATTTCAAACAATCTTAATTATTTCTGACACCTTCTTTTCTACAGTGAAAAATGAGTCTTCGTACTTTTCCAGGGACCCTGTGGGAAATCCCAAAGATATTTTTAGGAACAAAAGATATCCTGAAAGTATTTTATTTAATTTCACATTTAGGATTAAATCTTAGGAAGGAAAAAAAAATTAAAAGTTATCAGGAGATTTGAAAATTTAGGAACGTGAGTGTTGAGATATAATTGGCCACTCAACGGAGAGTAACAGTATACATTTAAAAATAAACAGGGATTATGCTAAGTGAAAGAAGTCAAGCAGAGAAAGTCAATTATCATATGGTTTCACTTATTTGTGGAACATGAGGAATAGAATGGAGGACATTAGGAGAAGGAAGGGAAAAATGAAGGAGGGGAAATCGGAGGGGGAGACGAACCATGAGAGACTAGGGACTCCGAAAAACAAATTGAGGGTTTTAGAGGGGAAGGAGGGTGGAGGGATGGGTTAGATTGGGCTCCCTCCTTGAGGGGGAAGCCTGCTTCTCCCTCCCCATCTCCCCCCTGCTTGTGTTCGCTCTCTCGCGGTCTCTGTCTCCGTCAAATAAATAAAATCTTAAAAAAAATTAACAGGGAAGATAAGGTAATTTTTAAGAACTGTGAGGAAGTTTTGTTTTCTTAAAAAAACAAGGATGTAATAAAACCAAAGGAAAGCACAGAAAATCATTTTAACAAAACACAGAATCATTGCTCTCCAAGCAGATTACACAGAAAAAAAAAATAACCCTTCATCTTTTAGGTGAAAGCA
Source organism: Callorhinus ursinus (assembly GCF_003265705.2). Lineage (NCBI taxonomy): Eukaryota > Metazoa > Chordata > Mammalia > Carnivora > Otariidae > Callorhinus > Callorhinus ursinus. Next base: position 84,847,873 of record NW_027397066.1, read on the forward strand.
GTAAACAGTAAATTGAGGACACAAACCCATCAAAATTGAGCAAACTGTGCTAGGATTTTAACACATTCATTACTTGTCAGACTCATTATCTGTACTTACTATAACCTGAGAAAATGAAATTTCCTTTCTGTGTCCTTTCTTCTACTACTTTCTGTATCCATTAGGTTTTGTCCTTGTCATTCTACTTTAAGACAAAACTATTCTCTCTTTCTAAAGAAAACCATATCTTATTATGTGGCCCAAAAAATTGTGCCTCTCTGACAAGACTATTTATAGTAGAGTCTCTTTAAAGTATATTAATTATAACTTTTGGCCAAAGCAATTTCTGTTTCACAGGGAATTGGTAATTGTCACCTGTCATATACTAGCATCTTAGATGAGCAAAGCATATGAACACACATTGAATAACTTCCTACAGATACAGAAATCCCTTATACAACTTCTCAAAAAAGAGTGAAAAATAGCTTCTCTGTAGAATATAAACAGAAGAAGCTATGCTTAGTAATCAATCTTTAGTATTCTGAATGCTTTAGAAATGATCTAGGTATCCAATTAATACTGATTAGTTAGCTCAGTTTTACGGTGGTCCTAAAGATCTTGCAAACTGATCTTTGAATTCATATACTATAAGACATAATTACTGTTGAAACAAAAATTGCAGAGTTTGAGTGAATCAATTTGGTTAAATGCCAACTTACATTTTTCAAAGGCTTACACTTAAGTAGACTTACTGGTAGCTTATTTGATTAGTAATTCTACATAAACTTAGGAAGAACATATCCAAGTAGACTAAAAATATAAGCTCATATTATACTCAATGCTGATAAACCAGGGAAGACATAGCTGCTTTTATTAAACAAAATAATAAACTAGTCTTATTTGTAAAATTTTACATAAAATATGGGAACTTGATTCTTAAAATATTTGAGTTAAGATTCTATCAGAATACTCTTTAAGCATATTACAAGCAGTAGTTCAGTGTCTATTTGCTGGAAATTTTTAGGAATCTTTAATGTATAAGCACTTATTTATCTCTACAAACTACTAAGAAGAGCCCCTTAATCTTCTTTAGAGAGACTTTTCCTTTAGAGTTCCTTCTGAGCACCTCATCGATTAATCATTTTACTTTTTCCATATTTTATGTTTTCTTAGCCAAGACAGGAAATTTTCCCATCCACTCAACCCCACCAGTATCCTTTCTGTTTATAGTAGCTACAAGTATCTTTATTAAGACACTCCCTTCTTTAGGGTTGGATGACTGATGTGGGAGTATCTAGTTGTTTTATCCATTAAGATATACATTTATTCATGATTCTACTTTGTTTTCATTCTAAGGTGATTTCAAAATGCTCATTTCAAAATGTCCTGCTTCCATTGGAAGCAGAGTTTCCCTTTTGTTCTGAGCAATTTCTTAAAAAATGTTAATTATTTCAAAAGTTCTCCAGAGTGGCCATTATCTTTGGTGAAATCATGCCATTTAGAAAGTTAAGCACATGAATTTGTGTTATCATGTAAATACCTGTAAGAAGCAGGAGTTCATCCTATAGGAAGAGGCATGGACTTACCTTTGGACTGAGACAAATACATGGGAGTCTAGGACTATTCAGTCCAAAAATGCTCTTTGTGTACCTAAAATCTTGAGCCCCTCAAATGAATGCTTGGGAAGCATCCAACTTCAAACCTCCTACAAGAATGGGTGGAAACGTTGTGTAGAGAAGAGTTACCTCCCATGTCTCATATGAGCAAAATGAGAGAAATCTGAGGCAATTTCTCATGAAGTTTTGATGACTAACCTATGGCAAAATTTTGTACAAAGGATCGCTACTCTAAGAAGAAAACTTAACTTTTTTTGTCCCCAGGGTTGGCTTGAAACAGACTTATTTCAGGGCCTATTTACAGTCTCTTCCTTATGAATTTTCCTCTTATTAATGGACAACAAAATGACAAAGACAAACACAGACAAATAGTTCTAGTAACAAGCCAATTTCCACCAAGGATAAACATTTTTTTTAAAACTGATTCCTTCCTTCTCTTACATGCATACCTTGTACTTGGAATGGAAGTAGAAAGGAAGAGATACTTGAAAGAACATGGTGTATTGGTAAATGGATGGTAGTTGGATATGCCCAGAATGACAGATTTAAGGAGAATGTGAAAGATTAGGCTGGAGAACAAACTGGGACCAGATCATGAAGGTTAAGAGTCTTGACTCTTGTCACAAAGGCGATTGAGAATTATAGAAGAATTGAGTGTTAGAATGAGATTAGAAAACAGTTTGGAAGAGGAATGGCTGGAGAAAGATATCTGAGTGAGACACAATGAAGAGAGAAACCAAGGTAGTGACAGTGGGGATTCTGAGCTGGACTCAGATACGGGAAAGATGTAGAAGAATGACCTCATGACTGATCGGACTTGGAGGTTAGCAAGAGGCAGAAATTTAGGATTATTTCTAGTTTCTTGACTTTAACAACTAGGTGGATAGTATGATAAGGAATATAAAACAAGGACTATATTTGTAGAACTAAAGTAAGTTTCTTTTTTTTCATTTTGGGCACTGAGAAGCAAACTTCTTCCAGTTACTAATAAAAACAAAGCATGCAGAAATTCTAACAACACAGAGCAAGATGTGAAAACTTTACAGGATGTGTCATGTCTTTGTTCTCTCTTTATTGTAACATTTTTTCTTAAATAAATATCTTGACTGTTACACATCATGTACTGTTCAAAGGTATTTCATATGTCATTTTGTTATTTCATTATTTATTAATTCCTGATCATTTACCTATTTTAAAGACAAGGAAACTTATTTAAATGATTTATACAAGATCAAGCAGCAAAGTGACAAAGAAGAGATTCTTATTATGGTCAGTCTGAATCCAAAGAACACATCTTCCATAATGCTAAAATACATCCAGTTTTAAGTAAATAACTCTGGTGGTGATATGTAGGTGAACTTAGAAAAGAAAAAAAATTAAGATAGACTCATCTGGAGGCATTTGAAAGAATCCAGGACAATAAAAATGTAAACTAATTATGTGAGCTAGGGCAGAGGGATAGAGGATGGAAAGAAGGGAATGAATAATTTTAAAGGGAAAAAGTTAAATTGTTGAATGATCACATTGAAGTTTATACATTTAATGAAGGGAAGAGAGCATTCTATTATGGTAGATTATTACAGTAATGGCCTATAATGAATCACACCCCCCTGTATTCATGTTCTTGTGAACCTTTTGAGGTTGGCCGTTGGCAATGTTGACATACTTTGGCTAACAGGACATCAGCAAATGCAGTATAAGCAGAGGCTTTAAAAGAGCTTTTGCATTCTCCAGTTTGCCTTGTCTTGCTGCTCAATGGGAATCCCGGCACCATGCAAAGAAGCTAGGCTAAGCCTCATTGACAAATGGACTATGTGGAGAAGAGGCAAACTGTATCAACTGAGATCCCTTAGATCAACCAGCTCCCAGCTCAGTCACCTGCTGACTGCAGCTGCATGAATAACCCTGGGTGAAACCAACACAGGAACCATTCAGTTGAGCTTAATTCCCAAACTCATATTGCTGACACACAGAATAATGAACAAATAAAACGGCAGTTTGTTAAACCATTGTGTTTTAGGATGGTTTGTTACAGAGTAATAAATAACTGATACATCTACTTTGTTCTCCATTATATCTTCAATAATTAACACAGTGCTAGCAAACAGAGATTACTCAATAAATATTTTAAATATTCAAATGAATAAATTGATGATAATCGAATATTCTTTTAGTTCATCCTTTTTTGAGTAGTTGTAAATGGAAGTCTTTTTGTCACCTTATTTATACTGTGAAAGTTATTGCACAGTTACCTATGAAAAAAATTGTTTTCAACCTTGTCCTTAAACATCAACTAGATATCAACTAGAAATGTGAAGATATCAGGGCACCTGGGTGGCTCAGTCAGTTAAGTGTCTGCCTTTGGCTCAGTTCATGATCCTGGGGTCTTGGGATCTAGCCCTGTGTCAGACTCTCTGCTCAGCAGGGAGTCTGCTTCTCCTTCTGCACTTCACCCACTCGTGCTCTCTCACTTTCTCTCTCTCTCTAATAAATAAATAAATAAATAAATAAATAAATAAATAAATCTTAAAAAAGAAAGAAATGTGAAGATATCAACTAGGAATATGCTCTGGGACTTTGTAACTATAACACACCAACTGAGTTGATGTGTTTTTTATTTCTTGATCTGACGTCTTATTTAGAGTACATACAGAGAACAGGACTAATTCACTATGCTTTTCATAGTTTTCTCTTAGGCTTTTCTGCCTGTCTGTAAATTTTTTTAAACAAGGATAAGATTCAACATTTAAGGTGTTCATTGAATATAAGATGTGATGGTCAGAACTCCCAAATCTGTTGATAATCTACCAAAAAGATAATGCACTTTTATTGTGGACAGAGTATTGAGACTTGGCTGTGTTCTAATCTCATCTAATCTCTAGTCCATGTTCAAATTTCTGTTTGTCCCTAAAATTTATTTTTATACTCAGTTTATTTAAGCCAGTATCCAATCAAAGGTCATGTATTGTATTGCGTTATTATGTATTTTAGATTTTTCTTAATCTAAAGCATTTTCACGATCTTTTTCTTTTTTCCATGACATTGACTTTTTGAGGAGATCAAGCCCGTTTTCTTACATAAAGTCTCATGTTCTGGGTTTGGCTGATCATTTTCTTGTGGTATTTAACTTATCAAAATCGCCTTTTAGTTAATGTTGTGTGAAAAATTTGTAAAGGTGTAAAGTTATCATTTTAAAAATTCAGTAAGTTTTGTTTGGACAATATGATATTAAAGCTCTAAATTACAGAGGTGGGTGGGGAGATGGATGTAATAGGTGAAGGCGACCAAGAGTACACTTCATGATGAGCACTGAGCAATGTATAGAATTGTTGAATCACTATATTGTACATCTGAAACTAATATAAAACTGTATTTAATTACACTTGGATAAAAAAATAAAACAACTCCTCTAATTTATACTACTAGTGAAAATATTTCAGTGTAGATAAACAATTTAAAAGTGAAAGATAATGGGGAGATACCACTTGGAGAGAGAGGTTCTGAAGGATGAGCGTGGAGAAAGAAGGGCGCATGAAGAACTGAAGCACCATAATTAACAGTCAGCACCAAGGACCCGTTGCTTGATAGAGGCCATCTTGGACCTCTTAACCAGCCCAGCCACCAGCCAGCTGAATGAATGAGCCAGAAAACACTATGTGGACCACAGACAAGCCATCACCCCAGAGCCCTGCTTCAAGTCCACACCCACAGAACCACAGGCAATAAACACACATTTTAAAGTGAAAGGCAAAACTATGGAAAACACAATAGGAAAGTATTGTTATTAACTTGATATAGGAATTGAATAACAAGACACAAAACACAAATTTAGGCATCATAAAGGAAAGGCTGGTATGTTTGACTACAATATAACCAAAAGTTTTCCTTCAGAAAAATATACTGTAGAGAAAGTGACAAAACAAGCAATGAATTGGAAGATATATTTGCCTTAATATACTGACAAAGTATTAATATTCTAAAATATATAAAGAATCCTTAAATAAAATTTTTAAGACAAAAATCTCATTAGGAAAATGAAAATAAAAGGCTTTAAGAAGCAGTTCAGAAAAGAGGAAAACTGAACTAATTAACATATTTTAGGATATCAATTTCATTAATAATCATGAAATATAATTAAAACCACAATGAGATATTATTTCATACTCACCATACTGGCAACAACTAAAGCCTTCTTATTCCAAGTGTTGGTAAGTACAAGGACTATGTTCATGCATTGATGGTAGGTAAATTGATACAGTTTGGAAAATAATGTAATGTTTTCTAGTAAAATTGAAGATGTGTAAGTATATATATATGTATAGACACACTATAATGGAGAAATTCATCTTTTATGTGTATATTCTAAGGAGACCTTTGTACCAGTTTACAGGGCACTGGTAAATTAAAAAACAGGTAGACAGGGGCGCCTGGGTGGCTCAGTTATTAAGCGTCTGCCTTCGGCTCAGGTCATGATCCCAGGGTCCTGGGATCGAGTCCCATATCGGGCTCCCTGCTCAGCGGGAAGCCTCCTTCTCCCTCTCCCACTCCCCCTACTTGTGTTCCCTCTCTCGCTGTGTCTCTCTCTCTCTATCAAATAAATAAATAAAATCTTAAAAAAAATAAAAATAAAATGTGTGGAGTAAACAAAGCATTTAAAAAAAATAAAAAAAAATAAAAAACAGGTAGACAAAGCAAAAAAGTACACAACTCAAATGTCTGCCACAGTAGAAGAGAGGAATATGTTGTGGTATGTTTGTACGAAGAAATACAAAGATCCATTAACATATTACAGTTATATTCAGGAACATAGATGAAGCTTACAAACATAATGAGGAGTAAAAGCACAAATTGCAGAAAATTATGTATGCTATAGTTCCATAAAAGTAGGTAGGCAGGTAGGTAGGTAGGTAGATAGATGATAGATTGATAGATTCAGGATGCAAACATATGTGATAAAACCATGAGGAAATGCAGGGAATGGAAAACATACATTTGAAGTGGTAAAGTGGAGGAAAATGAGTTGAGAAGGGACAGAAAGGGACTTTGATGATGGTAATGTTTTCTTTTTGATATTGAATTGTGAGCATACTGGTATTCATTGTATCTTCTTTTTAAGATAGTATGTATATTTTATAAAAATTCTTTTGTAGCTGCCTAATATTTAAGAAAAACATGTTTTAAAAGAGAAAGAAGGGGTGCCTGAGTGGCCCAATCAGTTAAGCATCTGCCTTCAGCTCAGGCCATGATCTCCAGGTCCTGGGATAGGCTGGTACTGGGCTCCACGCTCAGCGGGGAATCTGTTTCTCCCTCTCCCTTTGCCCTCTCCCTGGCTCATGCTCTCTTTCTCTTTCTCTCAAATAAATAAATAATATTTAAAAAAAGAGAAAAGTAATGCTAGATTATTTTGTATTTGAGTTGCAGAAAGAATAAATTTGCTATCTTGCTACAATTGTAAAATGATACTTTCATTTTTAAATTGCAAAAAATCAAATGAAAATGTTCCTAAGCACTTTTAACATTTAATTGTTGATTAAATGACATCATTAATTCCAACTGAATACTTGTCCACTGAGGCACAATATATTAAGATAGGTTAGAAATATATTTCAGAATTCTATCATATCTATCTCCCTATCTAATCATCTACCTAATTTTGAAAAATTTTTAAGAAAATCAGGAATACACATAATGTGTCTCTAGTGTACTAAATCAATGAATTAATAAATGCAAAATTCTCTCACCTATTCCTAACTTAAAAAAAAAGTAACATACAGTTTAAACCTTACTCTCATCCCTTTCTCCTTCCTCTTTCTCTGCTGGTGACGATTCTGGGTGTTTTTAAAGAAACTTCTTTTTCTAATTGGAAAAACAAAAACAGCAAAGTCATTCATAATCCTATCATGTTGTCATTTGGTCATATTAATAAGCAAATGCAAACAATTCTTCCAGTGCCCATCCAACTTAATGATTTCAAAATACCAGTTTTAGAACTGTTCTTCTAATATCTAAGGCTCACCTAATAGATTCTAAACAAACTCAAATGCCCTCAGGTATCAGCAGGAGAGATTAGAGAGCCACTCTGTTAGAATGGGGAGTTTGTTTAGATTGAGTTCATGCCCCACTTTTATTTTATTTTATTTTTAAAGGTTTTATTTATTTGAGAGATAGAGCATGTGTGCTTGAGCACATGAGTAGTGGGGAGGGAGGAGCTGAGGGAAAGGGAGAAGCAGACGCCCCCCTGAGCAGGGAGCCTGACTCCAGCTCGATCCCAGGACCCTGAGATCATGACCTGAGCAGTAGGAAGAAGCTCAACCAACTGAGCCACCCAGGCACCCCTATGCCTTACTGCTAGTGGGCAAAATGCCTGTTATCTTCTGGGAATGGCAAGACGGGAATGGCCAATATTATTAAGCGGTCTGATTTTTGAAAGAAAAGACAGAAATTTTGGTGTCTTTATTTCTAATTTGTAAATTTGGGCAACTATCTACAATTTTAAAAACTACAGTGTAAATTAAGTAAAACCCTTCAGAAGGCTGAAGTCAGCTGGTTGTTTGCCACTTTACAACTACAGTAAAATGAGACAGCTATAACTATCTTTTTGGTTTAGGGCCCCCTGCCCCCGCATTCTCTCTCCCAAAACATTTGTTAATTTTTCTCAACCACATTTGTTGTTCAGGTCCGGGCTTCCCTACTGAGAAGCCCTCCGTGATGTTGGCCTGCCTCTGAGTCTCAGCTTCAACCCTCCGCTCCCCACCAAAATGGCTCCCTTGCAGTCCACTGAACAGCTTTGGCATTGTTTTGTCCCACCATTTAGCTCCTGAAGTTGTGTCTATGAATTTGTTACATGGTGCAAAGGGATTGGATATGGATTTAGATACACCTGTGTTTTCACCCTAGCTTGGTCACATACTCTGTACTCTTGTAGCTCTGCTCCCTCACGCCACTGGATCTTCTTGAATTCTGACCTGTACAGTATGATTGCCATTTTGAAGTCTCAAAAAAAAAAACAATGTAATGAAACCTAACATAGTGCTTGACACATAATGTATGTGTAATAAAATTTGCTCCTGTGTTTGTAGATCCAAGGTGTCATTTTTAATTACCTTGCTCATATCCTATCTTTATCTTAATGTCTTCTTTGTTGAGCTACACCCTCCTCTACTCTGAACTCCTATAGAAGTTATTTTCTCCATGGTGCATTTGCCATCTCAAACAGTTATGTAAATTTTGTGCAGCTTTTCACATACTTGCCATCACTCTAAACACAAAGTAGACTTCTGAAGACAGAGACAACAATCAATAATTTCGAGTTTCTTGTAATATCACATAGTCTCTTACACGTTCTCAATGTCCAAGTAGATGTCAACTGGCTTATCTAAGTCTCAGAGCCTCCAAACTGTAGGGTGGGAAGAAATTTTGATGTTAGTACTTTAATTGATCATTTTATAGATGAAGAAAATAAATCCTCCTTCAAGTGATTTATTAAGCTACCATGGATGGTGAGGGACAGAACCAGAGAACTAGAGTTAAACATTTCAATTTCTTCACTCTTAGAATAATCTCCATATTTGCATTGGCTTTGGAGTGAAATATTCTATTTTAGCTCCTCCCTTGCCAACTGGGTGACCTTGGGCAAGTTGTACAATACTCATGCATCTCGGTTTTTTAATCTCTCAAAGGGGATTATTAAAACCTAGGGTTGTTTTAGCTTAAATGAGGTGAAATATGTAAAGCATTTATTGCAGTGCTGGCATATACCAAACACTCCTTATATTCTACAATGATGATAAGATGAGAATGACATTTTGCTGATGCACTGATATATTTGCTGAGTCTGTCATTTAGAGAATTAGGAAATGGTTGCTGCTATCACTTGTTTTAAAAAATTCTGCATATTTTAAAATGTAATACATTATTTTTCAACCTTTGGTTCTTCAGGTTCAACATTTTCACCTCATATAATATTTTCCAAGGCATAAGATTTCCAAGCCTATTAAAATTTTATAGCTTTCTTGTAAACTTTCTTTACTTTTTCCAGTCTTTTAGCTTCAGTTCTCCAATTTTTCATAGTATGAATTTCATCATATTTTCATATAGAGCAGGGTTATTGCACTCATTATGCTTTCTAATTCATTGTTTATGATGATTGTTTTAACTATCTATGAATCTGAGTTTTTGATTTATAATTATTTTAATTTGTAATTGATATGACCTTTTGGTGGTTGCATTATGTACTTTTGCTGCAAAGTGTTCAGCAAACATTAGTGTCTGTTCCCATTTTAAAATCTTACTTGTGTAAACATTTTTGGATACTCTGGAGTACTGAAAATACTTTAAGCCAAACATGAACAGAGTTTCAGAAAGCTAGATTCTGAGTTGTGCGAGAAAACATACCAGGTCATTCAGAATAGAGATCCAGTTGTTTCAGAAGCTTTTATTGTCACATAAATACTGTGAAGCAAACAATTCATCAGTAGCCTCAAGTATGTACTTCCTCTGTAAAAGACTGGGACTCATGGAGGTTTAGGAGTCTAGGCTAGGTTTCTCAACCTTTTCCTTTCCAGTATGGTTCCCTTACACTTTTCCCCCCTCTTCCCATTAATAATCCATAGCACCTAACACTGGCTATTGAAGTACTCAAAAAGTATTTTGTTGATTAAATGAATCAGTGAATGAATGTGGGATATCTTCCTAACAAGTTCATCACTTCTCTCTCAACTCCATCAATTCCCATTGGAGACATAAAGGATATTTACACATATTACTGATGTACAAAATGCTATTTTTTTGTTAAATGTACACATGCTTTGATTCTTTAGTCTATTGAAATGTTTGACAAAGTATGGCATTTCCAGTTTAGACTTTTGTGAAAAAGGTGTTTTATCTGGACACCCAAAAACCTGTTCTATTTTGAATAGAGTGTGGACACTTATCTCTAAGCAAGAAAGTTAATATGCTGGTTCTAGTCATAAAAAAGTGCAGCATAGCCCATGCCCAAGTCAAGTGGGCCATAGAATTAAAGTTTTGAGCCAATGTTATACTCATAGCAGAACTCTAGCCTCTGACAACCAGGATAGGAACTGCATATAGGGTATCCCTCCATATTCTAGGAATGACAGCTGTCAAGAAGAAATATGTCTTCAGACACCTAAATAGGCAAGAATTCAAGGAAGAGGCCATTCTTTCTTTTTTTAAATTTTTAAAGTTTTAATTTTGATTCCAGTGAGTTAACATACAGTGTTATATTAGTGTTATTATATTACAGTGTTATATTGTCAGGTGTCCAATATAGTGATTCAATACTTGCATATATCACCCTGTGCTCACCACCTATTTAACCCATCCCCCACTGACCTCCCCTCTGGTAGCCATCAGTTTGTTCTCTATAATTAAGAGTGTTTCTTGATTTGTCTCTCTCTTATTTTCTTTCCCTTTGCTTGCTTGTTTTGTTTCTTAAATTCCACATATGAGGGAAATCATGGTATTTATCTTTCTCTGACTGACTTATTTCACTTAGCGATATACTCTCTAGCTCCGTCCATGTCATTGCAAGTGGCAAGATTTCTTTCTTTTTAAATCTTTTATGGCTGAGTAAATTGTATACACACCACATCTTCTTTATCCATTCATCAATTGATGGACATTTGGGCTGCTTCCATAATTTAGCTATTGTCAATAATGCTGCTATAAAACATAGGAGTGCATGTATCCCTTTGAATTATTGTTTTTGTATTCTTTGAGTAAACACCCAGGAGTACAATTGCTGGATCCTAGGGTAGTTCTGTTTTTAACTTTTTGAGGAACCTCCATACTGTTTTCCAGAGTGGCTGCACCAGTTTGCATTCCCACCAACAGTGTAGGATGGTTTCTTTTTCTCTGCATCCTCACCACCTGTCGTGTTTTGTGTTGTTGATTTTAGCCTTTTTTTTTTTTTTGATAGGTGTGAGGTGATATCTCACTGTAGTTTTGATTTGCATTTCCCCAATGATGAGTGATGTATAGTATATTTTCATGTGTCTATTGGCCTTCTATATGTCTTCTCTGGAGAAATGTCTTTTTCCCATTTTTTAATTGGATTATTTGGTTTTGGGGCATAAGTTGTCTAAGTTCTTTGTGTATTTTGGATACTAACCCCTATTGGATATGTCATTTGCAAATATCTTCTCCCGTTATGTAGGTTGCCCTTTAGTTTTGTTGATTGTTTCCTTTGCTGTGCAAAAGCTTTTTATTTTTATGTAGTTCCAATAGTTTTTTTTACTTTTGTTTCCCCTGCCTCAGGAGACAGATCTAGAAAGAAGTGCTATGGCTGATAGCAGAGAAGTTACTGCCTCTGTTCTCTTCTAGGATTTTTATGGTTTATGTCTCCCATTTAGGTCTTAAATCCATTTTGAATTTATTTTTGTGTATGGTGTAAGAAAGTGGTCCAGTTTCATTCTTTTTTATTTTTTTTTAATTATGTTCAATTAGCCAACATAGAGTACATCATAGTTTTTGATGCAGTGTTCAGCGATTCATTAGTTACATATAACACCCAGTGCTCATCAACACACATGTCCTCCTTAATACTCATCACCCGATTACCCCATCCCCCCACCCCCTCCCTTCTGTAACCCTCAGTTTGGGACCCAGAGTCCAGAGTCTTTCATGGTTTGTTTTGCATGTTGCTGTCCAGTTTTCCCAACACCATTTATGAAAGAGACTGTCTTTTTCCTATTGTATATTCTTGTCTCCTTTGTTGAAGATTAATTGATCCTATAATTGTGGGCTTGTTTCTAGATTTTCTATTTTGTTCTATTGATCTGTGTGTCTCTTTTTGTGTCATTACCATCCTGTTTTGATTACTACAGCTTGGTGCCATGAACTACCCTTGCATCCCAGAAATAAATCCCACTTGATCATGGTGAGTGATTTTTTTAATGTACTGTTAAATTCAGTTTGCTAGTATTTTGTTGAAAATTTTTGCATCTATGTTCATCAGGCATATTGGCCAGTAGTTCTCTTTTTTTTTTAGTGGTTTTGTAGTGGTTTCTCTTTCTTTATCTGGTTTTGGTATCAAGGTAATGCTGGCCTCATAGAATGAATTTGGAAGTTTTCTTTCATTTTCTATTTTTTGGAATAGTTTGAGAGGAAATAGTTATTAACTCCTCTTCTTTAAATGTTTGGTAGAATTCACCTGTAAAGCCATCTGGTTCTGGACTTTTGTTTGTTGGGAGGTTTTTGATTCCTGACTCAATTTCCTTGCTGGTTTATTCATCTGTTCAAGTTTTCTATTTCTTCCTGTTTCAGTTTTGGTAGTTTATATGTTCCTAGGAATTTATCTTTCTTCTAGGTTGTCCTATTTCTTGGCATGTAGTTTTTCAGAATATTCTCTTATGATTGTTTGGCTCTCTGTGGTGTTGGTTGTTATTTCTCCTTTCTCACGTGTAATTTTATTAATTTGCGTCCTTTCTCTTTTTTTCTTGATAATCTGACTAGAGGTTTACCAATTTTACTGATTTTTTTTTCAAAGAACCAGTTCCTAGTTTTATCAATCTATTGTTTTTGTAGTTTCTATATTATTGATTTCTGCTCTAATGTTTATTATTTCCTTCTGTCTGCTGGTTTTAGGTTTTGTTTGTTCTTTTTCTAGTCCTTTAGGTGCAAGATTAAGTTGTTTATTTGAGATTTTTCTTGCTTCTTGGGGTCGGCTTGTGTTGCTATAAACTTCCCTCTTAAAACTGCTTTTGCTACGTTCCAAAGGTTTTAGACCACTGTGTTTTCATTTTCATTTGTTTCCATGTGCTTTTTTTATTTCTTCTTTTATTTCCTGATTGACCCATTCATTGTTTAGTAGCATGTTATTTAACCTCCATGTATTTGTGGTCTTTCCAGATTTTTTTCATATGGTTGACTTCTAGTTTCATAGCCTTGTGGTCAGAAAATGTACATGGTATGACTTTGATCTTGAATTTGTTGAGGCTCATTTTGTGGCCTAATACGTGATCTATCCTAGAGAATGTTCCATTTGCACTTGAAAGGAATGTGTAGTCTGCTGTTTTAGGATGGAATTTTCTGAATATGTCTGTTAAATCCATCTGTTCCAGGGTGTCATTCAAAGCTATTGTTTCTTTGTTGATTTTCTGTTTAGATGATCTGTCCATTGCTGTAAGTAGGGTGTTGTTAAACTACTATTATTGTATTATTATTATTATTTTTTAGTTTGATTTAATATTGCTTTTAGTACGATGCTGACACCAGCTGTGCGGAAAGGGCTCTGGAGAGATGTTCATAGCAGCACACGCCTGCTGCTCTTCTTCGGTTCGGAAGGCTCCAGGGCAGCCAGTATTTCTTCGTCAAATACATTCTTTAGGCCTTTCTGTGTGAGTGCAGAACACTCCACATACTTGACCGCCTTCAGGTCACGGGCCAGCTTTTCAGCAGTCTCTGGAGTGATAGGCTTCTGTTTGTTCTTGGCAAGTTTCTCAATCGTAGAGGGGTCATCTCGGAGATCAATTTGGGTCCCAACAAGCAAGAAAGGAATCTTTGGACAATGGTGAGTTATTTCAGGCACCCACTTTTCCTTCACATTTTCAAATGAGGATGGAGAGACCACTGAAAAACAGACTAGAAATACATCTGTTTGTGGATAACTCAGCGGTTGTAATCTGTCATAATCTTCTTGCCCTGCAGTATCAAAAAGTCCAAGAGTATATGGCTCTCCACCAATCATAACTGTGACTGCATAGTTGTCAAAAACAGTTGGTACATACTCAGATGGAAATTTGTTTGTTGTGTAGGATATCAGAAGACATGTTTTACCAACGGCACTATCGCCCACAACAACACACTTAATTGTCTGCATTGCTGAAACAGTTTTGTATCCACTTTAAATATTTCAAATTCGATGATGACCTCAGCTTCTCTGCCGGGGCGTTGGCCCTATTATTGTATTATTATCAATTAGTTTCTTTATGTTTGTTATTAAACTTTTTATTTATTTGGGTGCTCCTGTGTTGTGTGCATAAATATTTATAATTATTATATCTTCTTGTTGGACTGTTCCCTTTATGAGTATATAGAGTCCTTCTTTGTCTCTTGTTACAGTCTTTATTTTAAAGTCTATTTTGGGGGCACCTGGGTGGCTCAGATTGTTAAGTGTCTGCCTTTGGCTCAGGTCATGATCTCCAGGCCCTGGGATCGAGCCCCATGTTGGGCTCTTAGCTCAGTAGGGCATCTGCTTCTCTCTCTCCCTTCCCTCTCCCCCTGTGCTCTCTCTGTCTCTGTCTCTCTCAAATGAATACATAAAATCTTAAAAAAAAAGTCTATTTTGTCTGAAATGAATATTGCCATTCCAGCTTTCTTTTGACATCCATTTGCATGATAGATGTTCCTCTATCTCCTCACTTTTAATCTGTAGGTACTTTTAGGTCCAAAATGAGTCTTGTGTAGGCAGCATATAGATGGATCTTGTTTTTTTATCCATTATGTCACCCTATGTCTTGATGGGAGCATTTACTCCATTTACACTCAAAGTAATTATTGATAGATATGTATTTATTGCCATTTTATTACTTGTTTTGTGCTTGTTTCTGAAGATTTTCTCTGATCCTTTCTTGTCTCTCTCTTTCATGTTTTGCTGATTTTATTTAGTGATATATTTGGATTTCTTTTTGTTTATTCTTTGTATTTTTATTAGTGGTTTTTGATATATGGTTATCATTAGATTTGTATTTAAACTCTTCGGCATATAATAGTCTACATTAAGTTGATGGTAGTTCAAGTTTGAACCCATTCTTTTCCTCTCCTTTCCATGTTTTAGGTATATGATTATATTCTATATCCTTTTTTTGTGTGTTCCTTAACTGAGTTTTTACAGAAATATTCATTTCTATATTTAGTTGTGGAATTTGTTCTTCCAGTCTTCGGATCGCTCTCTGGTTTGTTGACTTGGATGTGGAGGATATCTAGCTGAAATTGTGGGATGGGGTGAGCTCAGGGTCCTCCTACTCTGCCATCTTCCCAAGAGGCCATTCTTTTTTATTTTTTTACTATGTTATGTTAATCACCATACATTACATAATTAGTTTGTGATGTAGTGTTCCATGATTCATTGTTTGTATATAACACCCAGTGCTCCATGCAGAACGTGCCCTCTTTAATACCCATCACCAGGCTAACCCATCCTCCCATCCCCCTCCCCTCTAGAACCCTCAGTTTGTTTTTCAGAGTCCATCGTCCCTCATGGTTTGTCTCCCCCTCCAGTTTCCCCCCCTTCATTCTTCCCCTCCTCCTATCTTCTTCTTCTTTTTTTTTTTCAACATATAATGTATTATTTGTTTCAGAGGTACAGGTCTGTGATTCAACAGTCTTGCACAATTCACAGCGCTCACCATAGCACATACCCTACCCAATGTCTATCACCCAGCCACCCCATCCCTCCCAACCCCCACCACTCCAGCAACCCTCGGTTTGTTTCCTGAGATTAAGAATTCTTCATATCAGTGAAGTCATATGATACATGTCTTTCTCTGATTGCCTTATTTCACTCAGCATAACACCCTCCAGTTCTATCCACATCATTGCAAATGGCAAGATTTCATTCCTTTTGATGGCTGCATAATATGCCATTGTATATATCTACCACATCTTTATCCATTCATCTGTCGATGGACATCTTGTCTCTTTCCATGGTTTGGCTATTGTGGACATTGTTGCTATAAATATTGGGGTTCATGTACCCCTTTGGATCCCTACATTTGTATCTTTGGGGTAAATACCCAGTAATGCAATTGCTGGATCATATGGTAGCTCTATTTTCAACTTTTTGAGGAACCTCCATACGTTTTCCAGAGTGGCTACAGCAGCTTGCATTCCCACCAACAGTGTAGGAGGGTTCCCCTTTCTCCGCATCCCCGCCAACATCTGTCGTTTCCTGACTTGTTAATTTTCGCCATTGTGACTGGTGTGAGGTGACATCTCATTGAGATTTTGATTTGGATTTCCCTGATGCCGAACGATGTTGAACACTTTTTCATGTGTCTATTGGTCATTTGGATGTCTTCTTTGGAAAAATGTCTGTTCATGTCTTCTGCCCATTTCTTGATTGGATCTTTGTTCTTTGGGTGTTGAGTTTGATAAGTTCTTTATCGATTTTGGATACTAGCCCTTTATCTGATATGTCATTTGCAAATATCTTCTCCCATTCTGTCAGTTGTCTTTTGGTTTTGTTGACTGTTTCTTTTGTTGTGCAAAAGTTTTTTATCCAAGAGGCCATTCTTAAGGAGGCATTAGCCTAATGGCTAGGAGCATGAACCCTGGGGCCAGGTTACCTGGGTTCAAATCTCAGTTATACTATTTCCTAACTGTGTGACTTCAGGCAACTTACTTAACTTTTTTGTGCCTCAATGTCCTCATCTATGAGATAGGGATAATAATGGCACTTACTTCATAGGGTTGTTTTGAGAATTTAATGGATAATAAATTTTAAGTGAAACAAAAAATGCCTGGCATTTGGTTGACATTCAATGAATATTAGCTATATTGTTATTGTTATTATCATTACTTACAGTAGGTAGAGAAACCAAGACAGAAAAAATTTCAAAGATGGGGCCAATAGATTTTTAGGGTGGAGGAAGAAGAAAATTCAGGGGGAATTTGCAGCCTGAAAACAACCTGTGAGGACTCATGTCTGGCACAATGACAATCATATTAGGTTGATGGGGCTGAGGTTGTTACTGTACTTCCATTCCTGCATCAAGCCTGCCTGAGGAACAGGGAGGAACTGATCCATCAGGCAGATCCTCAGTGATGCCCTCTGGAGAAGGTTGGGAGGTCCTTCACCTTCCAGAATTCTTGTTTCCATCCTGTAGGCCCTCCTAGGGGACCAAGGAATGCTTTTGTGGATGTGAACTACTATGACCCTAAATCACATGGAATCTCATGTGACCTTCTTTATTTATACCTGAAGTTGATCTGGATGATTCATCTGCTCCTATGCATTATTTTCAGCCTATATTTAAATGAAGAATAAACATTTCACTCAGATGGATTCATGGTACTTTGTTTCCTTAGGAGCATTTTTGGGCTGAGCAACAAGTAAATTTTATATTCTATATAAGAGGGTAATGCTAAATAGTCTAAATTAGGTAATGCTAAGTAAACAGCTTTAGTACAGTCTCAATACAGAAATAATATGTAAATTTCAAAATTTTTTAATACTATGAATGTATTTGAAATTCTAGTGTTTCCAAATTACCATTGATGATATCATTAAGGTACAGAGTTGCTTTCTCAGGTGTTTGGACTATTAAAAAGTGTTTAAGCTAGATTATAAGTTGGCAAATGTTATCATACACACTGTTAAAAATGTTTAATATTTTCAAATGTCACAGGAGAACCCAGAACTGTAATGTCAGGCATTGCACACTTTGGATATAATTTTGTAGTTCTTTGTAACATTTACCTTGCTAATCTTTTGTATTAATTTCCTTTTTTTTTTTTCTTATTTGCTCTGGGTAAAACTTTAAAGTATCTTTTATCTTGTGTAAAATCTATAGTTTGTCTTGTTTTGTTTTGTATTTTTTTATGAATGAAACAAAGCTAAAAATGAGGAGAAAAGTAGGAAAATACCATTTGCTAACTGTTCATTCCTCTTTTTCTCCCTTGAAACCACCCACATTTACACTCCTGTCCAATTCAAACTATTTTAGAGTGATAGGGAGAGAAAAAAAAAGAAAAGGAAAAAGAGAAGATAAGTCCTATCCTTCCCAAACTCTTCTTTAAATTCTCCTCCCCATTTTATTTTTCATTTTTACTTAGCACCATCCTCTTCAATCTCATCCTGGATCTGCCTTCCTCCAAGATTCTATTTGACTTGTTCTGATGTCTGTTCCTTAATGTCATACTATTCTACCTCAAGATCCTAGAGCTAGCACCAGTGGCTTGGAGCTGGAAAAATTCCATCTCCTCTGGTCATTATGTAGGAAGTGTTCTATAATCAATATGTAGGATTGCAAGAGATTACTTCTGATACCCAGAATCTAAAGTCCAGAATTCCTGTTCCCTTAGCCACTTAGTTTCTGTTCTAAGTTCTTTCCAGGTTCTAAACAAGCAATTTATATATGTTCAGACAATACCTAGTATATATGGGAAGGGGATGATCAAGTAAAGAGTGTGCTGCTTCTTTTTTGAAGGTCTCAGTTTCTTTTTTTTTTTTAAGATTTATTTATTTATTTGAGAGAGAGAGAGAGTTTGGGGGGAAGGGGCAGAGGGAGAGAGAGGATCTCAAGCAGATTCCCTGATGAGCATGTGGAGCCTAATGCGGGACTTGATGTGGGAAGACCCTGAGATCATGACCTGAGCTGAAATTGAGTCAGACACTTTACCAACTGAGCCACCCAAGCGCCCTAAAGGCCTCCATTTATTTTTTATTTAGTAAAACAACTTCTTTGTTTGACTTCATTGCTTTTCTTTCTTTTTTTCTCTCTCTCCCTCTCTTCTTCCCTCCCTCCCTCCCTTCCTTCTTTCCTTCCTTACTTATAATTGAAGTATAGTTGACCCACAATATTATATTAGTTTCAAGTATGCACCATAGTGATTCGACAGCTCTGTACATTATGCCATGCTCACCATGAGTGCAGCTACCATCTGTCACCAGACAGTGCTATTATAATATTACCGACTATACTCCCTATGTTATACCTTTTATCCTCATAACTTGTTCATTGTGTAACTGGAAGCCTGTACCTTCTACTCTCCTTCACCCATTTGCTCATCCCTCCACCCCCTACTCCTCTGGCAACCATCAGTTTGTTCTCTGTATTTATGGGTCTGTTTCTGCTTTTTTATTTGTTTGTTTTGTTTTTTAGATGCCAGGTATAATGAAATCATATAGCATTTGTCTTTCTCTGTCTGACTTATTTCACTTAGCATAATACCCTCTAGGTCCATCCATGTTGTTGCAAATGGCAAGATACATTCTTTTTTATGGCTGAGTAATATTCCATTGTATATACATATCACTTTCTCTTTATCCATTTATCTATCATTAGACACTTGGGTTGCTTCAGTATCTTGGCTATTGTAAATAATGCTGCAGTAAACATGGGTGTGCATATATCTTTTTGAATTAGTGTTTTAATTTTCTTTGGGTAAATACCCAGTGGTGGAATTATTAGATCATATGGTATTTTTATTTTAAATATTTTGAGAAACCTCCATACTGTTTTCCATAGTGGTTGCACTGACTTACATTCCCACAAACAAGCCATGAGGGTTCCATTTTCTTCACATTCTTGTCAACACTTGTTATTTCTTGTCTTTTGATTTAGCCATTTTGA
Source organism: Callorhinus ursinus (assembly GCF_003265705.2). NCBI lineage: Eukaryota > Metazoa > Chordata > Mammalia > Carnivora > Otariidae > Callorhinus > Callorhinus ursinus. The sequence goes on from NW_027397066.1 coordinate 84,867,785, forward strand.
CAAGTATTAGGTGATATCTCATTGTGGTTTGATTTGCATTTCCCCAATGATTAGTGATGTTGAGCATCTTTTCACGTATCTGTTGGCCATCTGTATATCTTCTTTGGAAAAATGTTTATTCAGGTCCTCTGCCCACTTTTTAATTGGACTGTTTATTTTTTTGGTTTGAGTTGTATAAGTTCTTTATGTATTTTGGATATTAACCTCTTATTGGATGTATCATTTGCAAATATCTTCTCCCATTCTGTAGGTTGCCATTTAGTTTTGTTGATTGTTTCCTTTGCTGTGCAGAGGCTTTTTATTTTGATGTAGCTCCAATAGTTTCTTTTTACTTTTGTTTCCCTTGCCTCAGGAAACATCTAGAGAAATGAAATAGAAATTCTGTGTTTTAAAGACAAACTATAAAGGAAAACTATCAACAAAACAAAAAAGAATTTCTATTTTGCTTTCCCATTGTATATATGAATCAGATCACTGAAATTTCAATTGTACATAGGATCATGTCTGAAATAAATGTATTGGATTAAACCAGCTGATATATCTATTATGATTTATACTTCCACATACACATTAATGTATTTTTAATTATCTTCTGAATGCTTAAGAAAGGTACGCAGTAGAGTATATGGAAAATTTTAGTGGGTTTCTTTCTTTCTTTCTTTTTTTATTATTATGTTCAGTTAGCCACTGTAAAGTGGGTTTCTTATATTTATGTGCTCAAACTCCAACACAGGTTGTTTATGTTTTCTCAGGGAAAGTTTAAGAAAGGAACTTGAATATTCTAGGATACAGATTTTAATTTCCTTAGTAAGTGCTATCCTTACAGACAACTCAGAGTAGTGACTGTAATATAGATCTATAATATTTAAACAATGAAAAAATATTTTCCAAATCTCTATATTGGTCATTTAAAAATTATTCTATTCTTTGGTACCTGTACACAGATTTTTCTTGGAAAATATTTTATTTACAATTTTTCTCACTTTTAAAATTCAAAATATGTTACATTTGCATAATTACTATATTAGGAGCCACAATTACCAGGTTAGAATTTGAGTACCACCACTGGTATTATCCATCTTGGGAATGTTAGTCAATTTTTCTGAACTTCAGCTTCATATTGTAAAGTGAGGATAATGATAGTACCTACCAACAATATTGTTATGAGGTTTATATAATTCAGTATCTGTAAAAAGATTAGAATTGTGCCTGGAACACTGTAAGGGCTATAGAATTATTTGCTTTGTTATTTTTTGATTATTTGGGAAAGATTAGGAGAAAAGGATATAAACTGAAAACCTGCAGAAGGAATTTTCTTCAAAGTGGTGTTGCAATAATCTCTCCTTGAAAAAGGGTATGAATTCTCACTGACCATGATTAGATTTAACTTTGATGTACAATGAATTAGAGAAAACTTTGTATTGATCAGTATGATATGGTTAGGAGAATGCTTTATTGTCAAAACAACAACTGTTACATTGAATTCTGCTCCTTAATAAGGCAAAGTATAGGAACAGTTATAATTCTTTGCTACTTTTATTAGTAGGATTTTGATGAAATAAGCCAATGAGAGCTAAGCTCCTACTTCTGCTGCAGCAGAGGGATATTGATGGACTACTCTGGAAATGGCTTCAGTGGGTCAGGACACAAGTCATGAATGTGGTGGAGCAATAGAAGATGCTTAGCTTTGTCAGGGCTGGGACTGCTACAGTACACAGCACCAATGTGCTTGAGACCTAGCTTGCACTTGATCATTTCCTCTAGGAGAAACAGATGGGGGCCCAAGAAGAGTAACTTATGGTCCAAAAGAGGGCATTAATATTATAAACATGTCTGGTCATCTCCATCCCAAGGAAGAATGCTCAGAGAGTTGTGATCATCTCTTATCTTGGAATCAGGGAGGGAAGAATAGAGGGGTGATTTACCCCTCTTTTCTTTTAAAAATGTACTAAACGCAATGTGCCTAGCTTGAAGGGTATTAAATGCATTGCACCATGCTTATGGGCTTAGGAAGAGTTAGATAGCCTCGTTCAGAAGTAATTTATTCAGGTACTTTTAATTTTTTAAGCATATCCTAATGGGATATACATTGATCTCAGATGTGTATCCTCAAACCTACTCGTTATTTTCCCCCAAAACTGTTTCCTTCGTTCTTGTTTAATATTATCACAACCCATTTTTAAGATAATAAATCTCTGTAATTCTATTTAGCTTTACTTTTCTCCTCATTTTCTGTAGCAAATTCATTAATTTAAACTACTATGTGTCCGCCACCCTTCTGGGAACTAGGGGATATATCAGTGAAAAGAAATCAACACAACAAAAAAAAGAGTATCTGTCCTCATAGTGTTTATTTCTAGTGGGAGGAAACGAACTTACAAATAAATAATACATAACTTAATATAGTAGAATTTTGTGTTTTGTTATTATATTTCATTTTCTTATGTTATTATGATTTGTCTCAGATTATTATTGTCATGAATAATTCTCTAGAAGTAAGAGTAAAAAATCTGGATTGAAGAGTGAAAGAGTATTAAAAAATGAGTAGGATCATCAGAAAACATTGCAGTGGACTGAAAAGGACCACAAAAAAACAAAAATATGATTTTGTTATTCATAGAAAAAGTATCTTGAACCTTGGGAAATTTAATGAAACAAACATTTGTCAGAAGCCTACTACTTGTGTACGTATTCATTCCACAAATATTTCTTGAGAATATCTTTGAAACTGGGACAAAATAATGAACAAGTAGATAAAGTCCCTGCCCTTTAAGAATTTGCATTCTAGTGGATGAGATGGATAAACACCATCCCCTAACCACATACTCATTTCCTAACTATTCTATTTCCTAGCTCTCCAACCTGCCTCCCTGTACCCCCACCCCCACCTCAAAAAAAAAAATCTTTTCTACCAGTGCCCTAGTTTGGGGCCCTTTTCAATCATGAATTCTTGTGTCATAACTGGTCCCAATTCCATCATCCCCATTGCCATAGGTATCTTTCTAAAACATATTAATAGTTGCATTCCTTTGCTTCTATATCTTTTGATTCTGTATTATCTGCTTTATGATTTCATTCACATTCTGGCCCCCGTCTATTTTCCAACCCTCTTTTTTGCCTTAAAACCTGTGCAACATCTCTGCCACCACTGCAGCTTTCAGCCAAATGACTGCTCATACTTCAGAGAGAAAATAGAAACAATTACACAGAAGTGCTTTCATCTTCATATTGCCGTATCATATTCTTTAATTCCTTTAAAGCCTATCAATAGCCAATATTACCTCTTGTGCTTCAGATCACAACTTCTCACAATTTTTCAAGACCTTTTCATTCGAGGTAATTGTATCACAAGTTTCCTCCTGTTGGATTATTTCCACCTTTATTTGATAAGCTTTTATGTCATTAAAAGAAAAACTATTCCTTGATTGCATATTCCCCTAAAATTTTACTCCATTTCTCCTAAGATTGTTGTCTTAACTTGCTCTCCATTTTTCACTTACTATTTATTAATCAACCCACTCCAGTCTGGCTTCCATCTCTTCCACTTCATGGAAACATCCCCCTCCGTCCCTTTTCCTTTCTTCCTTCCTTTTTGTTTTTCCAAGGACAGCAATAAATCCACTGAACCCTTCTGTACTCATCTTGCTCTACCACTCAGTGGCATTCAATACAATTCACCACTCGTTCCTTCAAACTTGACTCTGTAGGCTAGTTCTTCTTTTTTAGTTTTCTTGTGCTGGTCCTTTTCCTCTGCCTGAAATCATCATTATCCACATCTTCTAGCTAGGTGATTTCATTTAGTCACAGTGATTAAATGTTATAATAACCTTGAAAATATGTTTCTTTCTATCCCCACTCTGAGCTCCAGATTTATATATTCAGCTAGTTACTGGGCGTGTTTATTTGAATGCTTAATAGGCATCTCAAACTTAAAATTTTCAGACCAGAACTCTTGATGGTTCCCTACTCCTCACCTCTTTGTCATCTTTCCCATCCCAATAAGTAATACTAGTATCCACTCAATTAGGCAAGCCCTAAACCTAGACATCATCCATAATTTCTCCATTTTTTTCTCAACTCTCCTCAGAATCCATAAGTGTGTTCAAAGTATATTTTAAATGGGTCTACTTCTTCCCATCTTTACTACCACTTTAGTGTAAGCCACAATAATATCTTGTAGCTTCTTAACTACTATTTCTGCTCCTCCTCTTGGCTCCTGCCCACATCGTAGTCAGAGTAACTTTTATTAATCTATATATCAGATCATGTCACTCCCTTGCTTAAAGTCCTTCAGTGGTTACAGTAAAATTGAGGATCTTTATGACAAGGTTCTGAATGATTTGGTCTCTGGATATCTCTTTGAGATCATAGAAGTCTTCTTTACCCTTTATTCAAAATAGCACATTAGTCTTGTGGGAAACTCTATGACTAACATCTGCTAAGGCCAAATACATTTAAGATGTTTTTGTACATTACGTTGCCTTTTTAGAATTCTTTTGCACAGGAGCACATTAATGTTTCATTCCTTCATATATTCATTCATCCAGCTAGTATTTATTGAATATATACTATGTGCCAAGAATTATTCTAAGTGCTTGAGATATATCAAAAAGTAAAGCAGAGACAGTTCTTTAACTTCTGAAGTTTACATTCTAGTCTACATTCTGAAGTTTAAACTCTATCTAGTTTACAGACTCTAGTTTAAAGGTAGAGATAAATAATAAACATAAGCCTAATAAAAAGTAAATTATATAGTATAAGGAAGGCTATATGTGCTATAGGAAAAAGGACTGTAGGGTGAGGGGGACTGAGAGCGCTGTGGTGGTGAGGGGTGCTCTGAGGATTGTACTATAAAGAAAGCAGCACTTCACAAACTTATTTGACCATAGAACACATAGATCAATCTTTCAAAGAACACACTTTAGCAAAGTATTTTCTACCTACTCTCTGTCTCTCCCTCCACCTGCAAAGCACACACATTTTATACAGTAGAAACCCGAGTTCCAGAGAAGCTCTCTAATTTTCTCTGAGTCACAAATCCTTCCTAGAATTTTAAGGTATGATCTCTGCCTTACAAAGCTGATTATGAAGATTATGATAATAAAAACAATAAGTTGCATACCTAGTAATATTTGTTTCTTGGAGCAGCTTATTTATATGAAAAAATGACTTCCAGTAATAGGAAATGAAACAAAAAAATGGTCAGAGAAAAAGGAGACCATGAAAATTTTCTATTCATGGATTTTGTATATGTAACTATACCAATGAAAAAGAATAATAAGTAACTAAAATAAATATTACAGTATACAAATGAAAAAATAATGGACTGATGTTTTTAAATTACATTAATGTGGTTTTTACAAAGAAAACTCAGTGGTCTGTTGTATACACTGATTGTTATGGACTGAATATTTATGTTACCTCTCCTCTCCCAAATTCATTTGTTGAAATCCTAACCACCAGTGTGGCTATATTTGGAATATGGAAGCAATTAAGGTTAAATGAAGTCATAAGGTGGGGCCTTGATCTGATAGGGTTAGTGTTCTTATAAGAAGAGACGTTGGAGAGCTTACGTTCTCTCCTTTTCTGTGCACACACGGAGAAAGGCCTTGTGAAGACAGTTAGAAGGTAGCCATCTGCAAGCCGGGAAGAGAATCAAAAAACTGAATCAGCCAGACCCTTGATTTCTCTCCACTTTCCCAAACTGTGAGAAAATAAATTTCTGTTGCTTAAGTCATCCCATCCGTGGTATTTTGTTATGGCAGTCTGAGCAGCCTGAGCAGACTAACACACCAATATATTGATCTGTTACAGTAATGAATACATAACTTTATAGTTTTTGTTATTAAAACTTAACTTTGGCAAATTTGTTAATTGCTTTGTTAAACTTTATTTTCTTTATGCAGTCTTATAGACTCTGATAGCAGATTCGTCAATCTATCTTTGCTCACAATAACAGAACACTTTTTATTCATTTTAATTTAAAATTCTGTCACACAAAGGGGTAAATATAAAACTAGAAAAAATCATAAATATGTTTGGAAGAGATTCATAAAAAAACCCATTGTGCTATAGGTTTCAGAAATTTCAAACACAGAAGGAAACTTCAAGTAATCCCATGGAGTGACAGAGCTGAAATAAATCCCATGCTTCTTCTTCATCCTTTTCATCACTGGGATGTCACCATTTTTATCTAATCTGTTTCACTCAGGAATATATAGCTCCACAGTGGTTGGAAAGAGCACCCAAAGAGAGCTTGAATGATTCAAACACATTATGAATTTACTCTCAAAATGAGAGTGGGTAGCTGTGTCCACATATATCGGGGGCTGACTGGATGACTGGGGATTCTTTGAATTTACTTTTATGTAGAATTTGCATTATTGTATTCTGCATAAAAGGTAATTCGAAGAATCCCCAGTCATCTGGGCAATTATTTAGAACTTAGACCAACGGAAGTTTTCTGAGGAAAGGAGTGATTATCACTGACATTGTTTAGAATTACTGGCATACTGTGATAATAAGCAGATTAATTTTAAATCTGTTTTATTACTGCTTTTTTTAAACATCTAGTGTTACTAATGAGAAATTCAGTGCCAATATGATTTTAATTATTTAGGTGATTCTTTAAACTTTCTTTCTGAAATTTTAAATTAATTCTTCATTCATGATGTTCAGGTATTTTATTATAAAATTTCTAGGGTTGGATTTCTTACTATTCATCTTGAGTATAACTCTGAAAGTCTTTTCAGGATGAAAATTTATTTTTTTTGCCAGCTGTATAAATTTTGCTCTACATGTAATATTTTTCCCTTTTCCATTATGTCTGCTGCTCATTCTAGATATACATTGCATCTTGTTGATGTATTCTCCATGTCCCTTATCATTTTTCTCATACCTTATAAATGTATTAATTTTAATTACTCTAAATGTATTATTTGTTTCATGATTAATTTTACATGTAATATATATTTTTTTAAAGTGTAGAGCGTATTTCTCACTGTGGGATTTTTTTCCTCACAAAGTTGGTGATTTTCAGTTGGGCGCTTCATATCTGAGAAAGCTCATTCACCACAATCTCTACTGCTGCCTGGTTCCCATGATCCTCAAGGAGGTAGAGGCATGTTATCCAGCATAGTGTCCTGTGGATATGGGGACATCTGCTCTTTCTGGGAGTCAGTTACTGCAGGTCTGGTACTACCCTGATCTCTGTTTTGGGCATTAATATTTTCTGCTTTAGTTTCTAAATACTTGTGTTTTATATGCCATACATACATGTAAGTTTGCTTTTAAATTCTTTGGAGGCAAGGCATGTCCTTACTCTATTGCCTTGCTCCTGTAAAGTCCTTGATAATAATAGTAGATAACATTTGTTGAGTACATTAGAGTTAATGCAGATTTAATCATTGTGATGAATAGGTCAAATTAATAAAGTGGGAATACCCAAAATGCCTTTTCCTACTTGTTTTATGGTCATTTCTGTCCAACATTTTCTTTCTGGTCTAGAGGACTTGAGGCTGACTGTTCAAATCTTTTAAAAACTATTAGCTCAACAAATCAAGTTGGGATTGCACATGATAGAGGGAAAGAATGCATTGGGGAAAAGGGAAGTCTTCCTGGCTTATTTCGCCGTATATCTAAACATGAAGTCTTATAGCTCATTTCACTCTCTTCATAATGATTCCCCTCACTGTTGGTTGATAACATCAAAATATGTAATACTGGTAAAAATAGTCATATTGTTTTCCTATAGTCTGTAAGTTACTATTATGATAGTACACTTACAATGCACTTTTTGTTACATTAGTCATTTAGGAAAATTTGCCTGCTGTGAATAGACTAAAAAAATTATTTTACTTTTATTTATTTTAAATTTTTTAAAAAGATTTATTTATTTATTTAGAGAGAGAGGGTGGGGAGAAGGGGCAGAAGGAGAGGGAGAGAGAGAATACCAGGCAGGCTCATGGAGCTCAATGTGAGGATTGATCCCCAAACCCTGAGATCAGGACTGAGCTGAAATCAAGAGTTAGATGCTTAACTAACCAAGCCGCTAAGGCATCCCAAGAATTATTTTACTTTTATACAGATACTAAAGGGAAGTTGCTTTAATTTTTCCTTTTCCAACCTTATTTTTAATATGAAAATAAAAGATATTTAAACCTTTCCTTTATTTTCTGTTATTTTATTTATTAAATACATAACTTTAGTAGACATTGGGTAATTCAGTTGTTCTCCATATCATTTTACTCAAAGAAACCCTGCCCATGAGTATGCAAGGACAGCAATATCAACCCCTATTTTTCTAGCTTGACTTGTTTGCTCTACTTAGCTTCCTCTATCCTACAGGGCCCCATCTGTGATTTTAACAATATTGATGATTAATTCTATAAATGGTGGTTTAAACTGCAAACCAGAACCTGGAACTGAGCCAGAGAGTGGCCGTGTGCTCTGAGACATCTCTACAACATAGGAACATTTTCCAGAGGCCATTTCTATTATCTGCTGAAAGATAGTCTAGAAGCTCCTGTTCTAAGTGCTTCTGGAGGGCTATGGTAATAAGTTAGATGGCAGTAAGCTTGCAATAAAAATGACCCAGTTTAGGCCCTCATAGTGACTGCATGTTAGATACCAGGAAAGAGGGGTATTTCTCACAAAGAGAAGATCATTCTGCTTTCTGAATAATTTGTTAAATTTTTCTTTCTTATTTTTTTTTTTTAAGATTTCATTTATTTGACAAAGAGAGAGACAGTGAGAGAGGGAACACAAGCAGGGGGAGTTGGAGAGGGAGAAGCAGGCTTCCCGCTGAGCAGGGAGCCCGATGCAGGGCTTAATTCCAGGACCCCGAGATCATGACCTGAGCTGAAGGCAGATGCTTAAGGACTGAGCCACCCAGGCGCCCATTTGTTAAATTTTTTATTTGGAATTTCTTTTCTTCTTAATTTTTGTTGTTACTGTATCACTATGCCTGTCAATATTGAGTATTTGCAATGGTGTCTTAGCAATATAGAACAGCACCAGATTTGAAATTATTTCCACCATTTATGAATCATGTGACATGGGACATAGCTTATTTTTGGAAATTTCAGTTTCTTCATTTGTAAAATTGTCCTTCCTGGGATGGTTATGGAGAGTAAACAAGACAATGTGTATGAAAGGATCTGGCATAAAGCATCAAATCAGTGTGGAATCAGAAAGGCAATGTTTGGTTGTAAGAATTTCCTAAGTTTTTAGAACAACTATACTTATAGCTGCCTCATGTATTATTCTTGAATTATTTGGTGTTTAAAAGTCAACAGATAAAAACTTACATATGTTTGATAAAAGGATTAGCATGTATATTTTAAACCTTAAAAAACAACTTTAATTAGCTAAAACAAGGTAATTACATTTCAGGTGTTCCCGAAACTAATATGGACAAATTTATTTAGTGTTAAATTTATTGAAAACATTTAGAGATAATTTGTCTCAGTGACTGTTTTTATGGCTAATTAATTATTTGTGAAAAATAAGAGGAAAAGAGGCTTGATTTGCTTATATAGAATAATTAAAAACAGGATAGAGTATCAGTATCACTGATTATGTTCTCAATTCTCCCCCAAATAACTCTTATATGACAGCACCTTAATTTTACTTTTGGCTTTATTTATGCTCTATTGTCATAGATTATTAGTCATGAAAGTAAATATTACTATAAACCCCCATGAACCATTAATATAATCTTCATATTGCTTTAGTTTAAAATAATTACAAAATTATAATAGTCACTGCTTATTTATAAATTTTATTTAAAAAATATTTTTAATTCAATGGGATTAAGTGTCGACCTCTGAGAGTCAGGGACCAGGGGCGGCGAAGGGACTGAGAAAATAGACAACTGAATAGCGAGGCACAGGGGACCCCGAGCTAACAGCCTGAGGTGCCGAGGTTTATTTTCCATACTCTTATATCCCCTCTACAGCGATATAGATCTATAATGATTTACAGCAGGGGCTTAATAAGGCACATTCCTCCATGTACCCAGGATGAGTCAAGCACGTAAGAATCTTTAAAACAGAATAAAGGAACAAAGCGGGGAGTGCACAGTGTGCTGTTTACAGCTGGCTTCCTATCTACAAAACATCTGCTGCTGCGTACTTTAGAACTGACCACACACATTCCAAGGGCATTTCACACTGATCCTTTCGGGTTATTTTCAACCCTGCAATCTCGAGTTTTCTCAGAGATCTCAGAGTCTGAGCGAACATGCACCATTGGTTGTTGTGGCGTTCTGTTTCCCACAATTAAGAAGTGATTTTATTAGTTTCATGTTGGGAAATAAGAAAAAAATTTGCCAAGATTCTTGAACTTCTATTATTTTATAAGGCAATTTAGTTGTTGTGCCTTTTAGACATTTCCCAACTCCAGTCCCACTGCCACTGTCATTGATTGGTCTTCTCATTGGTCCTTTACCTTTACTATTTAAATTGTAAGTTTATTATTTTCTAACCATGCAATCTTTTCGGCTCCACAGTATAACAAGTCATTTCAAAAAGTGAGATCATATCGATTTTTCCTTTAATAACATTTTATGGTTTCTAACACCTAGAAGAAAAAGGTTAAATTATCTAGCATTGTGTTGAAAAAAACCCTTTAGCAATGCTCCCAACTTTTCACTGCTGATGTGCCCCCAGCACCCAGTGCCCAGTGCACTTAAGATGCCCAATGCGTTTTTGATGAATAAACAAACGACCCTCCCATTTTAGGCTTCTTCTACCTCCCTACCTTTTGCCCCATTCCCACACTCAAATCTTGCTTTGCTTTGCACATGTTATGCTCTTTCCTTCCTCTGTGCCAACTGCATTTGAGCCTGCAGAAAACGCTTAAAGAAAATGGAATGGAGAGATTTTGTCTGTGAGACTCATAAGAATGAGTTCAGGCTATAATCAAGTGCAGAAAGATGGTTGGCATAGTTACATATTACAAAACAAGGGACTTATATGGGCACTGATGAAAGTATCAGAGTGTTTATCACTAGAGCTTTATTTTAATCCTGGTCCTCATTGTTGATTAATTTTATGGCCCTGGAAGAGCAAACTCAGTGAATGCAATAATACTGTGTTGTAATGATGAAATGAAATTATTTCTCTCATAGGAGAAATCCCATAATGTTTTGGAGGAAATTATTTGGGAGAAGTGGAATAGGAAGCTATGGAATAGTTCTTTTAAATTTAATTTTTCTTTTTTTAAAAAGATTTTGTTTACTTTAGAGAGGGGGAGGGGCAAAGGGAGAGGGAGAGAATCTAAAGCAGACTCTGCACTGAGCACTGAGCCTGATGTGGGGTTCGATCTCACAACCTTGAGATCACGACCTGAGCCAAAATCAAAAGTGGGATGCTTAACCGACTGAGCCACCCAGTTGCCCCTGTGGAATAGTTTTGAGAAAGAAGAGAGTTTTGAGAAAGAGCTGTAAGAACTGAGTGATACCCTTTTACTTTCTAGAATGAGCTAATCACAAATAAGAACTTAGGGAGATCTGCATAGCAGGGGAAGGCATGGCTGGATCCCGAAATGCAGGAGGGAATCTTTAAAAGTGGAAATGAAAAGGGCATACAATAACAAACTGGAGAAGAAGGAACGATTAAGAGCATCTGGAACAGGATACCCACTCAGGGCAGTCAACTGGATGTTTGGCATTTTGAGAGCCTTGTTTTATTTTCATGTACAGTATATAGTCATAGGCTCAAAGTAATTAAATACAATAAAAGTAAAGGAGAGGTGAAAATATAGTAATCTCCCCCTTATCCACTGTCTTGCTTTTGTGATTTCATCTACTTGTGGTCAACCGCCGTCTGGAAGTGGATGCTCTCTTAATGGGTTGTAGCCCAACAATATGTCACAATGTCTATGTCATTCACTTCACTTCATCTCGTCACTTTGGTGTCTTATCTCACACCATCACAAGAAGGGTGAGTACAGTACAATAAGGGATTTTGAGGGAGACCACATTCACATAGCTTTTTGTTACAGTGTATTAGTATATTTATTACAATATATTGTTATAATTGTTCCCTTTTATTGTTAGTTATTGTACTCTCTTACTGTGCCTAACTTATAAGTTAAACTTTATCATAAGTATTTATGTATAGGAAAAAATATAGAGTATACAGTGTTTGGTATTCTCCATGATTTCAGGCATCCACTGGGGGTCTTGGAACATATACCCTGTGGATAAGGGGGCAGATTATTGTAATGATTCCAATGGGTATTTTGGAATAATTATATTTATGTTTAATGAATGAATTCCTCTTGGAAGATAGTTTTGGAAATGCTTGTTTTCTTTTTAGTTAGAAAACGACAAGACCATAAAATAAATTATAATTTGAAGAAGACAAAATAAGGAATACAGAATACACCCATATGTCCATAGTGCAAAACAAAATAATAAAAAAAAAACAAAATCCCAAACCAAAAAGCAAAACAACTCTCATGCAGGAAGGAACAATACAAATGAAACAAAAGAAAAGTAACAAATTTTGATTGGAACTTGAAAAGGACAATGTGCGACAAAATGGAGAAAGACATATTGGTTATGACTGGTTATGAAGTTACAATGACACACCAAAATCTTCATATAGAAGAAGAGGACATCAAGAATGTGACATATTAAGGGCTTGGATTACCACTTTATTAATGAATATTAATAAAAGGTAAAAACCAGGTGCATACAATACTTAAGAGAAAAACCAAGGTCTATTTATCTAAAGAATTTAGAGAAAGCTTAGTCAAAACATGTGGCAGAGGGATGGCTCAGCAACATTCTCCTGGGCAGAGGGAGGCACAGGATCCCTGGTCCCAAACCTCACCGAGAAATGCATCATTGCACACGGTAAGGTCTGACTGGAATCTCGTCTGGAAGCATAACTGTCCCTAAATCCACATGATAGTGTGGATTAGAGCAGTCTCGCGTGTGTAACCTAGTCTGATACTTGCTAGAGACCACCTCATGGCACAGCTTAATGATCTTGGAGTGTACACAACATAGTGTAATTACAGGGTAGAATATATTTGGGAATCAAGAATATCCTCATCTATGATAGATTTTCTGTGCTGGTAGATCCTGGTTCCAAGTACATTTCTGACCTCCGTATTGCAGTATCAGATCCATTCCACAATAAGACCTAGGAAACCAGTGAAAAGATCTCTGACCAGCTATAAGCTCTTCTGCAATGCCTCGGGGGAAGATGGTTTTATTTATTTATTTATTTTTAAATTTTATTTTATTATGTTATGTTAATTACCATTACCTCATTAGTTTTTGGTGTAGTGTTCCATGATTCATTGTTTGCATATAACACCCAGTGCTCCATTCAGCACATGCCCTCTTTAATATCCATCACTAGGCTAACCTATCCCCCCACCCCCTCCCCTCTAGAACCCTCAGTTTGTTTCTCAGAGTCCATAGTCTCTCATGGTTCAACTCCCCCTCCGATTTCCCCCTCTTCATTTTTCCCTTCCTATTATCTTCTTTTTTTTTTAAACATATAATGTATTATTTGCTTCAGAGGTACAGGTCTGTGATTCAACAGTCTTACACAATTCACAGTGCTCACCATAGCACATACCCTCCCCAATGTCTATCACCCTGGAAGATGGTTTTAAAAGTGAACTTGAATGAGCACTGGTGTTGTATGTAAGTGATGAATCACTGAATTCTACTCCAGAAACCAATATTGCACTACATGTTAACTAACAAAATTTAAATTAAAAAATTGATGAAGAAATCCAAAACTAAAAAGAATAAATAAATAAATAAATAAATAAATAAATAAATAAACAAACAAACTTGAAGAAATGGGAAGGACTGTGGCTTTAGCAGTAACAATTTTAGAAGGCACATACATAGCACTTAACTATGAGCCTGGCACTGTTTGGTGTGCTTAGTAAGTGTTAATTTGCTTACTGATGCTACACCTTGTTCCATTACTAACCCCGTTTTTCAAATGGAGAACTGGAATACAGAGAGGTGACTGAATGAAATCAAGGTCACTCAGTTAGTGAGTGATGGAGCCATGGCTTGAATTAAGGAAGATTGGCACCAGAGACTGTCCCTGACCATTTTGCTGAGCCACCTTGCTATGGCAACTAACCACTCAGTCTTTTATTTTTTCTGTGTCCTTTGTTCTTTTTTACATTTAAAGAGACCAAGAGATGGAGAGGTTAAATCTACAGTTACATAATAAATTAGGTAATTGGAATTTTTTTGAACCCAGTGTTGTCAGATTTTGTTGACAATGCTATATCTTGTTCTGATCTTGAAGAGTACAACCTATTGCAGGATTTTTCTGCAGGTTGGCTTATTCTGGGATGGTCAAAGAAAAGGGCACAATGAGCTTTCTTGTTTGTGACCCAGTTAAAGGCACAGACCCACATTTTCCTAAACGTGAATCCTTTTGAGGAGAAAATTTCATTTTCAGAGAAATAATAAATTGTTACATATATGATGTATCAATTTTATAATCATAAAATTAAACATAAGATAATATATGAATGAGTGCTTATTTTAAAAGTGCCAATAATTTACATATAAAGAGTACATAAGCTAAGTGTTTCCTATTTCTTCACTCCATATTGTTATATAAACTTAAAAATAATATATCTTTTGAGGTAAATACATCCAAAATCTACTTAACAGTTTCTTATGTCTGACTATTATTCTGTTACATGTACATTACATTTGTTTACCATTCTCTAATTTTTCTTAAATTGTCAAATTTTTTTTATTTTATTACGCTATGTTAATCATGATACATCATTAGTTTTTTTCATTAAGTTATGTTAATCACCATACATTACATCATTAGATTCTTTTTTATTATGTTATGTTAATCACCATACATCACATCATTTGTTTTTGATGTAGTGTTCCATGACTCATTGTTTGTGTATAACATCCAGTGCTCCATTCAGTACATGCCCTCCTTAATACCCATCACCAGGCTAAACCATCCCACCACCCCTCTCCCCTCTAGAACCCTCAGTTTGTTTCTCAGAGTCCATAGTCTCTCATGGTTCATCTCCGCCTCCGATTTCCCCCTCTTCATTCTTCCCTTCCTGCTATCTTCTTCTCTTTTTTTAACATATAATGTATTATTTGTTTCAGAGGTACAGGTCTGTGATTCAACAGTCTTACACAATTCACAGCACTCACCATAGCGCATACCTTCCCCAATATCTATCACCCAGCCACCCCATCCCCCCACCCCCCCACCACTCCAGCAACCCTCAGTTTGTTTCCTGAGATTAAGAATTCCTCATATCACTAAGGTCATATGATACATGTCTTTCTCTGACTGACTTATTTCGCTCAGCATAATACCCTCCAGTTCCATCCACATTGTTGCAAAGGGCAAGATTTCATTCGTTTGATGGCTGCATAATATTCCATTGTATATATCTACCACATCTTCTTTATCCATTCTTCTGTCAATGGACATCTTGGCTCTTTCCACAGTTTGGCTATTGTGGACATTGCTGCTATAAACATCAGGGTGCACGTACCCCTTCAGATCCCTACATTTGTATCTTTGGGGTAAATACCTAGTAGTGCAATTGCTGGGTCGTATGGTAGCTCTATTTTCAACTTTTTGAGGAACCTCCATACCATTTTCCAGAATGGCTACACCAGCTTGCATTCCCACCAACAGTGTAGGAGGGTTCCCCTTTCTCCGCATCCTCGCCAACATCTGTCGTTTCCTGACTCGTTAATTTTCACCATTGTGACTGGTGTGAGGTGACATCTCATTGAGATTTTGATTTGGTTTTCCCTGATGCCGAGCGATGTTGAGCACTTTTTCATGTGTCTGTTGGCCGTTTGGATGTCTTCTTTGGAAAAATGTCTGTTCATGTCTTCTGCCCATTTCTTGATTGGATCATTTGTTCTTTGGGTGTTGAGTTTGATAAGTTCTTTATCGATTTTGGATACTAGCCCTTTATCTGATATGTCATTTGCAAATATCTTCTCCCATTCTGTTGGTTGTCTTTTGGTTTTGTTGACTCTTTCTTTTGCTGTGCAGAAGCTTATTATCTTGTTGAAGTCCCAGTAGTTCATTTTTGCCCTTGCTTTCCTTGCTTTGGCGATGTTTCTAGGAAGAAGTTGCTGCGGCTGAGGTCGAACAGGTTGCTGCCTGTGTTCTCCTTTAGGATTTGGATGGACTCCTGTCTCACATTTAGGTCTTTCAACCATTTTGAGTCTATTTTTGTATGTGGTGTAAGGAAATGGTCCAGTGTCATTCTTCTGCATGTGGCTGTCCAATTTTCCCAACACCATCTGTTGAAGAGGCTTTTTTCCACTGGACATTCTTTCCTGCTTTGTCGAAGATTAGTTGACCATAGAGTTGAGGGTCTATTTCTGGGCTCTCTATTCTGTTCCATTGATCTATGTGTCTGTTTTTGTGCCAGTACCATACTGTCTTGATGATGACAGCTTTGTAATAGAGCTTGAAGTCCAGAATTGTGATGCCACCAGCTTTGCTTTTCTTTTTCAATATTCCTCTGGCTATTTGGGGTCTCTTCTGGTTCCATACAAATTTTAGGATTATTTGTTCCATTTCTTTGAAAAAAGTGGATGGTATTTTGATGGGGATTGCATTGAATGTGTAGATTGCTCTAGGTAGCACTGACATCTTCACAATGCTTGTTCTTCCAATCCATGGGCATGGAACGTTTTTCCATTTCTTTGTGTTTTCCTCAATTTCTTTCATGAGTATTTTATAGTTTTCAGAGGACAGATTCTTTGCCTCTTTGGTTAGATTTATTCCTGGGTATCTTATGGTTTTGGGTGCCATTGTAAATGGGCTCTACTCCTTAATTTCTCTTTCTTCTGTCTTGTTCTTGGTGTATAGGAATGCCACTGATTTCTGTGCATTGATTTTATATCCTGCCACTTTACTGAATTCCTGTATGAGTTCTAGCAGTTTTGGGGTGGAGTCTTTTGGGTTTTCCACATAAAGTATCATATCATCTGCAAAGAGTGAGAGTTTGACTTCTTCTCTGCCAATTCGGGTGCCTTTGATTTCTTTTTGTTGTCTGATTGCTGTGGCTAGGACTTCTAATACTATGTTGAATAACAGTGGTGAGAGTGGACATCCCTGCCATGTTCCTGACCTTAGGGGGAAAGCTCTCAGTTCTTCCCCATTGACAATGATATTCACTGTGGGTTTTTCATAGATGGCTTTTATGATATTGAGGTATGTACCCTCTATGTCTATACTCCGAAGAGTTTTGATCAAGAAAGTATGCTGTATTTTGTCAAATGCGCTTTCTGCAACTATTGAGAGGATCATATGTTTCTTGTTCTTTCTTTTGTTAATGTATTGTATCACATTGATTGATTTGAGGATGTTGAACCAACCTTGCAGCCCAGGGATAAATCCCACTTGGTTGTGGCGATAATCCTTTTAGTGTACTGTTGGATCCTATTGGCTAGTATTTTGGTGAGAATTTTTGCATCTATGTTCATTAGGGATATTGGTCTGTAATTCTCCTTTTTGATGGGATCTTTGTCTGATTTTGGGATCAAGGTAATCCTGGCCTC
The DNA here is from genome assembly GCF_003265705.2 of Callorhinus ursinus. NCBI lineage: Eukaryota > Metazoa > Chordata > Mammalia > Carnivora > Otariidae > Callorhinus > Callorhinus ursinus. The sequence goes on from NW_027397066.1 coordinate 84,885,357, forward strand.
ATAGAATGAGTTTGAAAGTTTTCCTTCCATTTCTATTTTTTGGTACAGTTTCAGAAGAATAGGTATTAATTCTTCTTTAAATGTTTGGTAGAATTCCCCTGGGAAGCCATCTGGCCCTGGGCTCTTGTTTGTTGGGATATTTTTGATGACTGCCTCAATTTCCTTAGTGGTTATTGGTCTGTTCAGGTTTTCTCTTTCTTCCTGGTTCAGTTTTGGTAGTTGATACATCTCTAGGAATGCATCCATTTCTCCCAGGTTATCTAATTTGCTGGCATAGAGTTGCTCATAACATGTTCTTATAATTGTTTGTATTTCTTTGGTGTTGGTTGTGATCTCTCCTCTTTCATTCATGATTTTATTTATTTGGGTCATTTATCTTTTCTTTTTGTTAAGTCTGGCCAGGGGTTTATCAATCTTGTTAATTCTTTCATAGAACCAGCTCCTAGTTTCGTTGATGTGTTCTACTGTTCTTTTGGTTTCTATTTCATTGATTTCTGCTCTGATCCTTATTAATTTTCTTCTCCTGCTGGGTTTAGGCTTTATTTGCTGTTCTTCCTCTGGCTCCTTTAGGTGTAGGGTTAGGTTTTGTATTTGAGACCTTTCTTGTTTCTTGAGAAAGGCTTGTATTGCTATATACTTTCCTCTTAGGACCGCCTTTGCTGCATCCCAAAGATTTTGAACTGTTGTGTTTTCATTTTCATTTGTTCCCATGAATTTTTTAAATTCTTCTTTAATTTCCTGGTTGACCCATTCATTCTTTAGTAGGATGCCCTTTAGCCTCCATGTCTTTGAGTTCTTTCTGACCTTCGTCTTGTGATTGAGTTCTAGTTTCAAAGCACTGTGATCTGAAAATATGCAGGGAATGATACAAATCTTTTGGTACCAGTTGAGACCTGATTTGCGACCTAGGATGTGATCTATTCTGGAGAATGTTCCATGGGCACTAGAGAAGAATGTGCATTCTGTTGCTTTGGGATGGAATGTTCTGAGTATATCTGTGAAGTCCATGGTCCAGTGTGTCATTTAAAGTCTTTATTTCCTTGTTGATGTTTTGCTTAGATGATCTGTCCATTTGAATAAAGGGAGTGTTAAAGTCCCCTACTATTATTTTATTGTTGTCAATGTGTTTCTTTGATTTTGTTATTAACTGGCTTATATAATAGGCTGCTCCCATGTTAAGGGCATAGATATTTAAAACTGTTAGACCTTCTTGTTGGATAGACCCTTTAAGTATGATGTAGTGTCCTTCCTCATCTTTTATTATAGTCTTTGGTTTAAACTCTAATTTGTCTGATATAAGGATTGCCACCCCAGCTTTCTTTAGATGTCCATTAGCATGGTAAATTGTTTTCCACCCCCTCACTTTCAATCTGGAGGTGTCTTTGGGTCCAAAATGAGTCTCTTGCAGACCACATATTGATGGGTCTTGTTTTTTTAATCCAATCTGATACCCTGTTTTTTTTTTTATTGGAGCATTTAGCCCATTTACATTCAAGGTAACTATTGAAAGGTATGAATTTAGTGCCATTGTATTGCCTGTAAGGTGACTGTTACTGTATATTGTCTGTGTTCCTTTTGGTCTATGTTACTTTTAGGGTCTCTGTTTCCTTAGAGGACCGCTTTCAATATTTCTTGTAGGGCAGTTTTGTGTTTGCAAATTCTTTTAGTTTTTGTTTGTCCTGGAAGCTTTTTATCTCTCCTTCTATTTTCAGTGACAGCCTAGCTGGATATAGTATTCTTGGCTGCATATTTTTTTTTCTCGTTTAGTGTTCCGAATATATCAGGCCAGTCTTTTCTGTCCTGCCAGATCTCTGTGGATAGGTCTGTTGCCAATCTAATGTTTCTAGCATTATAGGCTACAGACCTCTTGTCCCGAGCTGTTTTCAGGATTTTCTCTTTGTCTCTGAGACTTGTAGGTTTTACTATTAGATGTCTTGGTGTTGACCTATTTTTATTGATTTTGAGAGGGGTTCTCTGTGCCTTCTGGATTTTGATGCTGTTTCCTTCCCCAAATTAGGGGAGTTCTCTGCCATCATTTGCTCCAATATACCTTCTGCCCCTCTCTCTCTTTCTTCTTCTTCTGGGATCCCAATTATTCTAATATTGTTTCATCTTATGGTATCACTTATCTCTCGAGTTCTGCCCTTGTGATCCAGTAGTTGTTTATCCCTCTTTTTCTCGGCTTCTTTATTCTCCATCATTTGGTCTTCTCTATCACTAATTCTCTCTTCTGCCTCATTTATCCTAGCAGTTAGAGCCTCCATTTTTTACTGCACCTCATTAATAGCCTTTTGTATTTTGACTTGGTTAGATTTTAGTGATTTAATTTCTCCAGAAAGGGTTTCTCTAGTGTCCTCCATGCTTTTTTCAAGCCCAGCTAGTATCTTCATAATCGTCATTCTGAACTCTAGTTCTGACATCTTACTAATGTTTGTATTGATTAGGTCCCTGGTAGTTGGTATTGCCCCTTTTCTTTTTTCTGATGTAAGTTTTTCTGTTTTGCCATTTTGTCCAGATGAGAATAGATGAATGAGAGAACAAAATGCTAACAGGGTAACAACGACCCCAGAAAAATATACACTAAACATATCAGAAGAGACCTGACACCAAGGGAAAGGAAAGGGAAAGAAAGAAAAAAGAAAAAAAAAGAAAAAAGAATATGATCAGATATGATCAGGCTGGTGAATAGATCAGTGCCACATACTAGATTTTGGGTGTATTTTGGTCTGTTAGAAGAAACTGCCTCCCAAAATTTTAAAGAAAGAATAACTTATGTATGTAGAAAAATAAGGGTTAATACAATGAAGGATTGGAGTATGACTCTAAAGATGAAAATTATAAAAGATTTTATAAAAGGAATTGATAAGATAAGAAGTTGGTTGAAAAAAGAAAGAAGAGAAATTAAAAAATAAAAGGAGAGAATGTGATCAGGCAGGAAACTAGAAAACACCATACACTAGAGATTTAGGTATATTTTGGTCTGTTAGAAGAAACTGTATACCAAAGTTTTAAAGAGAGAACAACCTATATGTATACCAAAAATAAGGTTGACTGTAATGAAGGGATAGAATATGACTCTAAAACTGAAAAATAAAAATGTTTTATAAAAAAGGGATTGATAGGATGTTGGTTGAAAAAGGGAAAAAGAAAAATAAAAAAAAGAAAAAGTATAAAAATTAAAAAAATTAACTTTGAAAGACTAAAGAATCATGTAAAAAAAAGCCACGAATTCTATGTGCTGGATTCTCCTAGTGCTGGAGTTCTGTGGTTCTCCTTGATTGGTAAACTTGGTCTTGGCTGGATGTTCTTGCTGATCTTCTGGGGAAAGGGACTGTTGCCGTCATTCCCAAATGTCTTTGCCAGAGGTGGAATTGCCCCACCCTTGCTGGGGTGGGGCTAAGTAATCTGCTCAGGTTTGCTCTTGGGAGCTTTTGTTCCCTGCAAGCTTTCCATACAGCTTTGGAGGACAAGAGTGAAATGGCGGCTTCCCAATCTCCACCCTGGAGGAGCCGAGAACTCAGGGCCCCACTCCTCAGCGAGCCTCCAGAGAAAAGCAGTAAGTCACTCCCATCTCCCCGGTCTCTGGCCACACTCCGTGCTCACCCAGGCTGTGACCGAGCATTTCTATCTCTGGCACACAACCCTGTGTGGAGTCTCCAAACCGAGCAGATCCCTGTGGTACACTCTTGTGCCGCTCCTCCCGGGGGGAGGAAGGGGAGTCTCCCCGGATCTGCCACTTGTTGGGTCTCTGCTGGAAGAGCAGTGGCCGACTGTGCTGCAGATCCCAGTTTATGGCAACCCTGAGCTGAGAACCCACTCCTCAGCTCCATCTTTGTAGCTGGCTTCCTCGCTTCAATACCTGGGAGCTCTGCTGCACTCAGGCACCCCCGGTCTTTCTGTGACCCTGAGGGTCCTGAGACCACACTGTCCCAGTGAGGGTTCCACCCTCCCCCCTTAGTCACTGGAGCAATGTCCCTCAGTGGAGCCGACTTCTAAAAGTTCCGATTTTGTGCTCTGCTGCTCTATCACTTGCCCGTAGTGGCTGATGGAGGACCCCTCCCCTGCCATCTATCTTCCCCTATGTCCCCTCGGATTCACTTTTCTGCACATCCTACCTTCCAGAAAGTGGTCGCTTTTCTATTCATGGAGTTGCTGCTATTCTTCTCTTCCATCCCCTGTTGAGTTTGTAGGTGTTCAGAATGGTGTGATCCCTATCTAGTTGAATTCCTGGGACCAGATGAAATCCAGGTCTCCTACTCCTCCGCCATCTTGCTCCTCCTCCAAACTGTCAAATTTTTAAAATGTTAGTGCACATGATAGCTGCTGACATCAATGTTTATCTTTTATATGAATTCTCTTAGTAGTTCACATAATGTTTCAGTTGATTCTTTTGGATTTCCTAGTTAGAAATTCCTATCAACTGCAAAAAGTGATGGTAATATTTTTTTTCCTTTTCATTTATCTCTGATTTATGCAGTATCAAACAGAGGTAAAAAGCAGGGTTCTGGCAGTAGTCTTTCTTGGTATGAATCTCAGCTCTGCCTTTTAGTAGTTTTGTGACCTGGAGCAAATTACTCAAACTCTTTGTGTCTCATATTCTTCAGATATAGAGTGGATGTAGAAATAGAGCCTACAACATAGGATTCTTGTGAAATGCTGAGACTAGGTGCTTGCTTTAGGTTTTTCCCCAGCTAAATATTCAGACTAATTATTGTTTGATGTATAATAGTGTAGACTGACTTTTTCATGTAGTTTAATGGGTAAAGTACGAAATTGGCTATTAGGAACTGAACAATTTAGGAGTGTTCAGGAGAATGGGCACTGCTTTCAGGCAAATCCATGTTTAATTCAAAGCTCTAAATGCCTTGATTGGTCTGACTTTGGGTATTTTATATAGCTTTTCTGAACATCAGTTTTTTTTTTTTTTAATTGGTAAAATGGGAATAAGAATAATGTCTATCCCTTAGTTTTTGTGAGAATTAAATACTTAATACATATAAAGTACCACATTGTTTAGCATTTAATAGACTCAAACAAAGGTCATTATTTGTCCCTAATGAGCTGATTGGTCTCAGAAATGTCTCTAAATTATTCAGGTCCAAGTCTTCATCTGCAAACAGACGTGGAGTATACAATTTTCTCTAATTTCTTTCCAGGTCTAAAATAGAAATTCAGGCTATGATAGACTATATATAAGTCATAGGACAACTCATACACTGTAATTTATAGGAAAGCAATTGTCCACATAACTAGATGCTCCTTGAGATGTTGGTACACAGATCCTTAGTTTAGACCTGTGAGGACAGGCAGAACAGTTTTTCTCAGACTCTGTTTAGGTTATCTGACACAATATCATTATGGGAAATTTAGGATGTAATTTAATATAATCTTCTCTTTGGCTGAAGGGAAGCTAGATGCATCAATGGCATTTGCCATAAATGGGAAAGATAGGTTGTAAAGTTATTTAATTTGTTGACCTGGTAACCATCCCAGCACAAAACATAGCACTGAGCTCATAGTAAGTGGTTCATCAGTCACTTTGCCTGAATAATCAACTTGATCTTTCTTTAAGAATTTTAATATTTTACAAATAATTCAAGATCACAAGTTCTTTTAAGGAAAGTGCCTTTTCTTACTAATTTATTTTTTATCTACAGCCTCTAATGTGCTATTCTGAACATATTAGATCATTAATGTATCCTTATTAAATTAATGAATGAAAATGTATTTGAAGACTGAGTACTTTTCATGATTTTCTTCACACTGATTTCTACAAACTAGATAATTTCAGTCAAGGTTAGGGTATTGGAAGTCTTTGATATAGCTAAAGAGACATGAATTGGAAAAAAATATGGTGCAAAAAGATTGTTGAATAAAAATTGTCTGAATTACCTGCACGTCCTTAAATAACTCAATCAAATCCTGCCTTAAATTATCCATATATTGGGATACTATTTTCTATTTCTTTTCTAAGAATGAGCTGGATTCATTGGTTTTGTCTTCTGAACTGTAATCTGACACTCACGCATCCCCTGACTACTGAACTACTAAAATTAGTAATTTCTTTTTTGTCTCCAAGTTTATTATCTGTTCTTTTATTCTTAAGAAAACTTTAACCAAAGCATCTACACCTGTTTTGGTTTCCATCAAATAATTCATGATTTTAAGCAAGTATTAGTGAATTTTCTAGAATTGATTGAGGTTAGAAATTACCTACCATTAGTGTTATACCCTCTATTGTTACTCAAAGCGTGGGGATCTCAGTTACCCACCCCAATAAACTTATTAAAGCATTCCTTCCAGTCACAAAAAGATTTTCTGAGAATTCTTTTTATCTTATTTTTGTTTTTATTTTGTTTTTTTAGAGAGTGTGTGTGTGTGTGAGAGAGAGTGGGTCAGGGGCAGAGAGAGAGGGAGAGAGTGAATACCAGGTAGGCTCCACACCCAGCACAGAGGCTGATGCAGGGCTTGATCCCATGACCCCAATATCATGACCTGAGCCAAAATCAGAAGCTTGATGCCCAGCCAACTGAGCCACCCAGGTGCTGCTTTCTAATTCTTATGAATACACTTTTGCCTATTTTATTTCAAAATGATTGAATCTGGGGATGCCTGGGTGGCTCAGTCAGTTAAGCATCTGACTTGATTTCAGCTCAGGTCATGATTTCAGGGTCATTAGATGGAGCCCCAAGTTGGGCTCATACTCAGCAGGGAGTCTGCTTGAGATTCTTTGTCTCCCTCTGCCCACCCCCAAACCTGCATGTTCATGCTCTCTCTCTCTAAAATAATAAATAAATTTTTTAAAAAAGATTGAATCTGAAAGCCTTATTTTAGTAATAAAACAACAATAATTTTGCAGGAGACAATCTATTAGGAGGTAACCACCCCCCTCCCCCTGAAAGTCATCTTAGTGTTGTCAAATCTCCTGATTTGTAGAAAGAATCAAGTGAACAAATGCACATAAAAACTGTTATGACTTGGAAGCTCTATCCAATTGTAAAACAGTAGTGTTATGGCACAGGGCCCATCTGGTTGGCAGATACAATCATACATTTTTCTAACTATTAGAGACTCATCTGTTAACAACCAGACTGAGGCACACCCTTTTTCTTTTCTTTTTGTTCTTTTTGATATAAAGAATACATGTAGAGCAGGTTTAAGAATTTTCTTAAAACTGAAAATTAAGGGAGCTTGATTTCTGATTAAATTTCAACTAGTTAGCTTGAGTGATAAAGAAATTCCATTTTTTATTCTTTTCCACCCTCTCTGATATATTTACTGACTACAGAATAATTCAAGTAGACAGTGAAAATGTAGCTGTGTTTAGATAAACACCTCACTGATAAAACATTTAGAGAAGTAAAATAATTTAAAACTTACTTGTGTAATTTTGCCGTGATAAGCAGAATGATGACCCCCCCCAAGATGTTCACATCATAGTCCTAGAGTCTGTGAATAAGTTACATTATAGGGCAAAGGAGAATTAAGGTTGCAGGTAGAATTACACTTGGGTTGCTAGTCAGCTGACCTTAAAATAAAGAGATTATCCTGGATTATCTCAGTGGTCTCAATCTAGTCTCAAGGGTTCTTAAAATGTGGAAGAGGGAGACAGAAGAGTTGGTGTCCCAGTGATTGATGTAAGAATGACTCAACCAGCCATTTCTGGCTTTGAAGAAGGAAGGGGGTCATGAAATGAGAAACGCAGGTGACCCCTAGGAATTGGGCTAGGGAATGGATTCTCTCCTAGAGCCTCCAGAAAGAACACAAACTGGGCTAGGGAATGGATTCTCTCCTAGAGCCTCCAGAAAGAACATCTTGATTTTGGTCCAGTTGAGTCCCATTTTTTTATTTCTGACTTCTAAAACCATAAAATAATAAATCTGTGTTGGTTTAAGCCACTAAATTTTGGGTAATTTATTACAACAGAAGTAGAAATGAATGGACTTGCCTAAGAGAGTTTGTTTAATTCTTGACTAAATATCATGAATTATTATACCTGAAATTCAGATATAAATTTATATTTTCAGAGTCTTTAGGCCCAGTATTTCTGATTTTTGCACTAATATAAAGTACTGCTTGTATTACAGAAACCCCTACCCTCTGCCCTATTAAAGTTCTGTTTGTTTGTTTATTTGGTTGGTTGGTTGCTTGGTTTATTTTTTGAGAAGCATATTTTATTTTCTTCCCAATTCCTTTGGAATTTCATAGCTAGTTCTCTGGCGTTCCTATATTTTTTCCTTCAGCTCTGAACAAAAAGTCTCACATTTGGATCGCCCTTATTCCATCTTCTCCTTATTTCTTCTTGGCAAAGCTTTTGCCATATTAATGAAATCCAACTAAAATGTACTGCCTCCTTTAAATATTTTTTAATTGTGATGAAGTATGCACAACATAAAATTTATTACCTTAACCATTTTTTTTATTTTTTTTTAAAGATTTTATTTATTTATTTGAGAGAGAGAGAATGAGAGATAGAGAGCACGAGAAGGAAGAGGGTCAGAGGGAGAAGCAGACTCCCTGCCGAGCAGGGAGCCCGATGTGGGACTCGATCCCAGGACTCCAGGATCATGACCTGAGCTGAAGGCAGTCGCTTAACCAACTGAGCCACCCAGGCGCCCTACCTTAACCATTTTTTAAATGCATAGTTCTTAGTGTTAACTACTCACATTGTTGTGCCACCCATCTCCAGAACTCTTTTCAAAAGAGTTGCAAAACTGCACCTGTACCCATTAGACAATGACTCCTCGTCCCCTGCCCCCAAGCCCTGGCAGCCAACATTCTGTAGCAATGCTTCCTTTCTGAAATGTTCCTTTATTACTCCAATCAGGAGATTTCTTCCTCTGAGCAATTCCAGCAGAGTGTTTAATTTCACTAGGCTCTCATAAACTACCACATAGTGGTGTTATTTTGATAGACTTTGTTTTGGTTTTCATCTGTTTTATGCCCTAGTTTCACTCTCCTTTCTGTGCGCTTTTCTGTGCCCTAGGCAGCTATCTTGTATGGACGGCTACAGGCTCCTTTGCTCTTTGGCTTCCAGTGGAGGCTTGTTAGGAGGGAGAGTGAGTGAGGCCTTGGCTTGGGACACCCTCTGCTGGCCGCCCCTCTCCACCACCAACTCCTATTGGATAACCCGCTACACAGGCTCTCCCCCCTTGCCCCTTAGGAATGAGGTTGGTAATAGCTCTCTACTGTTACCATCCATGGAGATACTGCATCATTTCTTCTGATTTCCCTACACCCTGTACAAACTTCTGTAAATAGTCCTTTATAACCCAGCTGTGTTGAGCTGTTTCCTGCTGGGACCATGACTTTTCAAGCTTTCTGATAATGTCTTTATCATACTTGTTTTGCTCTTCCTCTGTTCCTGCCCTTGGACCACTGCCCCTGTTTTGAGTCACGACTACTTGCCAATAAAGAAAGGAAAGTGTATTAGAAAAAGGCCCCCAAAATAGACTTTCTCTGGGTAAAATACCAAATGAAAAAGATAAACAGTTCACAGATAGGATTAAACTGTAGGTAATGGCATTACATTTTACCCTTCAAAGTCTTTACACGAACTTAGTGAATTCTTTCTATAGGAAAGTATGCAACTCTTCCCTTTTTAAAATGACCTGTCATACAGGCAACTTTTTTTTTTTTTTATAAAATGTGTTTTCTGTCTTTTAGCTATTTTTCTCAGTAGAATTTTCACAGTCAGTTCTTTAAGTTTGCCTTTCCAAAAAGACATTACTGTATGTTTTTCTTTTTTAGGAGGTATTGTTCTCAGAAAATGAAATTCTTAAGGATCGTACATCCATGAAATTTGATAATAAAATTTTATTTAGGCAATCATGATACAGAATTATTCACAGACAACGTTTCTAAGAATTTTATGCTCTCATTTCAAATATTTTTTATATTTTCCCCTGAAAAGATACAGGTACTTTCCCTTACAATCTGGTCTGTTTTCCTACTACAGTATTTCCCTCCTCGTCTTGAATCTGCTGATAGGGCACAGAGGACTGTGGTGCTGTGGGAACTCATTCCTCTGTGTGGGCTGGTGCTTGTTGCAGGGCTGTCAATTACTACCATCCCCAGGAGGCTCCTAAAACACTTAGGATATAGGTTCAAAATCGTTCAGGTTCTCATTAGGACCTTTGTGGCCATTCATGTTTAACCCCTGGATAGAATCCCAGTTCCTTTTGTCCATGAACACTTCAGATGTTCTTCTTCTACTCTTGGTGGCAGAATCCACTGAGATTTGCGTTTCTGTGGCGCATGTGTGCAGACGCGCACACACGGCTGGGAAGAGGGCGGTAGGTGTGCTTGGAAACTGTGCTTGTTAGCGTTTCGCCCTAAGTAGCCATTTAATCAAATACACAGCATCTCTGTTAAAAAATTATACTTTTCAGTCATCCCTATTTTGAGAATATCTGGAGTGACAAGATAGAAAAGGACTTCTAATGTGATATTTAAGGCAGTATTTGCTTGAGCAAAGAATTCATTTCCTGAACTGCTTTTCAAGACAATGCTCTGATTATTTAACAGGAACATTAACTTTTATCCTAATTACTTAGAAAGAAAGCCAGAAAGCCTGAGGCTTCTGTTAGAAGATATGATAGGTTGGGAAATTTGCCGCCTCTCCCTGAAAGTGTATACGAATTCACAGTCTTAGGAGCTAAGCATAAATATGAGTTGTTAATTAAATATGCTAATTAGACATGAGTAATCTTTACTTTTTATCTGTTCTGGCCCTATTTTCTAAATTTATTTTTATTTTATTTTTAAACAAAAGATTCAACACATTTGTCAATACAGGTTGCAAAATTACTCAGAGCCAGTACTGGGATTAGTAATGAGTTAATTTAGAGGGTTTAATCTTTCTTAATTGAGATGTAGACATGTAAAGTAAAATTCACATTTCTTAGTGTACAGTTCAGTAGATTTTTAAAAAGATGTAAGATATATGCATATATCCTAAGCATATAGTTCAGTGAATTTTAAAAATATGTATGAATTATGTGATCGCTAACTAGATTAAGATATGAAAGACTTCTGGCTCCTCAGAGACTTCCTCATGCCACTATCAAAGTAATGAGACTACCATCACAAGGAAACTACTTTTCTGACTTCTAAAACCATAGATTAATTTTGACAATACTTGAATTCCAAATAAATGTAAACATACCATATAAATTCTTCTATGTCTGACTTCTTTCAATGAACATTATGTCTATGAGATTGATTCATGTTATTACATGTAGTAATATATTCATAATTTTTATTGCTGCGTATGTATGAATAGACCATAATTTACTAAGTCATTCTACTATTATTGGACATTTCTATTGTTTCCGGGTTTGTGCTACTGTGAATAAAGCTGCTATAAACATTCTTGTACAACTGTTTTGGTAAGCATGTATATTCATTAGTCTGGAATATATATGGGTATACACAAGGTATATTGTCAGGTATACACAGGTATATACCCAAGACTAATGAATGTACATGTCCATCAAAAATTTTGTACAAAAATACTTACAGCAGCTTTATTTATGGAAGGGTAGGCATATAGTGTTATTTTCAGTAACCTAAATTATTTAGCTGTAGTAGAGAATGTCATTTGTCTATTTTTGCTTTTATTGCCTGTGCTTTTGGTGTCATATTGAGAACATCTTTGCCAAGACTAATGTCATGAAACTTTTCTTCCATATTATCTTCCAAAAATTTTCTAATTTCAGGGCTTACATTTAAGTCTTTAATCCACTTTGAGTCACTTTTTGTATAGGTGTAAGGTAAGGGTCTGATTTTATTCTTTTGCACAAGGATTTCCAGTTTTCCCAATACCATTTGTTAAAATGAGTGTCTCCATTGTTTATTTTGGCACCCTTGTTGAAGATCAGTTGACCATAAATGCATGGACTGATTTCTGGGAATGAATTGATTCAGTTCCTTTGGTCTATATGTCTGTCTTTATGCCTGTACCATATTGTTTTAATTACTATAGTTTTATAATATATTTGAAATCAGGAAATGTGATGCTTTTTCCAGCTCTGTTCTTCAGGCTCAAGATTGCTTTGGGTTTTTGGGGTTCCCTATGGTTCCATAGAAATTTTAGTTGTTTTTTTTTTTCCTGTAAAAAAAATAGTCATTTGGATTTTGATAAGGATGACACTGAATTTGTAGATCACTTGGTGTAGTATGGACATTTTAACAATATTAAGTTCTTCCAACCCATGAGCATGGATGTTTTTCCATTTATTTGTGTCCTCAGTTCTTTCATTAATATTTTGTAAGTTTGAGTGTGCAAGTCTTCTACCTCCTTAGTTAAGTTTATTCCTAAATATTTTATTCCTTTTGGTGCTATTGTAAATGGAATTGTTTTCCTAATTCCTTTTTGGATAGTTCATTGTCAGTGTATAGAAACATAATTGATTTTTTAAAAAGATTTTATTTATTTATTTCAGAGAGAAAGAGAGGGAGAGAGAGATCACGAGCAGGGTGAGGGGCAGAAGGAGAAGCAGGCTCTCTGATGAGCAGGGAGCCTGATGTGGGGCTCAATCCCAGGACTCTGGGATCATGACCTGAGCTGAAAGCAGACACTTAACTGACTGAGCCACCCCGGCTCCCCTGATTTTTGTATGTTGATTTTGTGTTCTGTAAATTTACTGAGTTTGCTTATTTGTTCTAACAATTTTTTTTGAAGTGTTTAGTGTTTTCTATGGGCAAGATCATGTTCTCTGCAAACAAGGACAATTTTACTTCTTTTCTGATTTGGGTGTTTTTAAATTTCTTTTTCTTGCCTAATTTCTCTGGCTAGAAGTTTCAGTACTATGTCGAATAGAGAGTGAGCATCTTGCCTTGTTCCTGTGTTAGAGGAAAAGGTTTCAGTTTTTCACCATTGAGTATGATGTTAGCTATAGGCTTTTCATAAATGTTTTTTATTATATTGAAGTAATTTCTCACTAGAAACCTTCTGCACAGCAAAGGACTTCATCAACAGAGTGAAAAAACAAGCTATGGATTGGTGGAAAATATTAGCATGCTTTATATCTGATAAGGGATTAATTTCTAAAATGTAAGGAACTCCTACAACTCAACAGTAAAAGAACTAATTAGTTAGTTTAAGAAAGGGAATAAAGACTTCAATAGACATTTCCCTAAAGAAGACTTACAAATGGCCAACAGGTATGTGAAAAGATGCTCAATGTCATCAAGATTAGGGAGAATACAAAATAAAACCATGAGATATCATCTCACACCTGCTAGGATAGCTGTTACCAAAAACAAACAAACCAAAAGTCAGCAGGTGTTGGTGAGGACGTGGAGAAATTGAAACTTTTGTACACTGGTGGTGGGAATGCAAAATGATGTGGCTGCTATGGAAAGCAGTATAGTGATTCCTCAAAAAATTAAAAATAGAACAACTATATGACCTAGCAGTCCCACTTCTCATATTTATTCCAAAGAATTGAAATTAAGATCTTAAAGAGATAATAGCATTTCTATGTTTATTACAGCACTATTCACATTAGTCAAGATATGGAAACAACCTAAAAGTCCACTGGTGGATGAATGGATAAAGAAAATGTGGTATATACATACAATGGAATATTATTTAGGCTTGAAAATGAAGAAATTCTGCAATATGCAACTACCTGCATAAAGCTGGAGGATATTATGCTAAATGAAACAAACCAGACAAAGACAAATACTGCATGATTCCACTTATATGAAGTACCTAAAGTAGTCAAACTTACAGAATCAAGAGAGTGGAAAGGTGGGTGCCAGTGGCTGGGAGCAAGGGGAAATGGAGAGTTGTTTATCAACAAGCATAAAGTTTCAGTTATGCAAGATGAACAAGCTCTAGAGATCTGCTGTAGAATATTGTGCCTGTGGTTAAAAATACTGTATTGTACACTTAAAAATTTGTTAGAAGAGTAGGTCTTATGTTGAGTATTCTTCCTGCTTCTATAATCTGATTATTTGATTGCATCTGGCCTTTTATGAAAAACTCAATATAAAATTATTTTTTAAAGTCTATGTCTTTTTAGTGTTATTTATTATTAGCTTTCCCTATTACTTTCTGGTACTATATTCTAGAAATGACATTGGAATTTTTATTAAAAAAGAAAAAATCAGAAACTGTATTCTAAGGTCTGGTGTTAGAATAAATACTTATGAACACAATGAACAATACCAAATATTTGGGCTACCCCATATTAAAATTTAATAATAAAATATCCTCACTGAAGAAACTGAAGCATTCTACTTTTTGCATAATTTAGTATGCTATCAAGTTTTTCTCTAAATAAGATGTAATATTTTCAGTAATACAATGATAAGTTAGCAAGAAAGCCTTTTGTTAGGTGTTCAGTTACAAAAAACAAAACATGCTGGAATAGATATTGCTCTAGAATATAACCATTTCCTGGGGGGCTCCTGAATGGCTCAGTTGTTAAGCGTCTGCCTTCGGCTCAGGTCATGATCCCAGGATCCTGGGATTGAGCCCCACATCGGGCTCTGCTCGGCAGGAAGCCTGCTTCTCCCTTTCCCACTCCCCCTGCTTGTGTTCCCTCTCTCGTTGTGTCTCTCTTTGTCAAATAAATAAATAAAATCTTTTTAAAAACTAAACCATTTCCAATTTATAATATTCTACATAGCTATTCAAATATAGATGGGATAAATTAAAATTTTAATTATTTTTTATTTGTATGCAAGATTCTTTATTAGATCACATTTTGAGTCTTCAAAAATAAGTAAAATCTCTGGACATTAGTAATTTTAGTAATGTTAAATTAATTTACAATTAATGTAGGTAACAGGAGAGCTATCCATAATTAGTGCTCAGTGGCCTAGAAAATGATGGTAAGATATCCTGGAAGTAAGATCCATTTACAGTTTTCAATTGGCTATGGATTAGTATCTCATAAAAGCTGTAGAGTTATAAAACAGGTTCAGTTATAAGGATTTTATCTTATCTTGTTGTGACTTAACAGCTGGGTCTATATTGCCAAAGAGAAATAGAAATTGTTTGCAATTATTTGACAAATGTTTATCAACCCATGGTGTACTGGAATCAACTTATAATGAGAGCTGATGGTGCACATCTTTTTGTTCAATCACATTATACTGGTAACAACAACAGCTATGGTGGGAGTATTTATACCACAGAAATTGACAAATGCTACAAATCGTGTTCTTTATTTCTAAAAGGCTGTTTGTTAAACATTACCAGTATACCACTGATATTAATTCACATTTTATTTCATCTAATCTTCACAGTAAGCTAACAGCGTAGGTTTTTGTCACCATTTTATGAGAGGAAGTTGGAATTCAGAGAGATCAAATAATTTTCTGAGAATTTAATGCAGAACAGAGTCAGAATTCAAACCCAGGTCTATCTGATCCCATGGATAATTAATTTGTAAAATTTATCCTCTTTCCTTTTTGAGATAGGTATTTAGGTGATATCTTGATATTACTCAAGTCCTATCTTGAAGTTATTATCTATTCAATAACATCATAGAGCTGACTCTTCACAGGATGTTAGGATTTTTAGGGTAGGCTTGGAGAGAAGGGGGAACTAGAAGAAGAATGTAGTATAAAGTTTGTTTTGATAAATCTATATACAGTCAAGGATGGGTGAAGAGCTGAACAGGAAAAACGTACATCACATCTACAGTGTAGAAACCTGATTCGGGCATAATTCTTGTTATTCTTAGCACTTGGAAAAATGATCAAGCAATCCAATATTAAATAAATCAATATAACATTGATTAATGTTAATATTAACATTAATAGTACCCTACAACTCTCATAAGTACTGACATTACCATTATTGCTATTACCCCTTCTACCATATTTTGAGTGCCTACCATGGCCCAAGTTGTGTCAAAATGTTTTAAATAGTAATGTCTTATTTGAATCAGTCATTCAACATATATTTAACACCTGATCTTATAAGACATTGTCAAAATCTCAAAACTTTATAAAGAAGTGTTATGGACTGAATGCTATGTCCCCGCAAAATTCATGCTCAGAACTTAATCCCCAATAAGATTGTATTATATGGGGATTTGGGGAAGTGATTAGGTCATGAAGGTAGAGCCCTAATGAATGGGATTATTGCCCCTACAAAGAAGACCACAGAGAGCTCTTTCACCCCTTCACCATGTGAGGACACAGTGAGAAGACAGCCATCTATGAACCAGGAAGAGTGCCCTCACCAGACACAGGATCTGTTGGCATCATGACCTTGGACTTCCCAACCTCCAGAACTGTGAGAAACAAATATTTGTTGTTTAAGCCACTCAGTCTATGGTATTTTTGTTACAGTGCCCCAAATAACTAAGGCAGCAGGTATTATTGTATTGTTATAAAATGGAGATCCGTTTTATAGGAGAGAAAAACGAGCTTTAGAGAAGTTTCCCAATTTGTTTAATATTCAAGTGTTTGGACTCTTTCTTAACCTTACCTTGTTAATGTGAGATTTGCTAGACTTCTGGAATTCCTAGGCAATTTTCTCTGAGATAATTATAACTGTGTATGACTGAAATGAAATATTCATCTAATGGGCCTTGGGGTGATATTGGAGAGCACCATCATACCTCCACTTATCTTTTGAAGGGGATATTTGAGGGCTTGTAAATCCATGTGAGATGTGATGATGTAAAACCTACTTCCTTGGCCATGTGAAGCCATGATGTGCATAAAAATTCACATTGATAAAATCCACAGCTTTTTAAATCTCTGTGTTTCTCCAGAGAATGAAAGGGACCACAAATACTTGGAGAAATGACCAGGTATTAACACAGGGAAAATGATTAAACAATTAAACAATTAAACTGAACAGTTCTAATTATTCTAATAATGATGAAAATCAGTAACATACATCGACAACAAGTTACTGATCTTCATTATTATTAGAAGAATTAGAGCACTGGGTGTTATATGTAAGTGATGAATCACTAAATTCTCCTGAAACTAATATTTACATTATATGTTAACTAACTAGAATTTAAATAAAAACTTGAAACAGACAAAAATAATTTCAAATATAACAAAAGGAAATAGATTGTTTCTCTATAAAAATTCACTTATACAATGAGAAGTCCATTAGGCATTTTCATTTCTACTTTGAAGGGATCTTGAATTGGAGTCCTGACTTCACTCCTTAAATTGCCCTTGTCCAACCCAATAAAAAATTCATTTTGTTCAATGGAATTACCCCAAATACTAGATTTTATTATTTTTACCTGATTCTCATTTAAAAAAAACCCTCTGTATTTATTTCAAAATGGTGTGTTGTTACTTTAGCCAAGACATGTTAAATTTGATAGTTTTGAGCAACATGGTGATGACCAACCAGGCAATTTAATGGTCTCATGACTCAGACTTGAAGCAGTCTAGAGTGAATGTTATAGAAAACTCTATCCTCAAACTGAAGAAGACCATGATTAAATTGTCAAGGCTAGGTACATTTTACTTTTCTAGGTATACATCTCAGAAAATAATTGCAATTTTGACTTTCATAGGAGTTTTGATTACTCCATATCTATCTGAAAGCATGTAATTCTTGAGCATTTCACAGATCCATTAGAGATAAGGGGGGAATGCAAGGCAGCTATCTGAGAACAATATGCATGACTGGTTGGAGCTGGCAGCATGATGTACTTTTATATTTTATAGTATTAAAGGCATTGTAGAGATCATTGAATCTAACTCCTTCCTTTTAAAACTCTTCATAATGTTTATAACAGAACTGCAGAAACAAGCTAGAATGATCAAGAAGAAAAAGAGAGATGGTCATTTAAAATCCTTTTTCTCCTTTGTTATTAGTCAAAATATTAGGGCATATAAAACCAAAAATGTACTTTGAGCATTTCTGAATTTTTAAGTATTATTTCTATTGATAATTAATGATGATAGGAAGTATCAAATGATCATTATTTGCCAGGCACTGTTTTAATTACTCTATGTAGATTTTCTCATTTGAAGTTTCTGTTGTTATTAGTAGAACTTCCATAGCTATCCTGTAAGAATATTAATGTTATGATCAAATAGATAGCATCTGAGTTGCCCTACAAAATAAATATTTTGAGTGATCATATTTTCACACATATTTATTGAGTGTTAGCTATTTGAAACCACTGTTTAAATTCTAGGTAAATCGGAGAAACTAAACTTTTGACCTCATGGACCATATATTCTCGAAGGTGAGGCACGAAATAAAATAAGTATATAAGCAATAAATATAATAAATAAATAAATAAATAATAAATAAATAGCAATAAAAAATTAAAATAGAGTGAGAGAGGATAGTGAGTGATCGGGATGCTATTTTAGATAAGTTAATGAGAGAAGTTCTTTCTGAGATGTGCCTTTTGACTAGAGGTATAAATGAAGTAAAGGGGCAAGCCTTATGAATATTCAGGGTGAAGGTATTTGGTGAAGAAGGCTCAGCAAGTCCAAAGACTCAGAGATGGCAATGCACAAGGAGGCGAGGATGGCTGGAGAGGAACAGGCATGGAGAAAGTGGTAGGAAAAGGGGAGGTCTGAGGGGCAGCCAGGGATCAGTTGATCAAAAGTTCTGTAGTCTTGACTATATAGACACATGCACCTTCAACTGACTGCCCCTCTTTTGTTTCTTTGTAATTGTTTAGAAAAATCACATTCTGGTTAAATCTAAATCTCTGTCTACTCCAAGCCTGAACTGCTTCAGCTAAAATGAGGAGAAAAACAAAAACATTTTTTCTGTCTGATCTCATTCAAAATCCATGGTCATCAGCCTCAGGTGAATGGGTCAAGAATTCTGTCAGGCACTTGTTAAGTATAAGACACTTACTATAAATCAGGTGGAGATGTAGAATTGGATAAAAAGTGAGGTGTGTGGGGTGGGAGATGCAGGCTGATGGTAAAAATTTGGAAGTCATTACTGTGAAAATGGTATGTGAGAGAATATGAATGGCTAGAAAGACTGAGTCCTCACGGACACCAACTTATAGAGTGTAGACACAGAAGAAGGTGCAGCAAAGGAGGCTAACAGAGCGATGAGTTATGTAGGAAGGAAATCAGGGGTTGTGGCATCCCAGAAGTCATGTGAAGACAGTGTTTCAAGTAGGATGGAGTGATCACTCATGTCAAATATTGTGAAGAGTTGAGCAAGAAGGAATTGATCATTAGATTTGGCAATAAGGTTGTCTTGGGAAGGGCAAGTCTAACTGGGACAGGCTCAAGAGGATGTAGGAGGTGGAGTTTGCAAGTTTGGACAGTCCTTTCCAGAAGTGCTATTATGAAAAGGATCTAAGTCAAGTGGTAGTTAGAACAACAGATGGAATCTAGGGAGGAATGATTTTTAATGTTATAGCATGTTTGTGTGGTGATAGTAATAAGCCAGTGGAGTGTGAAAAAATTGATGATGAGACAAGGTATAATTTCAGAAGCAATTACTTAGAGTAAGTGAGAGAAGGTGAGATCCAGTGCCTGAGTGGAGAAGTTGGCCTTGGATAGGAACCCCAGACCGTTTGCCTTTATTTATTTATTTATTTGATTATGTTATGTTAATCACCATTACATCATTAGTTTTTGATGTAGTGTTCCATGATTCATTGTTTGCATATAACACCCAGTGCTCCACGCAGAACGTGCCCTCCTTAATACCCATCACCAGGCTAACCCATCCCCCCACCCCCCTCCCCTCTAGAACCCTCAGTTTGTTTCTCAGAGTCCATTGTCTCTCATGGTTTGTCTCCCCCTCCAATTTCTCCCCCTTCATTTTTCCCTTCCTGCTATCTTCTTCTTCTTCTTCTTTTTTTAACATATAATGTATTATTTGTTTCAGAAGTACAGGTCTGTGATTCAACAGTCTTGCACAATTCACAGCACTCACCATAGCACACACCCTCCCCATGTCTATCACCCAGC
Source organism: Callorhinus ursinus (assembly GCF_003265705.2). Classification (NCBI taxonomy): domain Eukaryota; kingdom Metazoa; phylum Chordata; class Mammalia; order Carnivora; family Otariidae; genus Callorhinus; species Callorhinus ursinus. The sequence goes on from NW_027397066.1 coordinate 84,905,262, forward strand.
CACCCCATCCCTCCCACCCCCCACCACTCCAGCAACCCTCAGTTTGTTTCCTGAGATTAAGAATTCCTCGTATCAGGGAGGTCATATGATATATGTCTTTCTCTGACTTATTTCGCTCAGCATAATACCCTCCAGTTTGCCTTTATAATTGGGGAAAAAGTAGAATACGAATGAGTACAGATAAAAGTGGGTAGGTGAGGGGCGCCTGGTGGCTCAGTCGTTAAGTGTCTGCCTTCGGCTCAGGTCATGGTCCCAGGGTCCTGGGATCGAGCTCGGTATTGCACTCCCTGCTCCGCGGGAAGCCTGCTTCTCCCTCTCCCACTCCCCCTGCTTGTGTTCCTGCTCTCGCTGTGTCTCTCTCTGTCAAATAAATAAATAAATAAATAATCTTTTAAAAAAGTGGGTAAGTGAGGTAATGGAAGTTTGTGGAAGTTCTTTCTTAATTGCTTTTTTTCCTCTGTGACATAAGAAAGATCAGTAGCTGAAAATAGTAAAAAGGGAGGGTCTGTTGGAGGTTTAAGGAGAAAGAAGGTAGGAATAGCTTCTTGCCATCATGGGAGAATGAATGAAATGAGGAAATGCAGTTTATTAGAATTTTTGAATTTACGTTCATAAGTTTAAAGTCAAGGTGTGGAAGAACTTGGGGATTTGAGTGAAGACTCATAGGTGGGGATTTGAGTGAAGACTTATAGAGGGACAAATGGTTTAGACAAAAACAACAGCCAGATACTTGAGAGCAGGTATTTTTTAGGGAATAAGGAACAACAATGGTTTAGAAGTGGTGCTATAGAACAGAAGTGCATGGCCTCCCTTCCAAGATCAGTTTTATGTGTAGTTTAGGAGATAAAACAGCCAACACATGGGAGGGTTGCAGAAGAAAGAGTGAAAGCATGTATTCATACTTAAGATCAAGAAAAAGAGTTACGTTGTACAAGTTTAGGAATCTAGTTTAAATAATAGTCTTCTCTCATCTTCCAGGGCTGGGTAGGTTTTGTATAAATATCTAAAAATGTAAACACCTGGCTAATCGGAATTAGGATATCCCTAATGAGAACAAGTCAAAAAATTTTACATACATATTAAAGTTTATACTTCATTAAGCCTTAAAACAGTAACAACAAATAGTGCTTAGTTTTAATTTTTCATCTTGTTATTCTATTATTAGCATTAAGATAACAGCTTGATTTCCTGTATTTGACTTGTTCTGCTGTCAGAGATGAGACCGTGTTTTAGATTACTTGACTTTAAAGTTTTTTTTTTCATTGAATTCTTCTTTACATCTCCTGGAATGTAGAAAATAATTATTATATAACTATTGCATTATATGCTATTTGTTTCATTTTTAATGCTCAGTGCAAGCTCCATGAAGGCCAGAACCACATCTGGCATGACCCCTGCCTCATTCTTTGTATCTGTCATTATGTTTGGCTGATTGGAAGCACTGATATTTGTTAAATGAATTAATCAAGATCAATCTTTGTATTATTATTTTGTGTTCTTTCTCTAACAAAATTTTAAGTTCCTCAAGGAGAGAGAGATGCCTTAATGTGTGTGTGTGTGTGTGTGTGTGTATAAATCTGACACACTTAACTAAGTAAATTAATGAGCTGTGAGGCCACTTTCCATCTCAAATAATAAAAACATAAAATGGAAACACTAAGAATTTTCACACTCTTTATATTTTTTTCTCCAGTCTTTTATTACAACCTCTTCTTTCCTCTTAGGCATTAACTATTTGGGGGTATTTTTGATGCTTTAAAAGTAATTTATAAACAAGCAAACAAAATCTTGCCTATATATGCTCCTCTCTTTAGCCATCACTGTGGTCTCTCTCTCTTCACTGACAAACTTTTTGAAAGCTCAAACTGCATGGCTGTTTCTTTTCTCGACTTCATTCATCAATGCCTAAAAATCCACTTGAGTCCTTGCCATTCTACTGCAATAGTTTTTCTGAAAGCACTAATAGCTTAATTGCAAATCTGAAGTCCTATGCTCAGTTTTTTTTTGTGTTTTATTTCTCATCAGCCTCTGACACAGCAGACCACTCACTGAAGACCTTTCCTCTTTTTTTTGAGACCAGCATATACCCTGGGTCTCATTCACCTCTAACAACTTTTGAACTCTGCCATTTCAGTGACTCCTCTGTTTTTTCTTTTTCTTTTTTTTTAAATTATGTTATGTTAATCACCATACATTACATCATTAGTTTTTGATGCAGTGTTCCATGATTCATTGTTTGTGCATAACACCCAGTGCTCCACGCAGTACATGCCCTCCTTAATACCCATCACCAGGCTAACCCATCCCCCCACCCCCCTCCCCTCTAGAACCCTCAGTTTGTTTCTCAGAGTCCATCGTCTCTCATGGTTCGTCTCCCCCTCCGATTCCCCCCCTCCTCATTTTTCCCTTTCTACTATTTTCTAATTCTAGGTGGTTTCTCTGTTGAATTAATCCCTTTCATGTTTTCACTTGCCATCTTGCATTCTAAAGATTCATAAGTATGCATCTCCCCCCCCACCTTTCCAAATGTTGCTTTGAACAACTGTACTACATACACTATATGAACCTTCAATTTGGCATATCAAGATGGAAAGTTACTATCATCCAATATTCAACTACTTTTACTTCTATATCCATTTTGGCACTTGGAATGGCATCCATCCAGTCTCCCAATCTAGAGACCTTTCCTCTCTCACACCCAATAATTAATGTGCTGTCTGGTGAAGGTGCTTTTTCCTTAGAGTTATCTGTAACTTCTTGTCTTCCACTTTCACTATCATTCTGTTTTCCAAGGTAACATCATCTTTTGCAATAACCTTCAAAATGATCTCTGCCCCACCAATTTCTACCCACTCCAGTTTATCCTAGAATTACAATGCCAAAAAACAAAATAGAGTGTATCGTTTCCTTAGTCAAAATATCTGTTGAGCCCATTAACTTATAAAATATGAACAAAAACCATTCTGGGATAGTAAGCCTTTTAAGAATGTTACAGGCTATTTTTTCTGTCCTTTTTCTTGTTTTTTTTTTTTTTTTTTTTTTCTGACTGACTTTCCACAGGCAACTTACATGCCGTCTGCATTGAATGACCATCATTCCCCATATGTGCCAGTTTTTTTTCAAGATTCTGAAATTGTTCATGTTTCCCCTCCCTTCTCCCCATCCCAGGTAGGCATGTTCTATTCCTTATTTATTCATTGCTTGATCCAGCACATATATTATTGGATGACACTACATGACAACTACTATAAAAGCTACTTGGAATATAATGGTGGGCAAAAGTAAGTATTCCTCTTGAAGTGAATTTATAACATAGTGGGGGAAGGGAGACAGATATTAAATAATCATCCTACCGAATGCAAAATTTAAAACAGAAATAAATACTCTGAAGGAAAGGGATAGGGTACCATGAGCGTGTCTGAAAAAGCTTCCTGATATATCTTGAGAGGAGAAGGTAGTCGGGAAAGGTTAAAGTATGAGAAAAAAAAAATACCTGGGTAAAAAATAGAGGAACGGGCATTCCTAACAAAGGGGTTAGCATTAGCAAAGACCTCATGGTGTTAATGAACATGACCTGTTTGAGAGACTGAGAGAAGGTCTGTGTGGATGGAACACAGAGAGAAAGGGGGCAAGAGGTAGGCATTGAATTTGGACTAATAGGCAGGGGAGCAGCTACACAGGATGTAGGTGTCTAGGATAAGGCTTTTGGTCTTAATCTTAACATTGGTGGAAGCTGTCAGATGGGATTAAGTGACTGAGCCACCCAGGTGCCCCTATCAAGCTACTTTTTAAACTCAGTTCATATATTATCCATTCAGGGCTCATGTCCTTAGATACTTTTGGCACAATATTCAGGTCTCTTTATGGCACTTAAAATAATTTCTTTGCTGAATAACTGTTTCTTCAGTTATTATGGGACTCCTGAAAACAATCACCATGCTTTATTCTTCTTTGTATTGCAACATGTGAGATCATACCTTTCAAATAATAGATGTTCTTTGAAATTTCTTATTGACTAACTGCTAGAATAAATTAAAATGTCACGAATAGAGCCAAAATTCATTAAGTCAGCACGTATACTTTTAGTAATTAATGCAGTTTCATTTTTTGGTATACATATCTACATACAGATGGGCTTACTTCACTGAAGAAATCAGAAGATTATTAAACCTGAACTCTTAGAAAAAATATTTAGTAGTGTGTACTTTCAATAATTATGGAAGACTCTGCAAACTCTCAATTTGCAGTTTTCATTTATTATCCCATATCTTTTTCCAGTCTCCTCAAAGAAATTTTTGGCTAACTGCACAAACAATATATTAACAAATACATCAAACACAGATTTTTTTGATATGTATTAATAATATTTATTCCACTGAAAAATGGTGTATTTCAAAGTTTTACTAGAACTGTTCTTTGAAAATGATTTGAAAATACTGTTAAAAGTATGAAAATGAAATAAGTGAATGAATATGTTGCAATGATGCTTAATTTTTCAATATCCATATTCTGCTTAATTTATCAATACCCATATTTTACCTAATTATTTTCCGTATAAATTAATCATATTTCTTTTAAGTACTAAACATTTTTTATATTTAGCATTTTTGTGAGGGATTTACATAAGTTTGTCTATTTTTCCCATGCTGTGTAAAATACAAGTTACTGAATGGATTGTTAAATCTTTTTTGATTAGTTGATATTTATTATTATGAATTTTATTCTGTATAACTTATTGAGTCTCTGTTTTGTGCAAGGTACTATTTGAGTGCTAGAGATTCAAAAGCTTGGAGTCTTCAGGGGTAGGAAAGAGAGACTTTCCATATAAAGGTCAGATATTAGAGAAAGGCAGGAAGAAAATGCTGTGGGAGTGTAGTGGCTAACTCTTTCTGGGGAAATCAGAGAAGCTGTCACAAAGACGTAAATCTTGAAATGTCATGAAGAATTGGATGTTTAGGAGGTGGAAGGAGCAGCATGGTTGAAGGTCTGGGTTGTGAACTGTGTATGCTCAAGTCAGTGGAAATGCTAAGTATGACGACAGCAAAACGTTTGTATGGCTTAGTCTGAAGACGAGGCTGTGTGTTCTTTCATCTTCCAGTAAAACAAACAGCAACCACAATGGCAAAAAAGAAAAATAATCCTTACTATTTAATGAAATAGTATTAATCCTTATCATTCAAAGAATTAATAATAGCACTAGCATCATAGTCTTAACTACAAACCATTGACCACCAGCTGAACACTGAAAAGAATTAAGATATTATAGATAGAATATGCCAAAATTCACTAAAAATGCACTATTATTTGTAGTATTAATGAAATATGGACCCATATGAGACAAGATGCTGAGATAGTTCATATCATCTCAGAACCTGGGTATGGTGGTTACTCTAAAAGTAAGGGCTGTGCTTCTGAAAGATTTCTGTAACACTCCTTTCCTAGCTTAGAGCAGCAAGATCTGAGGCATAAAAGGGCTCTGGAAACATGGCAATGTCTCTAAAGAGCCTCAGCTCTATACCACTGAAACCACAACATGGCTGGGACGTGAAAGTGTCACCTGCACACCGTGGTCATCTGCAGCGTAGCCTTCTACTGGTGGAGGCTATATGGAGGTGAGGGCAGAGGTGAAGAGAGGATAAACATCTCTAGATTCAACCTGAGGAGAGGATGATTTAAGGAGCTTCTCTGAAGTTGTCTCCTAAATGCTGAAAAGCAAAGTGAGCCATGCCCCTAGGCAGAGGACAAAAGAGATTGGGTAGCAGGACATTCCCAACTATAAAGCCAGCATTGTCGTTATGACCCTTTCCTGGCAACTCACTATTCCTGTGCTGATCCCACATTTCTAGAAATAGCCGAGCAGATGTCCGAATGGAGCAGGCCCTACTGACAGACAAAAAAGATGAAAGATAAACAGGAAAGAACCCACACCAGATCTATAAATACAGAAGGGAAAATAAAATGAAGAAACGAACATAAGCAGAGGCATACTGAAATTCAAAGGTAGGGATTTTATTGTGTGGTTTTACAAAAGTGATATACTGTCACCAGGTCTCATTAACATTGCTGGGGCATATAGACATTGAGATTAGACTTTAGGGTAGGGCACACTGTTTGCTAGTCATTCTTCAGGTATTAACTAATAGTTCAGATTTTTATGTGTTAAAAAACCAAGACCTAACTACATTGAAACGTCAATCTCTCTTCCATTCCAAACTCCCACTGTGTCTCTACCCCCAGCTCAGCCCAGCTCTTACAGTCCAGTGGAGAAAGAGGATGTGATCAGCCTTTTCCTCTTTTCCACCTGTTCTTCCACTCTGTTCTCACCGCACTGCATTCCTTTACCTCCAATGTCAGGGCAGGGAGAAGCCTCAGAGGAAATGCTACTGTTGTCACTTGGCTTTATGCCTTCTGTCTGGCAGATGCATGGATGTTAGCTTTCCCTTGTAGCCCCTTTTTGTAGGTTATTGGAAAACTCTACCCACCCCAACTGATAATCTTTGATATTCTAGCTCCTGATGCATTGACCTCCACTGGCTTCTTATGGCTCTTGTTCAACAGCTTCATAATGCCATGTGCCATGCTTGCTTCTTTCTGCTTCGTTCTCATAACCACAGCAGGTTTTTATCCTGGGAGGGAGTCCTTTAAAAACTGACCAAGCCTGGCTAACTTCTAGAGTGTCCATTTTGGCTTATGGAAATTCTGCATATTCTTGCTCCTCTGCCAAGCTCTAGAAGTTCAAGTCTTTTTCTGCAGCTTTTCATTTCTCTTGATCAGCAACCAGGAGCAGCTCTTGCCACTTCTTGCCTTTTGAGTCTTCCAGGCAAAAGGTAAGCTCTGATCTTTGTACCTCATCCCTAAGTTTCTTCAAGGACTGTCATACTGTCTCCTCAGTAGCAGCAGAACAAAGACCTGCAAGCTTCTGCACTCAGCAAATATCCAGTCCATGGATGAGTCTCTCCTCTAGCAACCTCCTTGCTGTCTCCTGGAGCTTCTTATTCCCCTCTCCTGGCTTGGAGGGCAGCCTGCCCGTCTTTTGAGAACAGCCTGGAAGGGAATCACAACCTTAGCATGATGTTACTGCTAGGCCTATCACACCTTTCTGCAAATGCCCCCACATGATAGTTCTTATACATAAATAGAAGCTGGAGAGGGTGATGAGGTTAGGGTCACAAACCTAGTAGGATTCTCTTTTTAGCAATTCTGCCATTAATAGTCTATCTTTCAGTCTTAGAAAATATATTTGTTTTCTAGTGTGATTGTCACCAATTACCACAAACTTAATGGCTTAAAACAACACAAATTTATTGCCTTATTATTCTTTCTGTTAGAAGTCTGACATATCTCCCTGGGTTAACATCAAGGTGTTGGCAGAACTGTGTTCTTTTTTGGAGGCTCACTTTCTTACATTTTCAGCCACCCACATTTTCTGGTTCATGACCCCTTTCCCCCGTTTTCAAAGCAAACAATATGGAATCTCTCTGAACCTTTTTCTGTAGGGTCTTAGTCTGTTCAGGCTGCCATAACAAAATACTACAGACTAGGTGGCTTAAACATTAGAAATTTATTTTCTGTTTTGCATACTAGAAGTTCAAGATCATGGTGCCCTCAGGTTTCTGACCTTTCTTCCTGGCTCTAGACAGCCACCTTCTTTCTGTGTCTTCACACAGTTTCTTCTCTATCCATGAACAGAGGTGGGGGCTGGTAGAGGGGTAGGGAAGGAGAGAGACAGAGAGGGAGGGAGTGACAGAGAGAGGTCTGGTATCTCTTTCTTTTCTTAAAAGGACACTAGCCTGGGATGCCTGGGCGCCTGGGTGGCTCAGTTGTTAAGCGGCTGCCTTCGGCTCAGGTCATCATCCCAGGGTCCTGGGATGGAGCCCTGCATCGGGCTCCCTGCTCAGCGGGAAGCCTGCTTCTCCCTCTCCCACTCCCCCTGCTTGTGTTCTCTCTTTCTCTGTCAAATAAATAAATAAAATCTTAAAAAAAAAAAAAGGACACTAGCCCTATCAGATTAGGGCCCCACCCTTAAGACCTCATTAACCTTAATTATCTCTCTCAAGGCCCTCTGTCCAAGTACAGTTACATTGGGGATTAGTGCTTCAACATATGAATTTTGAGGAAACAAGTTTATAATTTATAGTCATACCAGTGACTTTCTGTGACTATAGAAAAGAAACATCCTCTGTTTTTAAGAACTCACAGTGACTGGACTGGGCCAACTCAGATAACCAAGGGTACTCTCTCCATCTCAAGATCCTTAACCTGAATTACATCTGCAAAATCTCTTTTGCCGTGTAAAATAACGTATTCACAGGTTTTGGGAATTAGGGTGTGGACATCTCTGGGGGTCCATTATTTTGCCTACTACAGGAAATTCTAGTTATGGGAAATGTCCAGTTGAACATTCTGTTACATAGGTTACCAATTTATAGTCCGGTGAACACCATTTTAGGATGTGTCAATTGCATTGTCTCTGAACATTTCATTTTATCCATTTATATAAGGAATACTTGTTGGAGAAGATATTTTAGGCCTGGAACATTGAAAATTTCAATTTTTTAAGTTATTATATCTGTTATATTTAATAATTGTGTTTTTTTATGACTTAAGGAACATTTTCTCTCAGTTTGTGAGTTGAATGATTAGCCCACTAAAAGCACCCAGTACAGAGAGTAAATAACTTCAAATGAGGGCAGTATCAAGGAATAATGTCCTTTTTCTTTCACATACACTGGAGAAGAGAATGCAATGTAGGAGCAGAGATGGAAGTTCTTATTTGTAGTTTGCAGTTCTTATTGAAACTAAGTTTCAATATGTACTAAACTGCAGAGCAGAGGATATGAAAGAAAAGGGAAACATTTTCTGCCAATGCATTCAACAAAACTTAGGGAGAAAGAATTTGGTGAACAATAGAAGAAATCATCCTGATTTATAGGAATGTGTAATGGGTCACATATATAAATTATCAAACCAACAAGTACATAGATAAGTGGTAGTCCCAATTTATCCTCTTGGGAGCAATTAAGGATAAAAAGAGAATTTATTGAGCTACAAGTTTCTATAATTACATGGTAAGCTTAATCCTCTGTTATGTCTTTGGGGAGATGAGCTTGCAGCTGGCTTTGCCTTTTTTGGAAGGCAGTTGGAGGGTACCAGAAAGACCTTTTTGAAATATCTCTGCCACCCAGATCCTACACTGTCTAGAATTTCACTATGGTGTAAGTGCTCTTTTTGGAGTGAAGTCTTGCTCTCTCCAGTGTGTGGTAATGGGACTTTTAAAAAAATAAACATATTAAGTCGTGAACATTTTCACCTGAAATTTAGCATGTTGCTGACTTCTTTCAGGAAGTTTTCTAGGAAGCTTCCTAGGAGTAGCAAGAGAATACTATGAATTTACAAGGGAAGGACTTCTGCAAGGGGAGAGGATACGAAAAGGAGAGCTGGAAGGTACTTGGAACTTGGCCTTCTTTCTTACAAGGTGGGGGACCAGTGCCTTGCTCTCCCAAGCTATTCAGATGTTCTCATCACTCAAGACTCAGAACCATGAGTGAAACTCTGGGGAGTGCAGAATCCAGGAGTTTCTATGTTCTTTCCTAAAACTAGAAAAGTGCTGAAATGTGGGGTGTTGTATTGGACTGGAAAGTATGTTCAGATACTGGCTGAAACAGGGAATATGAATAGAGATGGAGAATTTATAACATGACACTTATTTTTCCAGCTATTTAAAATATGAATGCATATGGACAAGGACAAGATCATAATATGGGAAAAAGAAAGGGTAAGTTAAGGGTAATGTTTTTTTTTTTTAGTTTTTTATTGTTATGTTAATCACCATACATTACATCATTAGTTTTTGATGTAGGGTTCCATGATTCATTGTTTGTGCATAACATAAGGGTAATGTTTTACTTTTAAAAAACCATTTATTTTTTTTTACAGTGAAATAAAAAAATATCTATCTGAGGGGTGCATAAGAATAATTGAAATTCTCAACAAACTCAGTCTTTAGAGGAAAAAAAATCACATATATTTAAATTCACTTGTATAAAGGAGAAGGCAGATGACAACTAAATATTTCTCAATAAAATTTGATTCTTGTTTTTCCTGAACTGCAAGAGTGTAAGTCTGAAAAATCAAAAAAAGACTTTCAGTATTGGTTATAATCTCTTATAAAAATACTTAGACAAATATATATTTTGGAAGATCTACTCCTGGAGTTCAATTTTATTTTGTAGAATTGTTTCTGATTTCCAAAATATGGAACATGCTGTGGACCATGTCAGATAGAATCTTGAAAATAGTCTGTATAAGAAAAGTGAACAGAATTGTCTTCTTGAACATGTAAGCATTTCTACCCACAATGAATGAGAATTCTATTTGGTTGTATTTTTCAATGATTTTGATAGATGCATACATTGTGATATCTCATTGTTTTCGTTTGCATTTCCTAATGAAAAATAGTAGTGAGCATCATTTTATATATTTGTTATATGTATATCTTCTTTGGTGAGGTATCTGCTCAGATCTTTGCCTATTTTTAAATTTGGCTTTTTTCTTTATTGTTGAGTTTTAAGAGTTTTATGTATGTATATTTAAATAAATATAAAGTTTTATATATATACACATACATATAAAGTTTTATATATATTTATATATACATACACATGCATATAAAGTTTTATATATACATTACATATATATTATATATATTAAGATTTTTATGTATATGTATTTGGTTACAAGAGTTCTTTGTATATTTTGCATATAAGTCTTATGTCAGTTATGTTTTTCAAATATTTTCATCTGATCTGTGGCTTGTTTTCTCATTCCTTTTACAGTGTCTTTGGCAGAGCAGACTTAACATTTAATAAAGTCTAACATTAATTTTTTTCTTTCATAGATCATGTTTTTGATATGTAAAATCTCTTCACCAAACCCAGGGTCATGCAGATTTTCTCCTAGAAGTTTTATCATTTTCCATTTAATATTTAAAACTCTGATCAATTTTGAGTTAATTTTTGTGTATGGTGTAGACCTGTAAATTTTGGACTTGAGCAACTAGGTGTATAATGATAACGTTTACTAAGATGGGAAAGGTTGGGGGTAAGTAAGTTTTGGGGTTGGAGGTTAGAATCAAAAAAGTTCAGGTGTGGACACATTATATGACCCTATTTGATAAACATGGTTATGTCAAGTAGGCAGTTGGAAAGAGAAGAGTAATGAATTTCCACATTCCAGTAATATCAGGAAGTCCAGGAATGTGATTCATACCTTCACCAGCACCTTAAACTCCATCCTTCCTTACTTCTCCCCCCGTCCTTGAGGTGTGGGTTCCTAAGGTTAATTGAGTAAAGAAGGTCTCATGGATATTTAGTGAGAAGAAATAGTGGTAGAGATGTAAAGACAGGTGTGCAAATTATATTTGCAAATCTCAGATCAGAAAATGAATTTGGGAAAATGATGAGGTCTGGAATAGAAACTTTAAGAGTGTTTTGTCAGAGGGCAGTGAGAGTGAATTTTGTTAGATGGCTGTCCAAATGGGCGTTGTTTTTCAGAATGATGACTGGACTCTGTGGAAAGACTGTCATCCAGATCCCAAAGTCCTCAATAAATGTTGCATGAGGAGGTGGAGGTCAGTTGATGACAATGATGAAGATGAGTAACACAGGGTATAGTTGAACTTTCAGGGACTCACATGAGGAGGGGTTTTTGGATGAGTATCAAATGTAGTGAGAATGAAATGTAATGAGAACGAATAGTGAGGAGAAAGATGTACATACCTCCTCACTATAAAATGCAAGGAGAATTAGTTTCTTTTGAGGACTTACTGAGGAAAATTATATCATTAGAGGAGAGCCAGGTTATAGTTAGGGCCAAGAGGTAGAGGGAACTGTCAAGGTCTTGTGTGTCATAGAGAAGTTTCTTTGAAATAGGATGGGATTCTATGTAGTTTCAGTAAAAGGAGGTAGAAGTAGAATCAGAAAGAGAATGATAGCTCTGAGAAAGAGAAGATATAAATTAGATGGAAGGTTTGCAATGTGAATTATAGATCAAGGGCACTAGAAAGGCAGGGAATACAGAGGAAGATGGGACATACTTGAAAGTAACTAGCCTCAGGGTTCCAGCTGGGGCTTTGATGGCAAGTTGTATTGTTGTTGCTGCATATCTGGATCCAAGCATTCCTGGGAGCCAAGAACAAGAGGCAGATTGTAATATGATCTCAAGGAATACCAGAGTGAGAAAAAAAAACTTGTATAAAAATGCAAATTAAAATTTAAGTGGAATAAAATAAAAGGGCATGGTAATTTTGAGGGGAAAATGAGGAAAATAATACAATCTCTTTATTTTATAAATTTATCATTTGTGTTACTTATCAACTTTGCAGTGATCAGGATGGCCTTAGTATTCTCCTCAGTTAGTCTAAAATTTAGACAGGCTTCTTTCTGTCTTCAGATTCCCTCACTCTCATCCTGGTCCTTACAGAATCTATACCCTAGAGGTCCGTCCCCTCCCTTAGAGTATTCAATTTAGAACACTTGCAATTATAAATTCTTCCTCTGCCCCTTTGAGATGTAAATCTTTGTTATTATTATTTTTTTTACTTTTTAAAACATTTTTACTATTGAGGTATAGTTAACGTACAGTGTTATATTAGTTTCAGGTGTACATTATAGTGATTCAACTACTTTATATATTATCAGGGCTCACCACAGTAAGTGTAGTTACTATCTGTCACCATCCAGTGTTATTACAATATTACGGATGATATTCCCTATGCTGTACTTTCCCTCTCTGTGACTTATTTTATAACTGGACAATTGTACTTCTTAATCTGCTTCACCTGTTTTGTCCACCCTCCACCCCCTTCTCCTCTGGCAAACACCAATTTGTTCTCTATGTTTATGAGTCTGTTTCTGTTTTTTTTTTAAGATTTTATTTATTTACTTATTTGAGAGAGAGAGAGAGAGAGAAACAGCATGAGAGGGGAGAAGGTCAGAGGGAGAAGCAGGCTCCTCGCTGAGCCGGGAGCCCGATGTGGGGCTCAATCCCAGGACTCCGGGATATGACCTGAGCCGAAGGCAGTCGCTCAACCAACTGAGCCACCCAGGCACCCTGTTTCTGTTTTTTGTTTGTTTGCCTATTTGTTTTGTTTTTTAGATTCCACATATAAATGAAATCATATGGTATTTTTCTTTCTCTGTCTGACTTACTTTACTTACATTAATACCCTCTAGGACCATCCATGTTGTGGCAAATGGCAAGATCTCACTCTTTTTATGGTTGAGTAATATTTATAATATTACTAATTTATAATATTACACACACACACACACACACACACACACACACACACACACACATATATATATAACATTTTCTTTATCCATTCATCTATCAATGGACATTTGGGTTGCTTCCATATCTTGGCTATAGTAAATAATGCTGCAATAAACATAAGGGTGCATCTATCTTTTAGAATTAGTGTTTTCATTTTCTTCAGGTAAATACCCAGTAGTGGACTTACTGGATCATATGGTAGTTCTATTTTTAATTTTTTAAGGAACTTCCATACTGTTTTCCACAGTGGCTTTACGTTTATATTTACATTTCCACCAACAGTGCATGAGGGTTCCCTTTCCTTCACATCCTCATCTCTCTTTGACAGAGAGAGACACAGCGAGAGAGGGAACACAAGCAGGGGGAGTGGGAGAGGGAGAAGCAGGCCTCCCGCTGAGCAGGGAGCCCGATGCGGGTCCCAGGACCCTGGGATCATGACCTGAGCCTAAGGCAGACGCTTAATGACTGAGCCACCCAGGTGCTCCAACACTTATTTTTTTATCTTTTTTTTGATACTAGCCATTCTGACTAGTGTGAAGTTATTCTCAATGTAGTTTTGATTTGTATTCCCCTGATGATTAGTGATGCTGAGCATTTTTTCATGTGTCTATTGGCTATCTGTATGTCTTCTTTGGAAATATGTCTGTTCAGTTCCTTTGCCCACTTTTAAATTGGATTGTTGTTTTTTTGGTGATGATTTGTGTAAGTTCTTTATATATTTTGGATATTAACCCTTTATCAGATATATCATTTGCAAATATGTTCTTCCATTCAGTAGGTTGCCTCTTTGTTTCCCATGCTGTGCAAAAGCGTTTATTTTGGTGTAGTCCCAATAGCTGATTTTTGCTTTTCTTTCCCTTGCCTAAGGAGATGTAAATCTTTTTAAATGCCTTTTGCCAGTTTTGCCAGTACGAGAACTATCTTTTTCAAGGATCTGAGAGCCGTCTCTTTGAAATGTAAACATTACAGAAGATAGTGCCCCTATCTCCTAGTCTCTGTGGGAGGGTAGGTGCCTAATTTCAGTGGGTATCTTGTTGCAAGTTATAAAACTGTCTCTTGCCATGAAGATAAGAGAAAATTTGCTTTTTCTTTGGATGTGGCCAGTTAGCAGACACAGAAGGCCAATGTGTTCCATTTCACCTCAGTGCTGAAAATGATCCCATCTTTTGTTTTAGGGAGTTGAGCACAGACTGACTTCTGATCTCTTCCTTATTACAATAGACTTGACTAAAGTTTTCCTTACTTGTTTAACTCTCCTGGAATTTTTGTTTTGACAATAGCTTATAAATTTTTTCTGTCATTTCTCTAAGGACTGACTTTTCAGAAGTAGATGGTTCCTTAACCAAAAGGCAGGGAAAAACAACTTGAAATAGCTTTGGAGACATGATCACTCAGAGAAAAGTTTCCAAACCTGCTAAAATTTCTGGAAGCTATTTTCACAGAAAAACAGGGTAAGTATATATTCAAGTAACCTTCTTTTCCTGGGCATGTGAGAATGCCACAGAACACTTACAAAGTTAAGAATAGAAGTTTGCCTTCAGATTACCAGTATTGACCTCCCACCTTTCAATGAGTCATCTAGTGCGATGACTAAACCTTCCCTCAAGTTGGTCTCTGAGAAATTCTGTTGTATTTGCCAGAGGACACCACTGATGATGCATTATTTCCTCTGCAAATTACCCTCACCGTGATGCTTTGCCATAAATGACAAACCAGGTGTTTAGCCAATGCTTGGCTGTAACAGTTTGTATCCTGTTTATAAAAGCAATTTTGGGGGTAATACATGTTAGAAAATTTATCAAAAAATGTGCTCAGTGAGACTGGAAGTGGTCATTAAGAAGCTTCTTAGAATCCTTGTCTTGGAACATTTGAAAGTGTGGTTGAGATATTTTGTAGATCATAATTGCTACTAAGACAATCTTCATCAATAGACATTAATTTTCTTCTCAAATATTTTCTTCCATTGAGACAATATATATGTGTACTAGACATTAATTAGAAAAAGTAATTTAATCATCAAATACTTGTGAATATGTAAGTAGATACTGTTATACTGATATGAACCTTGTCCTTAAAGAAATAATAACAGCAATAACAACAATACCTATGGAAGAATGACTATGCATTATGTTATGCTTAGTGTTTTCACGTATTATTCAATTTGTACAACAATCAGAAACTTAAATTACACACACATATATATTATATAATATATTGACATTTTGCCAGTGAGAAAGCTGAAGCTTAAAGAGGTTGTATAACTCACCTAAGTTTACATAACTGGTAAGGAAAGGATGAAAACACAAGTGTAATTGATGAAAAAGTTTGGGCTGTAATTCACTACACAATGCTGAGTACTTGGGGTTTATATTTATATTTGAGATATAATGAATAGAGGGAGCTAAATAAGTATTTATATTTCCATTTTAGAAGTATGTACTTTTGGTTTCCGAGCTTTAGATCATTAATGCTCCATCATCCAGCTGCAACATTACCATCAGTTGGCATCAGGTGGGAACCCTGGAGGTCAGTGTGCTTGGGATAAAAGCATCACTCACCTGGCTTCCATGCTTCCACGAGTGAGAGTAAAGAGAAGACCTCACAAATCTAAGATTCTAGTCTCTTCCATTGCAGACAATTGCAAATTCCATGAGTTCCTTTTCCTTCTCCAACCCATCTTTAGGAGGAGGCTAAGCACCCCTCCACTCTCCCTCATGAGGGAACCACCATAATGTTCTCTACTTTTATGGATTTCTTTCATTTTCATCTAGCTTGAAGTTGTCAAAGGAGCTGTTTGCATAGCTCCTAGTAAGTTCAGTGTGCTTGGGTCGCTCAGTTGATTAAGCAACTGCCTTCTGCTCAGGTCATGATCCTGGAGTCCCGGGATCGAGTCCCACATCTGGCTCCCTGCTCAGTGGGGAGTCTGCTTCTCCCTCTGACCCTCCCCCCTCTCATGCTCTCTATCTCATTCTCTCTCTCAAATAAATAAATAAAATTAAAAAAAAAAAGTTCAGTGTGCTTCTCAAAATGTATCATACATTTTCTCCAGCTTTGAGGCATTCTATATATTAATGCACTTCAATTGTAAATCTGTTCCTCCTTATCCTCTAAATATATAAACATGCTTAATTTTCACTTCATTTTATTTAAGTGTAAATAATTCACAAAGAGAAAAACTGGAAAAGAATGTCAAAGAGAGATTAGAAGACAAACTCACACTAAGGCAAAACAAACCAAATCTAAAACTAAGCCTATCACTCTGCCTGAATAAAATGTCACAGAACTGGATAAATGTCTAAGAATCAAGGATTAGGTTATATCATCTTTTAAAGGCATTGAGATATTATTTTAATTATCTTTAAATCCTTTCTGTCTTTTTCTATCTTTTATTCTACAGGGTTGAGTTTTACAGAATTCTCCTACAAACCCAAGAGATTAATGTACTCAGAGAGGCTAAAAAATCAAACTCGGTGTGATCTCCCTAGGAAACTGGAGCAAGCTAATAGTCTGTTCTAGCCTAACAGAGTTTGTTTTGTAGGGAAACACTTCACTAGGGTCAATTTCTAAAGCAAATCTGATTTAAAATCCATTTGAGAACATTAGCTGCTTTTTCATTCTCTTAAGACTCAAAATGAACTAAAAAAGCCACACTTATTTTCTCTTTAACTGTCATCAGACTTATAATATTTCTATTCTGGTCTTCCTGGTGTCCTATGAGCATGACTACACTGGGCAGTGGGCCCCAATTAGGAGTACAGGAAACTGATGTCTACAACCGTTTGGGATGAGATTTTGACTATTTTGTGTGTGTGTGCACATAAGTTTATTTCTCTTGTATAAATAGCCAGGAGTGGGATTAGTATGTTTGTTTTAACTTTATGAGAGGCTAGCTGCAAACTGTTTTCCAGAGTGGCTAAAACTCATGCATATCCTCCTTTACTTGGATTTTTTTTCTCTGTAACAGTCATGCTCTGACAACCAGGACCTCGCAAGAATAAGAGAATTACGTCAATGAGGACTATGCTGGCAGTGGGATGAGATTAGAAGGAAACAGCTTTCCAGAAGTGGGTTCCTTGAGCTGCAAGCAGTATAGCTGTGGAACATCCCTGATTTCCAGGTTAGTCCAGACTTCAGTTTAAAATAAAAGGAATTTTAAAGAAGATGTGGCACACATATACAATGGAATATAACTCAGCTATCAGGAAGGATGAATACCCACCATTTGCATCGACATGGATAGAACTGGAGGGGATTATGCTAAGTGAAGTCAGTCAAGCAGAAAAAGACAATTATCATATGGTTTCACTCAAATGTGGAACAAAAGCAACAGCAAGGACTGTGGGGGAAGGGAAGGAAATCTGAAGCCCATATGGAGCAATGAGAATACTCATTCATTATCAGTGGAAATGTAAACTGATACAGTGACCTTGGAAAACACTTTGACAGTTTCTTATAGAGGTAAACAAACTTTTATCTTACCTACAACCTGAAATTTCATACCTAGGCATTTCTTCAAGTGAATTGAAAATTTATGTTCACACAAAACCCTGTACACAAATGCTTATGGCTGCTTTATCATAATTGCCCCAAGCTGCAAATAGCCAAGATGTCCTTTAACAGGTGAATGCATAAAAACAAACAAATAAATAAACAAAACAAAGTAAAAGCAAACAAACAAAAACTGTGGTACATCCATACAATGGAGTTCTCTATTCAGCAATTAAATGAAATGAACTATTGATTCTGCAACAATATAGATAAACTTTAAATGCATTTTGCAAAGTAGAAGAAGCCAAAAACTACACAGTCTCAAAGTGACACTGCAACTTAGCCAATATAATATTATTAAACATGTTTTACTGAATAAAATGCCACATAGGAAGGTAAATTATTAATATCTATAAAGGGAAAAGTAACTTTCATCATATTTTTGTGTTGTTATTTATAGTTTTGCCCAGTTTCTTTGGAGGGAGGCCCTCTCTTTTAAAACTAATGATCCGGGCACCTGGGTGGCTCAGTTGGTTGGGTGTCTGACTCTTGGTTTTGGTTCAGGTTGTGACCTCAGGGTCATGAGATCGAGCCCAAGTTGGGCTCTACTTGCAGTGTGGATTCAGCTGGGGATTCTCTCTCTCCGTCTCGCTCTACTCCTCACCCTGCTCACACTCTCTCTCTCTCAAAAATAATCTAAAAAAATAAATAAAACTAATGATCCATAAGAAAAAGTTTTTTTTCTTTAATTTTGGAATTAAATATTTTTAAATCCTAAAACAATGACAGCTCCACATAAAATGTAAAATTTAGGAATGTTTCCAAAAAATTATAAACTATTTTTACAAAACAAAATTATGTAGTAAACTTACTTGTTTTATTTCTATGTAGGAGGCAATAAGTAAATAAGAAAAATTCAGAGATTTTAAAGTAATGATTCACTGTGTGATTATGAAGTTATAGAGATTGTAATGAGTATAACGAAAGACCATAGTAACAATACAGTAGAGGTACTGAGAAAAAATGAGTTAAATCCGAACATGTACACTTCTATCCCCTAAACCCTACTTTAGAAAAATATAGAACATGACAGAATACACAAGCATGCTTTCCATTAACTACCGGAGTGATGATGTCATCATACATCATATAGTCTCTGGAAAACTCTACCATACATTTATGAAGAAAGGGAGTGAAAAGTCTATTTTGAAAATAGTCACGTATCTACTGCCATACATTGAGAGCTGACGTATTAGGCTGTGATGGGTTACTGACAGGTTGGATGGAAGGAGAAATATAGGAAAGTATAACTAAAGGTTTAGATTCTTAGGTGTCTTAGTGATGGAACTTTAATAAAATGAGAACATCTTAGTCTTTATTAAAATAATTGAGAGACAAAGTCAAAACCACTTTATATATCTTTGTTATTTGTTTTTGCCAATGTTGCCCATGAACATTTGGATAAACATTTCTTATCAAAATTTGGTAATACAATGGAGTTTTGTCATCAGTGAGCAGGGAAACCATTTGATCTGTCATCTAAACAGAGCCCAGCAAGAATGAAAGGGGTGCTACTATTCTTATGTGGAGCCCAAAGATGCAAAAACTTTGTCCTAGGGGAACCAGAACATAAAGTCATCTTATCTTCGAAATACATGTTCTGGAGCTTGGTGGATTTCTAAATTTGTGAATATTTCTGTAGCTTATACATTTCACACATTAATACTCAGTAAAGTTTAAATTTCTGAGGGTTGCTGAATTTGTATGATAAATAGCAAGATTTAAGCAATGATGAGATTTGAATACTGAAATTTTGGTTGGCTCACTCAGTAACTAAGTTACTTCTATACATCCATTTTGACATAATTGAATCTATTTTATATACAATGGAATTGAAAAGCATTATCTGGTCTTAAATTATATGTAGTTATTATTAGTATATTCTCCTGACTATACATAGGTTTCACAACAATTCTCAACACACAAGACAGGTGCATGCCCTTTATGAAAACAAAAGATCAGAAGTATGAGAATGAATTTTTAGCCCAATAACTTATTATCGATGTTATTATTATTTTGGTTATATCTAAATGTGTTATATTAAACACAAATTATGTTGATAGTCTTATGAAGAAAAATATTTAAGATTGTATCTTAATAAAGGTAATTTGGTGGCAGAGATGGCCAATGAACAAAGACTTGATACAGTTTATCTCTTTTTTTTTCTTCTAGTGGCTAAAGACCAATGCAATTATCTTGAACAGAAAGAGAATAAAATATTTATGAGGACTGGCTTAGAACAAGCTTCAGGAAATAGTTATTCTTTTCACAGTATTTTCATTTGGGTTTTGGAACGTTGAGCAGTTGTTATGTGTGGTGTTTGTTCCTTTAAGAGGGAAAGAATTCTCCCCAGACATAGCAGAGAGCTGACAAATGGGCATGAAAGAATGGTCTCAGAGCTGCCACTGTCTTGCTATGGGCAGTCTTGAGTCACCTAACCCACCTTTCCTTCAGTAGATAAAGAATGGATTATAGGAATATTGCACTATTCCCCAAAAAGCCATTGAAATGAGCAGTTAATATGAATTACTGCAAAGCAGTAGTTTCTGTTTTATAGCCCTCCAAGGGCCTGATTATCCAATTTCCACGTTGTCTAGGATCTTCACATTGCCTTCTTTATTATGCTGCATGCCTTTTCAGATATATATTCCTGAAATAATGCTTTCAATGGAGAAAGAGAAAATTGGTTACTCTACTGCTTTTTTTTAGTCCGTTGACTTAATATCCAACATTTACTGAAAAACTATTTAAGGGTTCTTAAAATACAATAGCCCTTTCTTTCCACACTGTGCTTTCTAGTCACGTTCCCCCAAAACTCTCGTCACAAAGCTCTCCATCTACAATGCACTTTATCCCACCAAGCTTCGGATCAGGGAGTGCTGAGCTCTTTTCTTAAGTCATCATCTACCATATCTGAATTCTTTCATAGAATGTCACATTTAAAGCCTTTATAAACAGGTTCTAGCTTTACTTTTTCTTTAATTGCAAAAAGCAATAAACTGTGACAGGTGATTAATTTATTCCAATGTAGATGGCTTTCAAAAAGCTTTTCATTAAAGTTCCATCAAATTAGTTCAAAGACTCTATAACCTGATTGAATCTGTGGAGCTTCAGTGTTTCTTTTATTCACCAATATTCCTTTTTTTTTTTTTTTTTTTTTAAGTTGCTTTTCGTCTAATCTACCGAAACTGCTTTCTTTGGGACACATTACCTTTACAATGAGGAAAGGTAGCATGGTGGTTAGGATGTGAGCTCTGGATCTGGACTGCCTAGGTTTAAATGAGGATAATAACTGGACCTTCCTCACAAGGAAATTTTGAATATCAAATAAGTTAATTCATGTAAAGTTCATAGAATTATAACTGATATGAAATAAGTACTTAAAAAAACTTATTGAGGGCCTACTATAATTCAGGGCCTGTGATAAACAATTTGGGATATAGCTAAAAAGAGAACACATCCTTAAGAACTGAGTTTAAGAGAAGTGCACATTGAGACAAATGGAATGGAATGCAAATGGAAACTGCATGGTACTAATATCATGTAAGTTACAGAGGTGCCATAAATTTGGGGGGTTTCTGCAAAGTCTTCCCAAAGATTACAACTAATCTTGAACTCTGGCTGGGTAATGAAGAAGAATCATCTGGTCTCTGTGATTTTGGAAAGACAGAGCAGGTGGCACCCTGGGCAGGTGGCATCTCTGATGTCCTTCCTGGAGTCATTCCTGGAGGCTTGCCCAGGGCCTACCTCTCAAGGCATTCTAATGATTTAGAAAGTTCAAGGAATTAAATTGCTTTCTGCTCAAACCAGGTAGAGCAAATTTATATTTTTTCAGTAGAACCCTGACAAGTATTATATTATTTTTTTTCACATGACTTTTTTAAGAAATCATACTTCTGATAACTGTCTGCTCCTAATCTTGGTCAACTATTTACTCTCAGTCTACATGTAAGATAGGCATCACATCTATACTTCTTAAATGCCAAGTCCTTTTCTGGATCGTATTTTTAAAGTGTATTTTAAATAATCATTAGTATCTATTTGTACATTTCAAAGAACTTAACCTTCACGAACTCTGACTTGCTTAAATGTAAAATATAGACACTACTACCTATTACATATGATTATTATGAAGAGACAAAAAATTGTTTTTATAAAAATGCTTTGAGAACTGCAAAGGATTGTTGTAAACATTAGACACTACACGTATTTGTTTTGATCCACTGTTATGGAATTCTCAGAAAAAACATTAACAGCTGAAGAGATCCGCTTTATAGCAACAATGCGTGGAAATGGACCCATGAACATGGAATTCACTGGTGATAGGACATTTTACACCACCCAGAAGCTGCTGCCTAATAGAGAATTGGAATGGGATGCTGAAGGCCCAGGTGAAGTTCTGTTTCAAGGCAATATTTCAGTAGCATTGGGAGTCATTTTCTAGGCCTCAGTATACAGCATGAGTAAAAAACTTTTGTATGGTTCTGGTCCTCAAAAGGAGAGTACGTGGATCTGGAAAACAAGGGCATATAAGCAGGACCATCACTTGCCATTATTCTAATTGACCAGATTAGAGAAATTTGGGTGCCTGGTTTCTAGAACTCCGGGTTATTGAATTATAAGCTACAAATTTCACTTGTGCATTTTGTCCTCCTTGTGCTCATCAACCATCCCGAAGAAAGAGGAGTCACCAACCTGGCAGAGGTAATTGATTCTTATCATCAGGAGAGGGTATGGACAATATTACACATTGAGGGCAGGAAGAATATGGCTACCAAGCAATCCACTGAGTACTCCCCTTAGTACTCCCCTGCCCAGTTTGTTATTGTTGTTGTTTTTTAATAGTCAAAATAGTTTACTTATTTAGTTTTTAGAGAAAAAGACCAGGAGAGGCAGAGGAGAGGGAGAGAGAATCTTAAGCAGGCCCCACACCCACCCAGCCCAGAGTCCGACGTGGGGCTCGATCTCATGACCCTGAGATCATGACCTGAATCAAAATCTAGAGTTGGATGCTTAAGTAACTGAGCCAGATAGGCTCCCCACAATAGTTTATTTTGCTTATGAATGTGGGGCTTGGCTGGGCCCACCTAGGCTGTTTTACTCAAGGTTTCTCACGCTGATGTGTCCAGATAGTGGCTAAGGCTAGAGTCATCTCAAAGGCTTATTCAATCTTATGTTTGGGGCCTAGTCTGGGGAGACTCAAACAGCTGAGGTCTGAAACAGCTGGGAGTCCTTAGGCATCTCTTTCTCTCAATAGTTTGTTCATTTTTGTTGCTGTTTGCAAAATTGCTATTGCAGTACTTTGTTGAATGAACATACCACAATTTATTTATCCATTCTACTGCTAGTAGGCATTTGGGTTGTTTCTAGCTTGAGGCAATTATGAATAGTACTGGTATAAGCATTCTTGAATGCATTTCTTGGTACACAAATGTGTAGATTTCTCAGGTATATAGCTAGGACTGGAATATTACAGGTTTAAATAGAAAATTAACAACTTCCAAAATAGTTCTAGTGTATGTTTGAACAGAATAGTGATAAAAGTTTCAACAACTGTTTCCTTTGCTTACTTTCTTCCAACTGTCCCTACTCCTACCACAAACACGAGGGTTTTTTATATCCCTGTGATCTGGTGCTAATCACAGTTGTAAAATTAATCATTTGCCTTCTCGAATTTGGCCATATCTTTTAAAAAAATAAGAATTTTTTTTTTCTGG
Organism: Callorhinus ursinus; assembly: GCF_003265705.2. Taxonomy (NCBI): domain Eukaryota; kingdom Metazoa; phylum Chordata; class Mammalia; order Carnivora; family Otariidae; genus Callorhinus; species Callorhinus ursinus. Next base: position 84,928,862 of record NW_027397066.1, read on the forward strand.
ATGAAATTGTTGTGTCAGCATTTCTCTGTAGTTAAAAACCTTTCTGAGTTGTGCCTGGAATTTATAAAATCTTTTTTGGGGGATGATAGTCAATCCATCCATCATTCTTCTATTCATCCATTCATTAATTAGCTCAGTGGGCCCAATGTAATCACAAGAATCTTATTAAAAACAGTAAGTTTTTTCTGTTCCAGAGGCAGCTAGGTATAAGATAAAATTAAAAATTGATACCATTAATATAGTATCTTAAAACATCTGGTATTTATGAATAATTCCAATGATTTCTAAGCAGAAGGTTACTAGTTATTGAGAAAAATAAAATAAACCTAAAGGAATGCAAGTATGTATATTCATAAATTAAAAACTCAATGTTGTTTAGATATTAATTTTCCTCTCATTTATTCTTATATTCACACCTTACAATCTCATTTGAAGGTGAACAGATTTTCTTGTTAAAAATGACAAGCTAATGCAAAACTTCAAAGAACCTAGAATAGCCAAGACAGTAGTCCTGAAGAAAAGGAAAAAAAAAATTGGAGGGATTTCACCTACACATACCAACTTAGTAAAAGCTATAGTATTAAGAGAGTATGGACCAGAGATAAACAAACAGACCAATGGAATAGAGTGGGATCCAGAAAAATAGCTACACATATTCATACTGCCAAAAAGTGGCATTTCAATTTAGTGAGGTGGGAGAAAGATGGTCTTTTCCAAAAAGTGGTGCTGAAGCAATTAGATATATGTAAGAAAAAAAAAATCTTGACACCTACTTCACATCATACACAGAAATCATTCCATACAGATTGCAGATCTAAATGTCAAAAGTAAAACAAAAAAGATTCTGAAAGAAATCCAAGGAGATTATGTTCCTAAATTTGAGGTAGACAGCCATTTCTTTAAGGACACAGAAAGCACTAACTATAAAGGGAAAGATTGGTGAATAGTAGTATATTAAAATTAAGAACTATTATTCATAAAAAGATATTAATCAAATGTTAGAAAATTCAAGCTACACAGTAGAAGACTATATTTCAATGTACGTATCTGACAAGGCACTCATATTTAAAATACATAGATATCCTACAAGTCAATTAGAAGAAACAAATAATCCAATAAAAAATTGAGCGAGAGACTCAAGCAAGCACTTCATAATAGAATAGATTAATAGGACCAATACATTTTTTTAAAGATTTTATTTATTTGATAGAGAGCACGAGTAGGCAGAGCAACAGGCAGAGGGAGAAGGAGAAGCAGGCTCCCTGCTGAGCAGAGAGCCAACGTGGGGCTCGATCCCAGGACCCTGAGATCATGACCCGAGCGGAAGGCAGACACTTAACTGACTGAGCCACCCAGGAGCCCCTGACCAATATATTTTTAAAAAGGTGCTCAGCTTTGTTCGTTGGTCATAAGTAAAGAATTAAAACAATAATCTAACTTAATGTACCACTGCCAGGACAGTTAATGTGAAAAAGACAGATAATCCAAAAGTTGTTGAAGGTGTGGAACGACTGCAAACAGGAGTATAAATGACTGCAACCACTTTTGAAACAGAAGAAAACTACGATTCAGCGTGCTCATACACTGGGGTTTGAACAATGGCCTGTATGAATCCAAACTTTATGCTTTAACAGTTGCATTCCTTTGTTTTATTCATTTGTTCTTTTAGCCATTAATTTCTTATTATATGTCAGTCATGGCCCTGGATACTGAGATTGAAATAAGACAACCATGATTCCTGCTCTCATCAGCTTTCAGTCTGGTAGCAGAGACAGTTACAAAGCAAACGAGCAAATGAATAAGCAAGAGAGATATCAGATGGTGGTAATGTATGAAGGAAATTAAAAGAAGATGATATGATAGAGACTGAGAGATCAGGGAATATATCTAAGAGGAGATACCATTGTAACTGAGATCTGACTGACAATAATTAGCCGGCCATGACAAGCTCAGAAGGAACTCTTTCCAGGCAGAAAGAACAACTACTGTAAAAGCCCAAAGGCAAGAATCTAGTTCTAGGGACAGAGGAAGGTTAATATGGTTGAAGCAGAGTGGGTGATGTGAGGCAGAAGGCAAGATGGATCAAGGAGGCAGGCAGAATAAAATCATTTAAGACTTTGTAAACTAGCAAAAGAATTTATATTCTAAGTGTGATGGAAAACCACTGGAGATTTTTAAACTGGCTGTTGTGTGAATAATGAATTGTTTATGATAAAAGTAAAGGCAAAGGGACCAGCTTGAGGGGGTCACTGTAGTGATATAGGTGAGAGATAATGTTAGCTAAACACAGGAGGTGATGCAGATGGAAAGAAACCATTTTTTTTTTTAAAGATTTTATTTATTTATTTGAGAGACAGAGAATGAGAGATAGAAAGCACCAGAGGGAAGAGGGTCAGAGGGAGAAGCAGACTCCCTGCTGAGCAGGAAGCCCGACGTGGGACTCGATCCCGGGACTCCAGGATCATGACCTGAGCCGAAAGCAGTCGCCTAACCAACTGAGCCACCCAGGCGCCCGGAAAGAAACCATTTTTAAGGCAGAGTTGATGGGACTTTTAAACTGATTAGATTGCGTAGGAGGGAAAGAAACGAATCAAATGGGGAAGTAGTCAGATGGGGAAACTTTCCCACTGGGTAGGAGCACTTCTGGCAAGAACAGAGGAACTCACAGCTAGAATTTGGGGCCCTGTGAGGCTCAAAGATGTCAGGGCAGCACTTGAAATTCTAGATCTTATAATACAGAGGGGACATGGAGTTCTTTTGGCTATGTTATATTTGAGAGAGATGTTTGTGTGAAGATTCCATTCACATGGAGTTGTCAAGTTGGATATACACATCTAGAACTGTGAGGAGTCAGAAATGGAGGTAATGATTTAGGAGCTATTGATATATCAAGTCATAGTCCTGGATGGGAGAGTACATAGATACAGAAAAGGGCTCAGGACTTATCTTTGGATATATTTCCACTTTGAGAGAAGTATCAAAGAGACTAGGAAGAGTAGCTGGTGAGATAGGGAGAACACCAGGAGATAAAGTATCATGATCCATGAGAAACATTTCAAGAAGGAAGTGATCATATGTGACAAATACTCCTGAGTTGTCTTGTAAGATAAGTAGTCTTTGGATTTACAACCTGATAACCTTGAGCAGGGGGTATTTGTGGAATTGTGGGAAATGGAGAGGAAATTGGACATTTTTTGCTGGTCCCCATTTATAGTTCAGTGAAACCAGTGGTGTCTACTGGTCTCTAGTGTTTAGTCATTGTTTAATTTTGACAACAAAATCCCCTGTGGAATCTAAGGCATGTGGACATAGAAAATAAATATTCAGGGGCACCTGGGTGGCTCAGTCCATTGGGCATTAGAATCTTGGTTTAGGCCCAGGTCATGATCTCAGGGTCCTGAGATTGAGCCCTGAACTTTGTGCTTAGTGGGGAGTCTGCTTCTCTCCCTCTGCCCCCCACCCCCCACCCCGCACTTTCTATAAAATAAATACATAAGTCTTTAAAACAAAAAAAGAAGCATTCATTCTTTTTCCATAGGAAGTTAGCCTTATCTGTCTTTCAAAGGCCAATGTCACAATTTGTGGGGTGTTTCTTATCTAATAGGGTAAGTACTTATCCCCTGAGAAATTGCAACAGGCAGAGATATAGGTACCTACCACATGGCCCTGCCTTCTCTAATGTCACACTCCCTCAATACCTATGCTGAAGCTTGGCTAACCTTTTAATTTTCACAAACAAAACAAGTTCTTCAGAATATTTGCATGTGCTTTCATCTGTGCCTGAAAAAAACAATCTCCCATTTTCTTCTGTATAATCAGGATCATCCTAGGTTCTGCTTAAATGTCTTCTCAGGAAAACCTCCCTGACCTCTCAGGTTAGGTTATGTTTCCTTGCTATGTATTCTCATTGTGGATTTTTCCTTTACAATTCTGATGATCATAATTAAATGCATATCCAGGTAATTATTTGAGTACTATCTCTTTACTTGGCCATAAGTTCTAAGACATCCTGATCTCTATTTTGTTCTTTTTTTTAAAGATTTTATTTATTTATTTGACAGAGAGATTGAGAGAGCACAACAAGGCAGAGCGGCAGGCAGAGGGAAAGGGAGAAGCAGGCTCCCCACTGAGCAGGGAGCCCGATATGGGGCTTGATCCCAGGACCCTGGGATCATGACCTGAGCCGGAAGGCAGCCGCTTAACCAACTGAGCCACCCAGGTGCCCCTCTATTTTGTTCTTAATGATATTTCTAGTGTTTGGCACAAGGCTTGGTATAGTGTGAATGAACAGTAAACACTTGGATTGTTCTTTTCTCAGTCATAAGTGGAAGTAGAAGGGATCCGTTTAACAGTAAGGATAAAAACAAAACCAATTTCAACTGTTTTTTTCATTTTATCTTATGCCTACGAAAGCTTATTGGAATAGTTTTTAAAAAATATTAGTATTGCTGAACTGATAAGTTTCTGTGTTCAGCTTCACTCTTAAAAAAATCTATTTGAAGTCTGAACTGTCATATTGACTTAAATAATAATAATAATTCTAAGGAGGGACACACCAGTTAATATAGAGTTCTGTAGCAAAATAATTCTATCTATCGATTGATTGATCTATCATCTATGTTGTTATTCTTATATTGCATACATCTCTTAAATATTAACATATGACAAATATGGGAAGATTTTGTTAAAAATGGAGTAATGCCTCAGAGTTACTTCATGCATCATCTTCGCTTCAGCTATGACTCACTCTGAACTTGATGTCACTCCATTCTGATCTCTATATATTTCTTTCTTCTACCCTAAGCCATTTATCTCTCCACTCACACTTGACCCTCATCTTTTCCTTCATTTCATCCCTGACCTTAAGAGGTCGGTCTCAGACATGGAGTGAACACGTCTGTTTTAAACAGTGTGATAATAGAACAAAGCTGAATATTTCATACTAAAGTCTTCCTGAAATTAAAAAAAATGATTGCATTAATGTTTTTGGGTCAAAATAAAATGTTATGTACCCAACAGATCCAACAGCTTGTACCAATAGCATAGAATAATAAAAAATTCTTTTCATTGCTTGCAATGATTCAGGAAATTCTCTGCACACCGAGTTTAATGTGAAATGTTACAGACAGGAAAGGCCTTGGTCATTCGTAACCAGATTAGTGTCCATTCATATGACTTTGATGCACGGCTGAAAGAACCTAAGGAGAATGTGAGGAGATGTGAGCACTTCTTTGGTTGTGTGAATCTAAATTGGTATTATAAAAGCTGGCAGAAGTAATCAATTATTTGGCAAATTCAAACCTCAAGACAATTTTAATATTGGCTTTCTTTACTCTTACTTTGAAAGTAATTTAACAGCTAGTGAAAAAAAAAACAAAAAACCTGTGGATTATTTAGGCATTCTTGCCTCTGTGCACTCTTCTCTATAACTGACTTGTCTTCCCTTTGGAGAATTCTTCTTTATCCTTCAGGATTCAGCTCAAACATCATCTGTGAAAATTATTCTCTATGCATTTCTTTCCTTGCAATTTTTCCAGGGAGGCAGAGGTGCTCTCCCCAATCTGTTCCCATGGTGCCTTACTGTAAATCTCTTAATCATTTATTATGTTGTAGTGAAATTATTGTTCATAAATTCAACTGAGCTTAACATTTTGAAGATTCAACAAGATAGATTCCACAGGAGAGATGCTATATTTATCAACAGTGTCTTAGTCACAGATAAGAATTGTAGTCCAAGGAAAAAGAATAGAGAAAATCAATAAAAGAAAATGACTGTATAATAACCCTTGTTGTGATTCCATGTTCCTCAGTTTCCTGAATAATTGTTTTTCCATGTAGGATGTTAGTGTGCTAGTTAGCCAACATTCCGCTATTTTCTCCAGTTTCCTGTCAGTTTTGCTAAAATAACTTAACTCTCCTGATTTGGAATCAACCCTGAGATACCCTCAGGCTTAGAATAAGAACCAGGACTAAAGTTTATTCATCAGGATAACTAGACCTCATGAAATGTCTTAGCATCTTACTGACCAGCATCTTCTCTGAAAACATTACATGTTTTCAGACATTTGGAAGTAGTAGTTCATCTACTTCAAAATTACCACCTTAAATGCATGACATTCATACTTTAAAGATTAAAATATCAGAATGTGTCAGGGTTGCTTCCTAAGATTATTATCAGAGACAGACATATACAGACTTTACTTCACCAAGTCCATGTGGCCAGATCTCAGACTACTAGTCAAAGGCATAGATAGTCCTGGAGTCAAGCTTCCTGGGTTCAAAGTTAAGTTTCACCGGGGGTGCCTGGGTGGCTCAGTCAGTTGCATGTTCAACTCAATTCCAGCTCAGGTCATGATCTCAGGGTTGTGAGATCAAGCCCTGTGTTGGGCTCTGTGCTCCGTGGGGAGTCTGCTTGAGATTCTCTCTCCCTTTGCCCCCCCATTCGTGCATACACCTTCTCTCCTTCAAAGGAATAAATAAATCTTTAAAAACATTTTTTTAAGGGCGCCTGGGTGGCTCAGTTAGTTAAGCGACTGCCTTCAGCTCGGGTTATGATCCCGGAGTCCTAGGATCGAGCCCCGCATCAGGCTCCCTGCTCGGCGGGAAGTCTGCTTCTCCCTCTCACCCTACCCCCTCTTGTGCTCTCTCTCTGTTTCAAATAAATAAAATCTTTAAAAAAAAAGTTAAGTTTTACCAGTAGCAAGCCTATGATTTGGGCAAGATACTTAAAATCTCTGTTTTAATTTCTTTATTAAATTAATTTCTTAATTACTTTATAAAGTTGTGTGAAAAATTAATAAGCCACCTATGACTTTAAAAGTGTAGACTAAGTGCTCAAATTGGTAATAAGGAGGGTGAGGCTCATTGAAGATGGTGATGAACTTTATTTGCTGAAATAAACATGCTAACTTAAAAAGAAATCTACTAAATCCTCTTGCCTTTGCACAAATATTTGCTTTTCAAAACAGACAAAATAAGAGGAATAAACTGAACATTCTCTAAGTCTATGTGGAAAGGAGATCCTTGTGTCCTTGGTAAAATATTATGGACTATTGTGAATGGTGTATACCCTAATAGTCTATATACTCACTATATTCTCTGAGGATGATCATAACAATAAATCGAAACTTTACTATTGTCTCAACCCCATTCTGAACAATAAAATGTCATGTAATCACTGAAGAATATTAGCAATGCAATTACATAATGTTTAGATTGTTTTAGTTGCTTTCACCTTTATCTGGAAAGGGCTGTCCTTAATAGGCTGCTTTTCTGTTATCATATGAGGTAGGTGGGAACTACATTTTATATTTCACCATCATCTCCATGGACTCCAACCACCATAAAAGGGAAATGGCTGATTCATGATTGCAGAAGTTCCTTTGATTTCTGGGAGAAATCAGGGGGTGAAGTTTAGGAGAGGTTCAGCCAGGAGAGGAAGCAGCCGTCTCTGAACTTAAGGTGGTAGGTTTTTCAGCCTGAAGTGAACAGCTAGCATGTATCCTTTAGCTGTCATAGTCAGAGTCAAAAGCTCTTGCAAAGAGGTTGCTTGATTTTGGTTCACCAGGAACTTGGACCTCCAAGTCTGAAAGAAGGTTTCCCATAATCCAGGAACAAGGAAGGATACTTCCTTTAAATCTTTGCATGCATACTTACAAAACTGAAAACAATTTTTTTCTAAAATATTTAAATCTTCTATATTAAAAGATCCATTCTTCAGTGTCCATACATGGCACATTAAAATATTTGTTAATCACGTAAGAATATACAGCACCTTTCAGGTTATAAGAGCAAAGAATTGAACTACAGACCAGGATATTAGGAAAAACTTCTGTGTAATTGGGGAAAAATCAGTGTAATGATTAATTATTTTGTGTGATTATTTTCATATAAGGAGTATTTTTACTTATTTCATGTTTTAACATCCATAGTCAATATTAAAGGAGGCTAATGATATCTCATTTTTCCATTTGAATCTATACGTATGTTTGTGGCTCATGTGTTTTCAGATATGACAGCTATTAAATTTCACAATTTTTTGGACCAATTAGTCTGGATGACTATTCTTAAGTAAAGAAACAATGTTATTCTGACCTATACTCGTGAGGCCTTGAAATGAAAGGGTGAAGACTGTTGTCTAGGAAATTTATGCTCTTGATCTCTTGTGCCTTTATTATATAAGCAGAGAAAGTTTAATTTCAGCCAAATTCCTTCATTTTTTAGTAATGAGCCATATTTTTCAAGATTGTCATTTTAGCATGAATTCTACAAATATACAAACATATATTTAACTATGCAAAATTGTCTTTGAGATGTCTGGGTTCTTCTCCTAGTACCGAACATTTCTGAGTCAGTTTCTCTTGCTCAAAACCATCATACAACTCTTCACTGATCCAGAGTCCCCACTGCACTCCCCACTAGGTCAGTTTCACTTGGTCTCTCTTTGCCTAGTTCAGGTTCTCGGTAGCTTCTTGGGTGCTCAGAATTTGTTGCTGTCATGATTGCTTATTTTGAAATCAATTAGTTCAACCATGCATCCCGCAAACTCTCTCCACCCACTACACTTGCTTATCTAAGACTTAATGGTGCAGTGTTAAATAGAGTCATGTACTTTTGGGGTCTGCCTTTTAGAGACACAAAGTTGAAGCTTTACATGTTTTTGTGCTTTCTTTAGCCTGGTGCATAAGCATATGCTCAGAGAATATATTTGTTAAAATGCATTTGTCCTCTCAGGCCACCTAGGACTGCCCAAACAGATCCACTCTCAAGTTATTAGGAGGTTGGAGGAAGATGGAACCCAACATTTGAGACCTCCGGTGCAAATGAGAATTCTGATTTAGCACACAGGACCATATTCTGATGTCCTTTCATTCATACGCTAGGATCTTTTTCTATAGCTTTTCCAATATACTTTAAAAGGAACTACATGTGTCTTGCTATAAATTGAAAAGACCATTTTATTGCTAATAAAATATAAATTAATCAAAAGAGGTCTTCACCTTGTCCTCCTGAAATCTCAGACTGGGCAATTTCAAGTTCCTTAGGAGGAGATGGGGTCATCATTCATCATTCCTTGTGTGGCTTGTCAGAGTCACAGGAGTTACTTTAATTTATACATGTGTTTATGAATGTGACATTATATTTAGAGAGTAATTATGTTCATTTCCCCTAATAGCGACGTCATCTGCTAATCAGTAGCCAAATAGTCTAACCTCCAAAAACTGTAGCAATTGTTTTTCATGTTCGCAAACCACGGTGGACACATTTCTTATGAATTCAATTAAAATTGAAAGCTTCACTTTTTTTCTGCAGAATAATGCTCTTGAAAATTTTTATAACATACAGTGTTTGCTTGTTAAGGAAAATATGGTTAACACAAAAATAAAAGGAAAATTGTAAACTGTGCTTCTACTAACTAAAGGTATTTACATAACTTTTAAATATATTTCCTTTCCCCAAGGCACCTGTTACAACCATCTGCCATCCTTACTGAATACGTAGCATGTGTGTTTGGGGAATTTCCACCTATGAGGCAAAGCCTGTCTCCCATTTTAGAAGCAGGAAATCTAATCCTCATTTTCAACTGGGCCTGGAGCTGAGGGTGTGCACCCAGCCTAGGCTACCCCAATCGGATGCAGCCGCCATGGGCTTTGGATTTTGGAAGCTGGTGAAGCAAAGCAGCAGAGACGCAGGAAGACCCAATCCGGCGAAGGCGGTGCTGCAGCGGCACCAACATGCAATTTCCAGAGGCTAAAGCCGCAGCGGTACTTCAGCCGTGCTGGCTGCCTGCTTTGGGGGATGAAAATTTTGTGAAGAACAATGATTGCGCCCCGCAGTTCTGGCGGCAGTATTGCTACTTTCGTGGCTCTGAGATGTTCTTTTGTCTGTCGCCAGTGACTGCATTGCCCCAGGCCTGTTCTTCCAGTTCTCGGAGTTTGTTAGATACCTAACGTGTATTATAAAATTCTTTTTGACTAAGAGTACCTGAGTTCATTTCTATTGCTTGTAACCAGAAACACTGAATCAGCGGATTACTTTTTGTTATATGATTGGAATCCTATTGCAACATGCTTCTGAGTCTAGGGTAAATTCTACCCCTGCGCTAGGGTTTTCTGAAGGACATTCTTATGTTTCATTTCAGGGTCTTTTGGGTTCCTGGACCCAATCGCAACGTGTGTGTATGTGTGTGTATGGGCCGGGGGGGGGGGGGGTCGGGCAGGGGGTCTTCCCACACAACATCAAGCAATTCTCAGACATGAGCAGGGTGTCTGAGAATTCAACTCAATTTGGACAGTCTATCAGAATCTGGAGGTTAAAAGCTTGATCCTCTAAGACTGCTTCCCTGCTGACCAATTCATATGTGTCTGAAGCCAGGGTTGTTATTTTCCTACCCTTTGGCTACAGATTGGAAGTTCCAACAACCCTCTCCAATTCAGGGTGTCAATTGCAAGTCCAGGTTGTTTACCTGTACTTCTGACCAACTGGCTATAGATCAGACGTTCTCATCACCTCCTATTGGGGTTCACTTAATTTGCTTGAGTAGCTCACAGAACTCAGAGAAATATTTCACTTACTAGATCACCAGCTTATGATAAACGATATAACTCAGGAACACCCAGATGGAAGAGATGCTCAGGGCGAGGTGTGGGGAAAGTGTGTGGAGCATCCATGCCCTCTCCAGGTGCGCCATTCTTCTAGTACCTCCATGTGTTCACCAACCCGGAAGTTCCCTGAACCCAGTGCTTTTGTGTTTTTATGGAGATTTCCTTACGTAGATAGGCATGAAGGATTAAATCACTGCCATTGGCAATTGATTCAACTTCATTCCATGGCTCTTCTCTAGAAGTAAAGGGGTGAGACTGAAAGTTCCAACCCTTTCATCACAGGGTGAGTTCTCTTGGTAACCAATCCTAATCCTTAGGCGGGGTCCAAAAGTCACCTCATTAACATCACAACTCATTATTGCTCTCAGAATTTAGGAAATTCCAAGAGTTTTAAGAGCTTTGTGTTAGAAATGGGACCTAGGGCCAAATACGTATTTCTTTTTTTTAAAAAAATATATTTTATTTATTTATTTGGCAGAGAGAGGCAGAGAGCACAAGCAGGGAGAGCAGCAGAGGGAGAAGGAGAAGCCGATGAGGGACCCCAGGATCATGACCTGAGCAGAAGGCAGACGCTTAAATGACTGAGTCACCCAAGTGCCCTGTATTTTTGTTTTCATTCATCTCAAGTGTTTTCTAATCTCCCTTGTTATTTATTCTTTGATCTTTTGATTATTTAAGAGCATGTTGTTTAATTTCCAGATATTTATGGATTTTCTACTTTTTGTTGTTGTTGTTGTCGTTAGTGAGTTCTAGTTTCATTCCACTGTGGTTGAAGAAAATATTTTTTTCTAGGTGAAGTGGGAAGCCCTGAGAGGATTGTGAGCAAAGGAGTGAAATGATGTGAAGTTATTTTAAAAGAATCACTCTGATTGCTTTATTGAGAATCAATTTTTGGGAGGGCATGGTGTAGAGACTTTTGCAATAATCCAGGTAGGAGATGTTGGTGCTTGGACCAGGTTTGTAGCGGTTGACATGGTGTGTATCAGTTGAACCTTGGGTATATTTTAAGAGCTAGAAGCTGTCCTGATGCTTTGGATGTGTGGTGGGCCGGTGAAGATAGCCTGCTTCTTTTTTCTCTTGGTAAGATAGAGTGGAGGATACTTGGCTTTTATCTGAGTGGGGTTCAGGAAGTAGATCAAGGAAGACGTCTTTATGGCTGTTGGAAATGGATAGGCAATGAGGGTCATTGCTGACACCTGATGTGGAATTGTCTCTGGGCATTCTTCTCAGACACATGGGGGGAGCACCAAGAAAGCAGTCTGTGGAGCTGCCCAGGAACTCTGAAAAGAAAATTTTCTGCATTCTCTTCCTTATCTATTTTATTCTGAATATTCTTATTCTTCAACCTAAAATGGCTTCATCTTTCTTGAGAAGCAAGTTTAACTTCACATGTCCAAAGCCACTTCCATTAATTGGCCATTTCTAACTCTTCACCTATACAGCTTTCCCCTACACGGGGGCCCAGGGCCAGACAGCACATTCCCAGAAAACGCATACATAATCCATGAGATCTTGTGCAGACTCTGAAAATAGCCCAGGGCTAAGGCATAGGAGGCTATATGGCTACTAATGCCTCAAAGAGCTTTGGATGGGGGCAGACTGATACAGGCATGAAAAGGTTTCTTTAATATTCTCCCCATGCACACAATGATACTAATGAAGTTTTGAACATGTGTTTAATGTTTGGCCCTGTCCTATTCATGCATAAGCTCATTCAATTCTCACATTGGCATTTTGAAGAAATTTTATTTTCTCTTTTTTTATTGATGAGTTAAAATGAGGCTCAGAGCAGAATCACTTGCCCCAGGTTCCCCAGCTCTCAGTTAGTGAGGCTTAGCTTTAAACTTGTCAGTCATTTCTTAGAAACCTGATGCTGTAGCTCTAAAATGCTATGCTCTATATATTCCAGTTCATGTACTCTCCACACCGGATATTTTCTACATTTTGATAACTTTTCTTTCCATAGATGTTTTTCTCCTGCATCAAGGTAACTAAGGAAAACTAGATATTTTCAATGAGGAAAACTAAGGAAGAAAGCAAAGCACAATATAGTTCTGAGGGTGAGTGTGTTCAGACAATTTAGGACCTTTTTTTGCTAGCCAGGAGGAAAATATTGGGACTGCTTTTGTTTTTAATATTATTTTTAATATTTTTAAAGAAAAAAGCAAAATCAAATCTGTCACATATTACCACATATACAAAGGGTATGAATATATTAAACTATTCAGTATAACTAGAACAACTTAAAAATACTTTATTCACTAGCTACAGACTTTATATTCATTTCTTTCTTATATACACAGAATTTTTGACAAGCTATTTTATAACACACAATCACTGACCTTGTACAGAGCTATTGTACTTTATTCTTCATTCCTGCTTAGCCCTAAGGGAAATTATTACAACATTATTCTACATGGCCAGTGTCATGCTTCATTTCCTTAACTTTAAGAATGCTATTAGCAACAAGCGGGATCTTAATTTGTTACTGTTAAAAGTGTGAGAAATTGTAAATCTCCTGGCTTTGCATTTGATGGAATAATTTACCAGACACTAATCAGAGTTTTTTGATGAAATTCTGCATTAACAAAATTCCAGTTCAAATCTGAGCTGGCTAGCATTGATTTTTCACATTTATTTTGTACTTCTGAGGTTTGATGCTAAGCTTCTTGGCATTCTTCTTTGTGCTTTGTAAGCATGGAGGTCACTTTGAAGTTGGTCGGATCTCTGTTGATAAGAGAATGGCAGGATCTGGAGAAGAATACAAATTTGGCTGCTGGGTCAGAAATGTCACCATGATGAAGTTGGGAGATGGAAAATTGCAGGAGCATACTGAGCTTGCTAAAAAATAAAAGATGTTAGATAAGATTCTACAATAATCATGTTTACTTTAATTTTTTCCTATGCAGGTACTTTCCAAAAGCACTTTTTCCAGATGCAAAATAATGAAAATACAACATTCATTATTTATTTACTTTGGTCTTTTAAAAAAATATTTAAAATGATGCAAGTCTTTTGGATTCTCTCAGATTTTTCTCAAAAGATTTTGTATTTTTCTGTTGCTGACTTAAATCCAAAATATCCTAGGATGTTTTAACCATCTGCCTAGTATTTCTAGTCAGTTTTTACCTTCAAATAGTGAAAAAGATTTGGAGTAAACTTTAACATCAGAGAGTAGGGTGATTTTTGGAAGTAAATTATTCCAAGCCCTGACAAATGTGAACATATCAGCATAGCTTTATTTGAAGTGACCTCTATTGAAAATGATTTCCATGTGTATTATTCTATAATTCTCAGTGTCAAAATTCAGACTAAAGGACTAAAATCTTCTCTTTCACATTGTTCTGATTTTAATATTATTTTTTAAACTTTTGACCTTAAAAATTCTGCTTCATTGAAGGTCATAAATATTGAGTTAATGATGTCAGTTTTCCTGGTGCCATCTGGACCTAAAGTATTTCTGTCACACTCGAAAGATGACACTTGGTAAGCACAGCAACAACAAATCTACTGAAAGACCCCAATAAAACAAAAACCAAAATAAACCAAACAAAACAGCAGATTGAAGCAATGTTTTTCCACAGATGTCCTAGCAAATTATACTAAATTTTCCTAACGTATGAAGGCCAAGAGTTAGGTTTTTCAAACTGTATCTGGTGGTGGCTGACTACAGTGAACCTGAGGGCCAAACTTCACATTCATGTTCTGCAGCTGAATATGGCCCCACGTATCTAGAATGTTAATGCTACTCTCATAATCATTGTAAATTTAAGAAGATAATGTTTGCTTTAAAATATTAGACTTTTTCTCATGGAAAGAACTCAAATACCTGGAGGCTAAAAAGCATCCTACTAAAGAATGAATGGGTCAACCAGGAAATTAAAGAAGAATTTAAAAAATTCATGGAAACCAATGAAAATGAAAACACAACTGTTCAAAATCTTTGGGATGCAGCAAAGGCGGTTTTAAGAGGAAAGTATATAGCAATACAAGCCTTTCTCAAGAAACAAGAAAGGTCTCAAATACACAACCTAACCCTACACCTAAAGGAGCTGGAGAGAGAACAGCAAATAAAGCCTAAATCCAGCAGGAGAAGAGGAAGAATAAAGATCAGAGCAGAAATCAATGAAATAGAAACCAAAAGAACTGGAGAACACATCAAAAAAACAAGGAGCTGGTTCTTTGAAAAGAATTAACAAGATTGATAAACCCCTGGCCAGACTTATCAAAGAGAAAAGAGAAAGGACCCAAATCAACAAAATCATGAATGAAAGAGGAGAGATCACAACCAACACCAAAGAAATACAATCATAAGAACATATTATGAGCAACTCTATGCCAGCAAATTAGATAATCTGGAAGAAATGGATGCATTCCCAGAGATGTATCAACTACCAAAACTGAACCAGGAAGAAATAGAAAACCTGAACAGACCAATAACCACTAAGGAAATCGAAGCAGTCATCAAAAATCTCCCAACAAACAAAAGCCCAGGGCCACATGGCTTCCCAGGGGAATTCTACCAAACATTAAAAGAAGAATTAATACCTATTCTTCTGAAACTGTTCCAAAAAATAGAAATGGAAGGAAAACTTCCAAACTCATTTTATGAGGCCACCATTACCTTGGTCCCCAAACCAGACAAAGACCCCATCAAAAAGGAGAATTACAGACCAATATCCTTGATGAACACAGATGCAAAATTTCTCACCAAAATACTAGCCAATAGGATCCAATAGTACATTAAAAGGATTATTCACCACGACCAAGTGGGATTTATCCCTGGGCTGCAAGGTTGGTTCAACATCCTCAAATCAATCAATGTGATACAACACATTAATAAAAGAAAAAAACAAGAAACATATGATCTTCTCAATAGATGCAGAAAAAGCATTTGACCAAGTACAGCATCCTTTCTTGATCAAAACTCTTCGGGGTATAGGCATAGAGGGTACATACCTCAAATCATAAAAGTCATCTATGAAAAACCCACAGCGAATATCATTCTCACTAGGGAAAAACTGAGAGCTTTTCCCCTAAGGTCAGGAACATGGCAGGGATGTCCACTATCACCACTGCTATTCAACATAGTATTAGAAGTCCTAGCCACAGCAATCAGACAACAAAAAGAAATAAAAGGCATCCAAATTGGCAAAGAAGAAGTCAAACTTTCACCATTTGCTGATGATATGATACTTTATGTGGAAAACCCAAAAGACTCCACCCCAAAACTGCTAGAACTCATACAGGAATTCAGTAAAGTGGTAGGATATAAAATCAATGCACAGAAATCAGTTGCATTCCTATACACCAACAACAAGACAGAAGAAAGAGAAATTAAGAAGTTGATCCCATTTACAATGGCACCCAAAACCATAAGATACCCAGGAATAAATCTAACCAAAGAGGCAAAGAATCTGTACTCTGAAAACTATAAAATACTCATGAAAGAAATTGAGGAAGACACAAAGAAATGGGAAAACATTCCATGCTCATAGATTGGAAGAACAAATATTGTGAAGATGTCAATGCTACCTAGAGCAATCTACACATTCAATGCAATCCCCATCAAAATACCATCCACTTTTTTCAAAGAAATGGAACAAATAATCCTAAAATTTGTATGGAACCAGAAAAGACCCTGAATAGGCCAGAGGAATATTGAAAAAGAAAAGCAAAGCTGGCAGCATCACAATTCCAGACTTCAAGCTCTATTACAAAGCTGTCATCATCAAGACAGTATGGTACTGGCACAAAAACAAACACATAGATCAATGGAACAGAATAGAGAGCCCAGAAATGGACCCTCAACTCTATGGTCAACTCATCTTCGACAAAGCAGGAAAGAATGTCCAATGGAAAAAAGACAGTCTCTTCAACAAATGGTGTTGGGAAAATTGGACAGCCACATGCAGAAGAATGAAACTGGACCTTTTCCTTACACCACATACAAAAATAGACTCAAAATGGTTGAAAGACCCAAATGTGGGACAGGAGTCCATCCAAATCCTAAAGGAGAACACAGGCAGCAACCTGTTCGACCTCAGCCACAGCAACTTCTTCCTAGAAACATCACCAAAGGCAAGGGAAACAAGGGCAAAAATGAACTATTGGGACTTCATCAAGATAAAAAGCTTTTGCACAGTGAAAGAAACAGTCCACAAAACCAAAAGACAACCGACAGAATGGGAGAAGATATTTGCAAATGACATATCAGATAAAGGGCTAGTATCCAAAATCTATAAAGAACTTAAACTCAAAACCCAAAGAACAAATGATCCAATCAAGAAATGGGCAGAAGACATGAACAGACATTTTTCCAAAGAAGACATCCAAATGGCCAACAGACACATGAAAAAGTGCTCAACATCACTCGGCATCAGGGAAATCCAAATCAAAATCTCAATGAGATACCACCTCACACCAGTCAGGTGGCTAAAATTAACAAGTCAGGAGACGACAGATGTTGGCGGGGGTGCAAAGAAAGGGGAACCCTCCTACACTGTTGGTGGGAATGCAAGTTGGTGCAGCTACTTGGAAAACAGTATGGAGGTTCCTCAAAAAGTTGAAAATAGAGCTACCATACAATCCAGCAATTGCACTACTGGGTATTTACCCCAAAGATACAGATGTAGGGATCCGAAGGGGTACGTGCACCCCGATGTTTATAGGAGCAATATCCACAATAGCCAAACTGTGGAAAAAGCCAAGATGTCCATGGACAGATGAATGGATAAAGAAGAGGTGGTATATATATATACAATGGAATATTATGCAGCCCTCAAAAAAATGAAGTCTTGCCATTTGCAATGACGTGGATTGAACTGGAGGGTATTATGCTGAGTGAAATAAGTTAATCAGAGAAAGACATGTATCATATGACCTCACTGATATGAGAAATTCTTAATCTCAGGCAATAAACTGAGGGTTGCTGGAGTGGTTGTGGGTGGGAGGGATGGGGTGGCTGGGTGATAGACATTGGGGAGGGTATGTGCTATGGTGAGCTCTGTGAATTGTGCAAGACTGTTGAATCACAGATCTGTATCTCTGAAACAAATAATACATTATATGTAAAAAAAAAAAAAAGAAGAAGAAGATAGCAGGAGGGGAAGAATTGGGGGGGATTCGGAGGGGGAGATGAACCATGAGAGTCTATGGACTCTGAAAAACGAACTGAGGGTTCTAGAGGGGAGGGGGGTGGGGGGATGTGTTAGCCTGGTGATGGGTATTAAAGAGGGCACATTCGGCATGGAGCACTGGGTGTTATATGCAAATAATGAATCGTGGAACACTGCATCAAAAACTAATGATGTAATGTATGGTGATTAACATAACAATAAAAAAATATTAGATTTTTTTCTTGACACTTTAACATTGTATGATAAGCATTTACATGTTTTGGAATGAACATTTAAAAAATTATATTCAAAAATTAAATACTAAATAATGATAAATTTGCTTATCCAAAGCATGCACACAAGCTTCATAGATTTTGTTGATCTTTTTGTTGCAACTCTGTAATAACAACTTACTATTTTAGCATTCAGTTTTGAATTTAATTCTCTGAAGCTGTTACATACATTAGAATGATTGTATGTACACACCTGTGAGTGTATATTTGTGTGTCTGTTTATTGGTACAATCAGAAGAAATCAGCTTAAACACATGGTGGAGTTGTATAGATTTTTTTTTTTAGGACTTTGTAATAATTAGATATTTTTGGCTTTGGGCCCAAATAGGAAAGAGGATTGGAAAATTTAATGTAGTGGCAGCAATAGACCATGATTTGCTTTTGAATAATGCTTTTATCTTGTTCTTCAAAACAATAGCTGGTTCTATATTGATGGAAGCATAAGAATCCAGTAAAGCATTACAGGTAATTAGGTTAGCTGGATAGCTTTAAAAAAATCTAATTGAATATTTTAAACTTCCTGAAAAGTTTGTATTGTACATACACATTCTCAGGTTTCTGCTTTTTTGAGCAAAATTGACAGTATCTTTAATTCAAAGAAAGATGATTATAGCACTGAATTCTACACTTAAAGTGTACTTTTTTTGTGTTATGGTTCTCAGAAATATGACAGTAAATTTTTTTATAGTAAACAGATGCTTCTTTAGGACCATTAGCTCATTTCTTTCTGGGGGATGTCTGAATTATCTAAACAGACAAAAGGAAAGTTCTCTGTGGAAAGGTGTGTATTATACTCTTGTCTGCCTGGTATTAGTTCACATGTGTCCACTCTTGTTCTGCTTTCTATTCTAACAGTTGATTCACCTTTCTACACATGTTTATTAGTACATATAGGTGGTACGTAGACTTACTTTTCTAAGGATTTGCATTTGAGTATATTTTCTGATACTTTCCCCTAGTCCTTACTTTTTTTTCAATGCAGGGAGAGGCTAGGAGGACACTATGCAATTGATAAAGTCGATGTCCATCTGAAGCTTTTTCCTTGAGTTATGGGGAGAAACACTTCTTCCTTTGGAGCTGGTAGATGTTCCTGCCTGCCATCATAATTATGAATTACTGTCTTTAATTCTTGCCTAAAAATTGGTAGCCAGTTTTAGAGACAAATGGGGTTCTTCCCTTCTTCATTAGAAGGCATCTTTAATGTTTTATAATCTGCCTGTTTGCTAAAAATTTTTAAATATTTGTGAAAAATAAAGTAAAGATCATAGGAATTTGCTTCATCCTTTTAAGGTCCTAACTGACTATTTCTTAACTTGGTACTTTATATAATAGTCAAAAAGTAAAGGGTTATTTTTTCTTTTGAAGCCATTTTCTCAGAGAAAATAATAAAGAGAATGACATGTACAGCTGTCTAATAATTTTGCTAGATTTCCTTTCCAGTTACATTTCATGGAGAAAATCTTTAAATCTTTAAAATTTTTCATTGTACAAAGTAAGTTCATTTGAGCAAAGATTTTCATTAATTCCTACTCTTTGAGGCAATTTTCCTTCATTCCAATGGGAAAATTAGTCATTTATTCTTTTTTCTGTTTTATAGCTACAGATGAAAATGTTTCATTTATATGGATTTTGTTTTTATTCACTCAAAACATGATGTTTTTAAAGTTTCTTTACTCTCTTGGAAAAATCATTATGTTACTTTAGTGTCATAAATGTATAATTGCAACTTTTAGATGAGAAAAATGTAACACCTTAGAAGTATTTTTCAGATCTATTGTTGGTTTGTTGCATGTAATAATTTAGAATTTTCAAAGAATAAATGGAAAGCCCATTTTATTTTTGAGGGGACAAATATCTTCATAGTGTCCTTGTTACATTTCTCTTCTACCTTCCTCAGTTGAAGCACAGCTGTACAAAATTGCCCTCTGTTTCCAGAGAGTAGGTAGGGCAGGACTGCTACACAGGAGAATAGGGGCTTATGCTGACACCATGAGGCCCTCACACGACTCTCTCACTTCAGGAAATGAATTTAGGAATATTCATCCACAGAGGTGCCAGGCGAATTTATAAAACTTGACGTGGTGGAGGCAGATTTAGAATTCCTGCGGGAGCAGCCGCTGAAGCTTGGATCTCTTGGAGTTGCTCTCTTCTTCTGACTGGATTTGGTGTTGTCTGCATCACTGGGCTCAAACACCACTGTCATGGACTCCATCCTGGTCACCGTGTACAGGCTGCTTTGCCGGGTGGGGTGAAACCTGGTGGTCTTGAGCTCCAGCTCATCATAGCTAGAAACTTCAATGAAAGGACACCAGCGAAATGCTCTCTTGAAGCCAGCTCGAAATCTGAAGAGAAGCAGGCCACAGAAAGAAAAAGTCATGTTTTCAAGTGGAAATTTCCTTCAATTCCCACAGAAAGCCCTACTTAAGGCAATTAAGCAAAATCAGGTTTTGAATTTGATTTCCAACCCTTAAATGTATGCCACAGTATTGGTACTAGTCTTTTAAGTTTTCTTGTTTGAATTTTAGTTTCCTATTAATGAGAAGCAAGTCATCGAAGAGTAAAAGCACAGCGTCAGGTAATCCTTATGCCAAAGAAACAGTGTACATTTCTTCAGTAATGTTATAGGTTTGCAGAAGTGTGATTGAATTAGGCTTGGGGGTTAAGGCACTTAAAAATGACATATTTCAAAATAGCTTCTTTCGGAAATGATTACACATTTATACATTAAAGTCTCATTTAATGTTAGAATTAATTACTAATCTTGATGGTTTTTATCTAATCGCATATGAAAGCACAAAAGACTTTGCTTTGTAAACCATTAAGTGAAGTTGATTAAAAACAGATGTACTGCTTGTGGGGTGGCTTGAATTGATATATAGCTTATGCAATTAATGAAAAAAAAAGGGAGAATTAAGTGTTTAACAAACTTAGGCACAGTGTAGTGGAGGCCCAACTGGAAAGAGAGTTTAGGATTTGGCTCACAGTTACTTACATGAAGTTCTATTTCTAGTTGTGCTCAAAACACATTGGTTTCTTCAGGGAATTACTAATCTTATGAAATTTAACCCTGCCCCTCTGTGTGTTTTATACATACAATCAAGGTGTTTTTATCTGGAAACATTTTACCTTCCTTTCCAGTCTTAAATTTGACTATAGTCAAATACCGCCTTTTAAAAACTTTACTGTAAAAGTAGCTTTGCCCTGACCACTTTAATTTCTTCACAGCCCATTTCCATGGGGACTGCACCCTGTCTTACTCACTGACCTCATTGTATAGGCAGGAGGATTGGAATTCTCCTCCCCTTACTGTTGATTCTATAACCCTCACGGCAACATCTGCTATTTTGAAGTCTATTTACAAGACATCCTTCTTAATAGAGTCCACTCACATATGCCATCATTTCTCCCCATCTTATAAAAATTATCTGTATATGTTTATGAAATGTCTTCATTTCTTTGAGGACTTGAGCACATATTCAACTCACTTCCTTCAGTCATGATGGATTTTTTTTTTTTCTTAGCTGACAAAATTCTGAAGGGTCTGGAGGGAGAATTTAGGCCATATAAAAATTTCTCAGTTAGAGCTTCTAAGTTCACTGTTTTGAGGACGTAATTGTTAAGGTGGGATATTTCAGAAAGTAGGAGGAAGTCTAGAAAAAAATCAAGCTCTGTACTCCTCTCAGTGAATTTTTAAATTTTTCCTTCCTTTTGCATTTTTAATTTGCACCAAAAAGCTGGAACAAAATTATATGCTTTCAGCTAAGCCAGGAGTGACAAGAAACTTGGGCTTGGTAATTTTCTTTCTACCTTTTATTCAGACAGCAGTAGATGATGGGGTTGTACATGGTTGAGCTCATTGCCAGCCAAAAGCTGGCCAAGTAGACCTGCTGGATGTATTTCCACCTATTTAGCTGTTGATAGACTGCAGTGAGGATGAAGTAAATATGATAAGGCAGCCAGCAGATGGCAAATGTCACCACAACAATTATCATCATTTTTACAACCTAGAAAGAAAGAAGGAAAGAGGTCAGTTTTGGAAAATTTAAAAGTCATTAAATGTATTAGTTGCAGTAGTTTACTGCAGATCATATTTTTCTGCCAATATAGTTAAATACATAGCATGCCTAAGGATTTGTATTAAAAAGTGGGAGGTAAGCCAGGGACAGCTGCCTAAGATAAGTCCCAAGAAAGCATGCTGATGTCACCATTCCTTCGTTGCCTAGCCCAAGTGAATGGATGGCACTAACTCAAACAGAAACAAATATATATATTAATTGGCCTGAAGAAAATAAGTGTTTACAAAAATCCAACAAGCTTAGGGGAGAGGGGAGCAAGATTTGGCTGTGCTAGCCTGAACAGTAAAATAGCAGAGATATTATATGTAGAGAAACTGACTGTTGAGTCATGGTGGGGGTAATTTAGGCTGTAAGGGTTGGGCTGGTTCCTCAGTATTTACTATAGCCTGACTATAGCTTAAGACTATTCAGATTTCTTTACTCTAATACCATGCTCACCAGGCAACCTTCTGAATATCAACTTGGTTTCTCTTATAATCTGGTATTGGGAAAGGTTTCTCTGGATAGTGATTATGAGTATTCACATTAGTCTGAGGAAATATCATTAACTTTAAATTTGCAAATAGGCAATCAACTGGTTTATACATTAGGTCTTATGAATTTGGTAAGCATGGATCATTTCCTTGGTTTCCACACCTTTGAAACAAAATATTCTAGAAAGCCCTGGCCAAAGTAGCCTATCAACCTTTATTTCTCCACCACTAGGCCTTAAATTCCTAAAAGGCAGAGAGACTGTCTTAATTATCTTAATATTCCCAGCATCTAGCACAATCCAAAGTATATAGCTGAAAATAAATAATTAGATATGGAATGAATGAATAATGAATGACAATGTACAATTTGCAATAGTAGGTTGAATGGGAGGATGTTTTATATGTCCCTAAATGAAATAAAATCTGTCCATTGTCTGTGACTATAAGAAAGGTAGACTCAAAGCAGCTTGGCTTTGTGTGAAAAAGGAAATAATAATATTCTATGATGACCTCATTTAATATTTCTCACTAGCAATCTGTCTACTAAATTTATCCATACTTCTTTTGGCAATTTGGAAATAGTAAAATGTTTAGAATGATATATGTTAAATAAAATAATTTTGGGGCTTATCCCTAGTCAGATCAGCACACAAATCAGAGAGACATCAGTGATCTATGAGGCATCTTAGAACTAAGAAAATACAATATTTATGGACTGTACTCATCATTTCACTGCAAGTTTGGGATTCAGATGAAAAGTTGGCAAGGTTAAGAGTCAGGAGAGACATGATTCTAGAACAAGGCAAAGCATGAAGTGGATCAATGTGGAAGGCAAAGCTTTCCCAAGGGCCTAATCACCGTACCATCAAGGTAACTAGTATTGAGCTTCATCAGAGCTGAAGATCTAGGTCAATAGGTCACAGAATGTCATCCCTGGCCACACCATCTAAAGCATTTTTTTCTCAATGCTCTTTAAGCTGATTTTTTTTTTCCTGAAAAGCTGTATTCGGATTTCTGCATTTATCTCTCTGATTTCTTATTCATATATTTGTGGAATATAAGTAAGAACCATATTTTAATTCACATTTATACAATGTTTCATGTATTTAACAACTTATTAGTTGGTTTTCAATTGTGCTTTAGGAAACTAAGGCAAAGACCAAAAGATTTGACCACTGTGATTCATGAAACAAGGCTGCAGGTTTTTTTTTTTTTAAGATTTTATTTATTTGAGAGAGAGAGGGAAAGCACAGAGGGATAAACAGACTCCTTGCTGAGCAGAGAGCCCAACATAAAGCTCAATCCCAGGACCCTGAGATCATGACCCAAACCGAAGGCAGACATTCAACCAACTGAGCCACCCAGGCGCCACATGGCTGGAGTTTTAAAACTAAGATTCTTAAGTCTTTTTTCTTCCTGTCTACAGTTAATAACATTTTTTTGAATGTCTCTTGGGTCTAGAAAACAGAATAGAGAAAAATAATGAGTAGGGGACCCATTTCTTATCCTGAAGAAGCTTACAATATAACGAAAAAATGTAAATAAAAAATGCATGGAAATGTGGTGAATGTAAACAAGTGCATATAAAATTGAAATAATATTTATGAGCAATTACTAGTTTATTATAAGCGAGAATGATTCGGTGCATGATAACTGTAGCCCAGGGATAGAAGACTGAATGAAACAAGTTCTATTACCTTTTTATTTTGAATATACGAACATCATACTATTCCTTGAATACAACAGGCAAGCTCCTGCCCCAATTATTTGCCCTCCAGAACACTCTTCCCCCAGTTATTCCCACAGGGTACCACGCTCATGTTCTTCACGCCTTTGCACCTACTTTCTCTGTGACTCCCATTCTGACGAACCTGTTTAAAATTGCAGTCTGCCCTTCCAGCACCAAACTCCTTAGCTTGCTCTTTATTTTCAGTTTGTTATGTTTATTCTTTCCTTTCTGTCTCCTCATGTTAGAATATAAGAGAGCAAGAATCTTCTGCTTGCTTTGTTTTTTGTTGATGGATTCAGGCACATAGATTGGACTTCATACATAATCAGTGCTCAAAAATTTTTTAAAATAAATACATGGAAGTGAATAAAAAAAGAAATGAAGAGTCATACAGGTGGTTAAGAGATGTCCCCAATTTTACTCAGTCATTAATTACTGGTATTATTTGTCCTCCAAGTTTAAAATGGGCATGTATGTATAAAATGAGCCTGATGTTTTATTGCTATTTCATTTTTCTAGGCAAACAAGTTCAAAAGAATATGAGTGTACAAACAATATAACCAATATATTATTTTAGGTGCATGAAAACATTAAATTTTATTCTGAATAAGTGTTAAGGGCAAAAAAAAAAAAATCCATGACAGTGTGAACATGGTACAGGCTACTCTGTTAAATACAGTATCAGCAGATATGCATAAAAGCTCCTTTGGATGCTTTTTTGCAGGTTGTCCACAAACTCCCTGTGCATGAAGTTGTTTTCCAACAATAGTAGTTAAAGACCTACAAAGGCTATCAGAATCTTTTAAGTGAATTCCAACCATCAATAATGTAGAAAAATTAAAATGCATGTGGAGAATTAAATTAAATGAAAATGCCTCTGGAACAGAAGTTTCAGATAACTTCTAATTCACAGATATAAGGCCTTATGGACCTTGTTATAAAACATATAGAAACTTATTTGAAGATAAGGAAAAATCTAAAAGACTCAAAGAAAATATCTTTTACAGTGAAACATGGTTATAATATACTTCATTTTTTTATTTCTATAAAATACATTTTAACTGTTAGCTTCAGTCTCTGCTCACAAAATCTTGTGGAATTATTTCAGATATCCAACTTTCGTGACCTCAGGTGTCATGTAAATGCAAAAGCGGGGTCATAGGTGGGAGAAATTGCATTGCTCTGTGAAGTGCCAAAATCATGAAATTGTAATCCTACTCTTTAAATTGCTAAGGAAAAGAGCACTTCGAAGCACAAACCTTGAGCAAGGATAGATGCGCAAAAGCTGTGAACAGTTCCCCTGTGTCTCATGGCTGGGCAATGGCACTAGCACATAAATACTAAGCAGGAAAGGATTGAGTTTGGTAGACTTCCTGAAAATCCTGAAATTTTTAGGCAAGATAAGAGATTGGGATGGAGACGATTCAAATCTTTCACCATGTCTTAACAAATTGTGTTACAACTTGATATAAAGATTGACTGATGTTGGGTATTTCATAAATCTGAGATGCATCCCACTTCTGAGGCAATGGGATTTATTTTCCATTTTCCATGGCAACAAGGACAGTTGTGGCTGCCCACTGTCTTTGGCACAGACAAGGGAGGTGGGACAAAAGTGATGTAGCTCATACAGTTCTACTGTCTGTTTTTAGTAGTTAAGAATCCACTTTACTCACATAGGCAGGATTGAAATGCATGTCCTGGTAAGTGAAAATAAGCTTTGGGAACCTTTTGTTTGTGTATCAAAGGTAAAAAAAAAAAATCTTTGATTTTTGTATCCTGTACAGGTTAGCCTGGAATGCCTGCAGCTGTTCTTATCTTTCATATTAAATTAGTGTAGGAGGTATGATTTTGAGGTTTAGGTCATAAAAGAGAAAAAAAGTAAGTCTAGGAAATGAAATAAAATGGTGCCAACTGTAAAAAATGTCTAGGATTATATTCTTCAGTGTAGGATTTATTCTTCCTAAATGTCCGACCCGGAAGTTTTCAACGTCATGTGACAGGAAGCTTCTTGCTGTGATTAGAACCTCTTCAGAACATATGTTCTGGAGGACTGTCCCATGGGTCACATCTTACCACTTCACCACGCCTTTTGTCTGCACAAACATTCTTAAATGGACCATAATATTTAAGTCAAAATTTCAGGTCTGTTTATGTTAACCACACATTAGCAAATTAAGATAATACCCTCTAGAGAAGGGATACGGGAAAAATTTCCATAAAAGCATCAAGATGTAAAGTATCATTTCATGGGCTATTTAGGTAGAACTTTCGCTGCTTCAGTTACATTCAGTAGGCTTAAAAATTGCAGTTTTGAGTGAGAACATAAGAACTCAGTAATAATAGTTGTGAAGAAAAGGACACCGTGGCCCAGAAGCCGAGTTGAATTTTGCTAGTGATTTTAGAATTAGATGAGAATACGGGCGCGCTGTGTTAGTGTCATCCAAGAGATGTGACACTGGTGCCAATTCCAAGTAACATGTGCACACAGTTAATGTTAGAGTAATGCCTGTAAGAAATTATGTCAAGTCCAAACAAATGAAAAAAAACCTATGTGTGTGTGTAAGTGCAAGTGTGGAAAACATTTCTGTATGTGTGTGTGTGTGTGTGTGTGTGTGCAGTGTTATATTTGGACTCTCCTTCTTTACATGTTTCGCTTTTAGTGTATTTTCATTTTTTCCATTGAAAACTTAGACTTTGAGAGCATCATAAAATTTTAGGCTTATGATGGTCTAAAGCCAAAGAAAGTGAAGCAGCCACAAAAGGGAAGATGAGATGAAATTAGAAAAGGAAATACATTAAAGCAAGATGAATAAGGTCTGATGTAATGGGATCATGGTTGGAGACAAAAATGTATGGAAGCTTCTTATGGACCAAATTGTGTTCCCCCATTTTTTTAAAGTTTACAAGCCTTGTTTATTTATTTATTTATTTATTTATTTATTTATTTATTTATAGCTTTATTGAGAAATAATTGATATCTAATGTGTATATTTAAAGTGTACAACGTGATGATTTGATACATGTATGTATTGTGAGATGATTAACACAAAAGGTTACACATAATTACTGGGTTTGGTTTGTGTATGTGTGTGTGTGGTAAGTACATTGAAAATTTACTAGCAACTTTCCAATATGTAATCCAGTATAGTTAACTATAGTCCCCATGCTTCACATCTGATCCTCAGACTGTATTCATCTTATAACTGGGCCAGTGGGAGACCTGCAGGAGAGGCATCCCCAGCTGCTTGTGGACCGGCCTCCTGTAGAGTCCATGACTGGTTAGTAGAATCCAAGTCCTTCTGCTAGGTTCCATTTACCCTGCTTGCTGTTTTCCCAGCCACTCACCTGCCTGCTCGTTCAGCAGCTCATGACTCAGTTCTCTGGATGTAGGGAGAGAGAAATGGGCCTTTTTGGCAGCACCCTGCAGAGCTGGGGCAGTGGGTACTCACTCACTCACATACTTTCATTTCCCCCCTTGGGAGAAATCACCTCTGAGAAAGACCCTCTTGGCTCTGAGCTGTGTCACTTTCAGGGAGAGGTGATGTGGGTGCAGTCAAACTGTCTTCTTACCCTCTCCAGTGCATCTGCATCACATTTTTTCTTTTCTCTAGTGCTGTGCTGGAACTTCTCTGCTAGACTCCTGGACTTCCACATGGCTCTCTGGTCCATGGGTGATTATCTAAATCAGTTTTTTCCAGGGATCCTGGACTGTGGCCGAGAGGAGCTAGAGTTGGTTCATGTGCCACGGTAGGGTCAACAGCTGCATGGAGGTCCATCACATGACTCACGGTGGGTGAGATTCCTCCTGGATCCCTTGGTGTTTGGTGCTGGTGAAAGAACCAAAGCCAAATGAGGCAAGAGCCAAATCTTCTGGGGTATAGAGCTGTTTCTGGGTCTATAGCTGGGACCTTGTTTTAGCCTCCTGGATGCAGGCCTGCCTTCTCAAAATGACTCTCCTCTTTCTTGGACTGCACCAGATCTATCTGGATCCTTCAGCTCCTACAAAGGCACTTTTGCCTGTGGATGCATGCCACATTGTTATTAGGAAGATGACAAGAGATGTCTTATTTTGTCATCTTGCTGATGTCAGTCTTCAAAATTCATGTTGGTGTCCTAATCCCCAGTACCTCAGCGTGAGACTGAATTTGGAGATAGGGTGTTAAAATGAATTCATTAGGAGGAGGCCTTAATCAGTATGACTGGTGTTGTTGAAAGAAGAAGTGATTAGAACACTGACACACAGAGGGAAGACCATGGGAAGACAGAGGTTTGCAGCCACCTGCACACCAAGCAGAGAAGCCTTAGAGAAAACCGTCTCCGATGACACCTTCCACTCAGATGGCTGGTTTCCAGAACAGTGAGAAAATAAATGTCTGTCGTTTAAACCACCAGTCTATTGTATGTTGTTATGGCAGCCTGAAAAGACAGCAACAGTGTTTGAAATGCTGAGGGCACTAGATGATATGGCTTCATGCCAGCAAAATAGGAGGCAAAATACCCTAGAGGGTCCCAGAAAATGGAGATTTCCAGAGAGGTTTGGATTGCCTGTAGAATTGCTTTTAGCAATATCAGAAATAGACCAGGATCTACAGCTGCATCAGATGAGCCTCTCTTAGGTTATATACGGTCGTCCTCAGCCGCACCGTCGTTTTCCATGGTTAATTCCTTTGCAGCAGAAATAATGACACTGCATATAGAAAGCTTGCTTGCTAAATGAGATGATGGGTTTTTCTTGGTTGTTATACAATTCAAAAATCCAATTGAATCTGTCACTTGAGCTTAGACTGAAGAGTGGTCCCCTTGATTAAGGCAAAAGCCTTCTTTGTTATCATACTTAGGTGTTCACCTCTGAAGGAGCAGAGCTGCTATGGCTTGTTAGTTTAGAGGAAGAAAATTAAAATAGAAAATAGCCAGAAAACGATTTCTACGGTTTACAAAAACAGTAGAAGTAGATTTATTTACCAGCATTTCATGGGTATCCAAATAATCAAGAGTAATTTTAACAGGCGTTTTTGAAAAGGAATTGTTACATATTGTGAATACTGGGACAAAGTCATGTTTTTGAGGCTTCTGTTTTATTAGAATGGAAAGGAATGTCAGAGTATGGTTAAGAAGTGTGGATTAATTTAAAGTGTATGTTTAGCAAATTAACACAAAAATGTAATACAAGAATACAATTCACGACATGTTGACAAAACATAATACTAATTCATAATGGACTACGAGATAGTGGTCTGGTAATGGGAATGAAGTTTGAAATTCTTTGATCAGTATTTGTGCTCTTAGAGAGAGGGGCTGGGTTGTTACATTTTAACTGGAGTGCCATGAAGAGCCCATTCCTGACTCTGCATTTCCGATTTCTCCTTTATAAACTCTAGAAGGTACAGTAGTGTTTTCAAATTTATCCTGTGCTCTACTTATTTCATCCTACCTTCCAAAGCTTCCGTTCCCTTATCTTTTCCCTCATTACCTTCCTGTGTTTGTTTCTGGTGCCACAGACTCTGTGCTACAGAATGCAATGTTCAGCCCAGGTGCTGCACTCTATGCATCGGTCAGGTAGTTCTAACACTCATTTTGAGGCTCAGCAAAGGAAAAGCATGCTGATAGCAACATTGTCCTTTGAGTGAGGCAAGGCCAGCAGATGCATTTGAAGGATGACTCAGTAGAGTTGTATTCACTTTTGATTTTAGTAACAGGCTTAGTGCTTTTTATAATCATTGAAAAATAATCTTTCCAATGTATGAACTTCTCTAACCTTCATGACAAACATTTGACCATATAGCTTCTCCATTTTATGGGTGAAAGACTTAAAACCCAGGAAGTGGGGTGCTTTCTCAGGATCCCAAAGGCAGGTTCAGAGCTAGGATTCCTGGATCTCTTAATTCTTCATTAGCTAAGGCCTCATTTTGCATATACTCTCCCTCTCAAGACCTTTAGAAATAGTCCTGGCTTCTTTCCTCATTTAACATGCTTAGGGGATGGTTAAGTGAAGGGTAGTCAGACAACCTTATTTTGCCAAGGAATTGCCCATTTGAGCTTCGTGTAAGATGGGATCTTTTCCTAAAGCTGGAAGATCAAAGAGTGAGAAAAGGAGTTGGAATGGTGGAGTGGGCTGGGAACTTGAAGTTGGAATCTGCTTTATCTATTGCTACGGGAATATGGGCAGATTTATCTGCATTAAAACTATGAAATAGGGACTCGGAACTTCAAATATTGTATGGGCTCATGTGGCACCACTTACTTCCACAGACTTCATTTATGTTGAGCATGTTTAAAGACAAATGGACATGGGCACCTGGGTGGCTCAGTTGGTTAAGCGACTGCCTTTGGCTCAGGTCATGATCCTGGAGTCCCGGGATCGAGTCCCACATCGGACTCCCTGCTCAGCAGGGGGTCTGCTTCTCCCTCTGACCCCCTTCCCTCTCATGCTCTCTATCTCTCATTCTCTCTCTCTCTCTCAAATAAATAAATAAAATTAAAAAAAAATAAAGACAAATGGACAAGAAGTATAAATTCTTGACAATCTCCTATATTCTTTTTACCTAGTAGCCATAAAGCAAGTCTGCGGAAAAGGATTACTTTGGTCCCAGATAAATGGTTACTGTTGGGATTTAAGATCCTTTGACATTCACAGAAGGGGAGTGAGCGAAGAGAATTTCTGCCTCAATTACCTTCGTGGGGAAGTGAGTGCGAAAGAGCAAACAGCTGCAATCAGCTGCCGGCCTTCTGGCAACATGGCATGGGGTCAGCTTTTCCTTTTCTGTTCCCGGAGTTGCTGGGGGAGATCTGGTATCTCGGGAGTATGCCTGGCCAGGTGAGAAAGGCTAGGCTGACATCATTTGCCCGACCAAGAGATTTTATGTCTTGCTCTATGTTGACATAACTTGTCCTTTTAAAAAATACACTGTTATTAATATACTGCGGTCTGAAATATTAAGTAAGCTAGTGTCTTAAAGTACTTTTGCAGTTGGCTTTTTGTCTTAAAGGTGTGTATACCTTAATTGCTTTTTGAAACAGGATAGAATACTTAAAAATACGTTTTTCTACACTAAATTTGGTAGAAAATAAGATCAGCCACTGAATATTAATATTTTTCTCTATGATATATGACAATCTAATAAGGCGTGGATTATAAATAATGTTATTGTCCTGATTTGTAGTTACCTTGAAATAAACCTATGTGATTCACACATGCTTATCACTCTGGAATGCCCCGATCTGATATCTTTCCCTGTAAAATTCTCTATGCATCTTTTGGGAGGTCACCTCAAGTTCACCTCTCTCAGTAGCTTCCCTCATTTCTTCCTGCAGGTATTGTTAGATGCTTCCTAATGAGATTTAGCAAGAGTAATTTTAACAAGAGTTTTTGAAAAGGAATGCTTACATCTTATAACACAGAAAAGGAATGCTTACATCTTATAACGCAGATACATGTTATAGTCAAGTGTGTTTCTGTTTCCTTCCAAATACGGGCATATGCATTATTCGTTTTTGTGTCTCCAGAACCTAGCATAGTTCTTTTTTTTTTTTTTTAAAGATTTTATTTATTTATCTGACAGAGAGAGACAGCGAGAGCAGGAACATAAGCAGGGGGAGTGGGAGAGGGAGAAGCAGGCTCCCCGCGGAGCAGGGAGCCCGATGCGGGACTCGATCCCAGGACCCTGGGATCATGACCTGAGCTGAAGGCAGACACTTAACGACTGAGCCACCCAGGCGCCCAACCTAGCATAGTTCTTGACATTGAATAAATTACCTGGTGACTGAATTTTCTCACTCATTTTATGAACAGTTTAATTGCAAGAAGCATCATTTATCTTTGTCTTACGAGTGTTTTGCCCTATCATGCACATAATAGGATTTCAAAAATATGCATTTTTGAACTAGGAAGGCAGAATTTCTTTTTCTTTTTTTCCTTCTCCCCCTACTCCCTTATGCTGTGCCTTTTATTTCCATGACTCATTCAGTCCATAACTGGAAGCCTGTGTCTCCCACTCCCCTTCACCCATTTTGTCCAAACCTCTATCCTCTTGCCCTCTGGCAACCATCAGTTTGTTCTGTATATTTATAGGTCTGATTCTGTTTCAAAAATATTATTTAAGTGAATAAAACACAAATATATTTAAATATCTTATATCTAAATTAAGATAATTATTATTGCCCTTGACTTTTGTGTTTAGCACAAAGTTTGAAAAGAATATTTGAACCATGTGATGGCTCAGGCTTAGAAGGAAGTCAATTATTATTGCGTACTTAATTTATTTTACACTTATGTAACAATTGTTTTACAATAATGCCATTTTTTCTAAAGAAACCAAGGCTCCAGACTCTAGGGATACAGTGCTAAATTAAAACAGAAAAAATGTTATCTATTTTCACAGCATTTATATCCTCTCAAGGAGACATTTGTTAAATAGTGAGTATAGAAAACATATGAAATTACATATTATGGTAAATTCTATAGATAAAGATAATCACATGTAGATTTGTAGAATACAATGGAAGGTCTGTTTGAGGAAGCACTATTTAAGCTGAAACCTAGAGGATGTACAGACAGAAGGATAAAAGGCAGGTTAGATACATGTCTGTATTGTGCATTGTCTTTTATTTCAATGGTGCCTACAGAATACAAACTTCTTTTTGTAGAGTGTGATCTTGTGTCAGTATAGATTTATTTACACCCTAAGGCAAATATAAGTCAAGACATATATTCTAAAAGCTTGTACTTTCTTCTCTTAATAGCAGCAATGGTATAAGGAAAGAAATGACTTTCTATTGTAAGAAATTAATTCAGAATGTGCTACTAACATGTAGGTGCATTTGGTTTTATAAGAATGTTTAGGAAAGAGGATAAGAAATAAATAAGTACTTCAAAAAGTAAAGGACAAACAGTCGCCTTCTAAGTTGAAAGGAAACTAAAATTTGTTGAGGACCTGTTCTATGAAAAGGACTGTGCTACACGTATTCTGTGTGCTACCTCACTCTAACTGATGCACTTGGTCCATATTGGAGGTGCCCTACTGCGTTTCAGTTACAGTTAACTAGACATGCATTTCTTTTCTAACAAGGAATGTTGTCAAGAAGTAGAAGAGGCTGATTCTGGACATAAAGGTAAATAAAACATTCTTCTATACAGTGAGTTCTTCGTTATTCAAGGGAATGAATTCATATCACTAACCTAGACTCCTCTAAACTTCTGTTACTTGTTCCCTCGTGATCCTTAAGTATTTTGTATATTTGTGTTTTGATATATTTCTTCACTTCACAATGGTGACATCCTTTTTTTTAATAATTTTTTATTGTTATGTTAATCACCATACATTACATCATTAGTTTTTGATGCAGTGTTCCATGATTCATTGCCTGTGCACAACACCCAGTGCTCCAAGCAGAACGCACCCTCCCCAATACCTGAGGTGACATCTTTTTAACAACTGGAGTTTTACATTTAAAAATCATGTATTTAGTCTCATAATTTTTCTATCATAATGAAGTGACTTATCTTTTGTGTTTTAGTTCATGAAGTACAGCTTATTCTAAGTGCTCTGCTCCTTTGTCTTGTTTCTAGTGGCTGGGTTCCCTGAGGCTTGCTTTTCTTTCTTTCTTTTTTTCTTTTTATTTCTTTATTTTTTTAAAAGATTTTATTTATTTATTTGACAGAGAGAGAGAGAGAGACAGTGAGAGAGGGAACACAAGCAGGGGGAGTGGGAGAGGGAGAAGTAGGCTTCCCGTGGGGCAGGGAGCCCGAAGTGGGGCTTGATCCCCCCGAGCCTAAGGCAGACGTTTAATGACTGAGCCACCCAGGTGCCTTCTTCTTCTTCTTCTTTTTTTTTTTTTTTTAAGATTTAAACAAATTTTTAAAGTAATCTCTACAGCCAACATGAGGCTTGAACTCACAACCTTGAGATCAAGATTTGCATGCTCTACTGACTGAGTCAGCCAGGGGCCCCTGCTTTTATTTCTTTTGTCCAACTCCAGGCCCTGTTCATCCTTGCTTATAAAGATAAACTGAAAGTGTTCTCTTCAAGCAGCAAATCTGCTGTGTGTTCTTGGAGGATGCAAAAAGCAGTCTGCCCCACGTGGACCTAGTGGGAACATTAGCATTCTCACAGTCTCAGGAATGATGAGGTTGATGCATAAAACCCTGGGCCTTTTTTTCCTGGGTTGCAGCACCCCTGGGCTTCACACACCCCTCTGAGCTTGGCCCACTGTCCTATCTCAGTTGTTGCTTCACTCAGAATTAGCAAGTTGTAGATGAGAAGGTAGAACTTTAGGCTTTCTCAAATGTGAAATGAGACTAACCTTACATAGGATTGTGATGAAGATTATTTCAAATAATGCTTTTAAGCATCTTATTGGGGTAAACTGCCAAAGCTACTATTATATTTTAATAGCTAATAATAAAACAATAACTGTCTTAGCTCAGACAGCTGTAACAAAATATCATAGACTAGCTGGCTTAAATAACAGACATTTATTTTCTCACAGTTCTGAAGCCTGGAAGTCCAAGATCAGGGTGCCAGCATGGTTAGTTTCTGGTGAGGGTCCACTTCCTGGTTTGTAGTCAGTCACCATCTTACTGTGTGCTCACAAAGAGAGAGAGTGAGCTCTCTGGTGTCTCTTCTTATAAGAACATAATTCCTATTGGACCAGGGCCCTATCCATATGAGCCCATTTAACCCTAATTATCTCCCTATAGGCCCTCTCTTCAAATACAATCATATTAGGGTCTAGAGCTCCAAAAATCTGAATTTTGGGGGGACACAATTTGTCCTTAGCAATGATAAGTGTAAGATAATATATTTTCAAGTGCTCATTTTAGGATGTGTTTAGTTCTTTTATTTTCTAGACTTTTCCTTTGAGTTGCCAATTATCTATTGTGCTTTCTAGAAAGTAATTTTTTTTGATATTAGTTTTAATATTTATATTAATATACTGTGATTCATTGTTTGGCCTAGGAAGAATGATTTCCAAATTTGGAGAGACACACAACTTTTTTAAGGAGTTGTTGAGAGGAGGGCTCCTGGGTGGCTCAGTTGGTTAAGCGACTGCCTTCGGCTCAGGTCACGATCCTGGAGTCCCTGGATCGAGTCCCCCATCGGGCTCCCTGCTCGGCAGGGAATCTGCTTCTCCCTCTGACCCTAACCCCTCTCATGTGCTCTCTCTCATTCTCTTATCTCTCAAATAAATAAATAAAATCTTTAAAAAAAAAGAGGAGTTGTTGAGAGGAATTCTTTCCCTGATATTTCAAGGCATTATTAACTTGGTTCTATTTAGTGTTGAGGCAAAAAAAATTGTAATGGCTCATCACATGGCTGCGCAGTGGTGTGTTTTTAAGCATACACTCTCTGGAATAGTTAGAAGACTTGAAGCCTTCATTGCACAGCAATGTACTACAGTGTCAAGAGCACTAGATTCTTAAGACTTTGATTTAAATCTAAGCCTGTTCATAAACAGCTACGTGACCTTGGGAAAATTACTTAATCTTTCCTCATATCAATAGTGTTATTAGTTAAGAAAAGACAAGAACACTTTTCACGTATGGCCTGTGAAGATTAAATGGAAGTGTGGATGCCAGGCTCATCAGATACTCT
Organism: Callorhinus ursinus; assembly: GCF_003265705.2. Classification (NCBI taxonomy): domain Eukaryota; kingdom Metazoa; phylum Chordata; class Mammalia; order Carnivora; family Otariidae; genus Callorhinus; species Callorhinus ursinus. The sequence goes on from NW_027397066.1 coordinate 84,964,749, forward strand.
GGGCATGCTGAGATATTCATTTTCACTTCATTCCCCAATCTGACTAATTTATAAGCAAATTTTAAATCGTCGGTACCATGTAAATTGATTGCAAACACGCCTTTTGTAAAGGCAAAGAAAGACTATGGTGGCAGGCTGGGGGACAATGGGTAAAACGCAAATTGAGTACTAGAGAGCCAAGAAATTTTGTCAAATTTTGTAACAGAAATTGTGCAGACAATAGGAATTTTAAGAATGGCTCTTTTTCAAGCATAGTCCTACTATCTGTGTGTGAATGTGTGTGTCTGTGATTGTGAATGATAGAGACAGAGATAGTGAGAGAGAGGGAAGCAGAAAGTGGAAGTAACATCAAATCCATGTTTTCCATTACAGAATAAAAAAACAACAAGCCCAGTTATTATGTACTTATAGTGGTTTGTCATTTCTCCAACATGGCGTATTTCTATAAAACAACAGGATAACAGGTATTCCTTAAAAAACTTTCCTATGTAAGAAAACTATTATATTACCAGGAAGAAAAAGAATAATAAATGTTTTATTTTTGATATTTCTTTTAGCTTTACCACTGGAAAATTAGCAATGTGAAACTTAGTTAATAAAATATTAATTGAACAATAAAAAGACCAGAAAAGTTTTTAAAAAGTTAAAGAACACTTAGACTGTCATGGCCATTTAATTTTTTTAACTGTAATATGTAGAGCATAAAATTAATCCAAGGCTTACAATCTCAGGATTTTTTCTATTAGTATTTAAGATCTCAATTGGCCTGTGAAGTTCATCTGAGAAAAAAGAAAATAACCTATCTATCTACTCCTTTAGATGCATGAGTAATTTCTGGGAAAGACTGATATCTTCTGCTCTAACGATTCCAGAAATATATTTTAAAACAGTAAATTTAAGTCTTCCTCATAATGTGTCTGGAAAATTGGAAGTGATTTAGAAAATTAAATTATATGGACTCAGATCAGTAATGTCAGAAATTAATGACTTGTGTTAGAGGAAACTCCAAGGTGGGATATTGGAGACTATGAAGTGAAACATTAGTACCAGTTTGTGGGTCACTACACAGCACAAAAGACACAATCAAAGATAAAGGACAGGATGTATTGTGAAGATGTTTCCATAAATAGATATATAAATATATAAATATATATATATATATATATATATATATAGTTCCATCCTGCAGAACAGATGGGTTGCTGTGGAGTCATGGAACTCAGTTGCATGGAGCAAGAAGACCCAGGAGTGACAACCATTGTTAAGGCCACTGGGGAAGGGCATTCACCAGCTTTAAGGAACCACACTTCCTAGAATTAAAATAAATGCATAGTGAAGTTTGAATCAGAATGAATTGGAGGACAGAAATCAATGGGAATGGTGTAAGGTCATTTGTTGGATACCTGTCCTCAAACTGGAATATACCTACGACTGTCTTAGAAAAAGGATTCAAAATAAATAGATTCATCCTTTTCTCCTTAAAATTAATATAAACAAAACTAGAAGCTAAAAAAACAACTAGAAGCTTTTTTTAGTTCCGGCCAACTAATATAACTTGGTACTGTAGCTGGATGAGAAAAGAATGTTTATGTGTGAAGCAACACATTTCAGAGAGATGAGAATCTGATCTGTGTTGTTCAATCACCCAAAGACATGGATTCCGTGACTTTCCTACAAAACTTTAAAAAATATTAACAACTTCATGTGCTGGAAAATAGTTCCTTTTGCTTACGGCAAAATATTTTTGTGGTTTGTCATCACAGAATATAATAGAACAGCCATCTGTATGTCATATATGTATTAAAAAATGAAATCACTATAGCAAAACATTCCTGAACCATGTTTCCCTTTGGGGCTATGGGACTTGAGGAAGGTGCGGGTAAAAACCTTCACATTTGAATCATCTTCTCAAAGCTGCCTAGATTCTAAGATGTCTTATAGGAAGAAGATAGGAGAACAACAGAAACCGAGTTGTAAGGTCTGCAGTCTCCCACTCAATCTATTACAGGTGATCCCCAAGTAAATGCAAGTTGATTTATTAATTGTCTCCCAGCAGTGGAGTTAGAGCTCTCTGTACAGACTCTTTCCTAGTAAAATCCCTGGTCTGGTAATGAAATGTTCTATTAGATGTCCCATGAAATCTCCTGGCTAGAAGTTAGACTGGGGTTGTGATGATGGAGACCTGGTTTGTTTTCTCAGTCAAGTGAATGAAGCAGTGTCTTCTAGTTCTCCATGAAGCCTTGCTTTAAAATAAACTGGTCTGTGATGTTCAAGCTGGATTAATGTGGTATATGAGCTTATGGCCATCGATCATGTGTTTTCAATTTCCGGTGAGGCACTGTTAATATAAAGGAAATTATTATCTCATACTTGATCTTCTGCCTTTTAATCAGCAAGGATAATGCTGAATGACCTGTTGTTTATTCTAATTAATACTGAATTCCTTTTTGGTATGCAACTACTATTCTATCCATTGTTTTCGGTTCTTTTAAGATGATCTTTTCCTTTACAGTTTTAATATGTGAACATGTACGTGTTCCTTTAAGGTGTCAGTGAAAATCATTCTTCTCATCTGGGCTTAGATGGCTGCGGCAAAAGGCTTTAGAAATTCCTATTTCAGAGATTTGTATAATGCTGCCAGATCATGTTGGAGAATGATGAAATAATGAGGCAGAAATAATCTGAGGATAATACCTGAGAATGAAAATGTAGGAAGAATTCACAATGTTATTTCTCCAGTTCTAAATATTTCCAAATAAAAACAGATTCAAGATAGGTTTGGAAGGAATATAAATGATTTGAAAAATACATAAATTTGGAAATACACTGAGGAAAGCATGTAGAAGTACCGAGAATCATAGTCCTTTAGGATGACCACCTAAGCGAATAGGAGAGGGAAGTCTCTCCGAAATCTTTTCAGAAATGAAATAAAATAAAAACAGGAGCACAAAGACACCTGAAAAAGACTTAGATCAAATAATTAGAATCACATACATAAAGGGTCTGTCAACATAGTGTGACAGAAAACAACAACGTCAACAACAACATTATTTTTCAGTTTGTAATAATCTCCTGACATGGAAAAGAGAGAGAAATTGAGTAGAGGGAGGGTATATTGTTTGCTGAGAAGGGTAATGGGTATAGATGAGAATTTGCATGTTTGGAACTATTCGAATGATCAGAACAGTACTGTAGTTGGAACTCTAGGAACAGTACTAAATTTGTCCTTGAAAGTTGTGGGTGCATGGTCTTTGTGGAGCAGAGAAATGGATCAAGGAGGGGCTGCAGGAAGGAAAGGTGGGAAGGGAGAAGGTGAAGAGGGAGAGAGACTGACATAAGTACCTGGGTGCTGACTTGAGAAGACACGCTAAAGGAGTTTTATGTTCTGAGAGGCAAATTCTCCCTTTCAACTAATCTACAAAGTCCTTGAGAGAGTTTACATTTTTCATTCAGGACATATGAAAAAAGTGATACGTATGAAGTGAGTTAAAAACCAGGTCACATAACTAATGATAAACGAATACAGAGAGTCCTGGGAACGGGCTGTCATTAAACATGCGGAGAGTAAGAGTCACTCACAGAGTGCTGTGCTGGGGGGCTCGGGCATCATACCAGGCACTTTAACAGGACTGCAGAGATTACATAATGATGGGAAGGTGAAATCATTTCAAAAGGAACAGTTTCTTTGAGGGCAGGAATGAAAAAAGAGGACTGGAGGAGAACGGTGAAGTGCAAAGGGCTCTCACAAGCAAACTGCCAACTAGGGATGAAAAAGAATAAAACATTCAAGTCAAACAAACAGAAAAATGGTTTCAATTTTCTTTCAGCTGAAGATAAGCCTGTTGGAATGAAGTGGAGAGGAGCACTACCCTAGCCCTCATTTAGTGCACTCTCTCTCTCCCTTGTTAAGGAACTTGCCTCTTCATAACAGAGCAGAAATACTCCTTGGTGCCAGCAAGCGGCCAGAACCATCAAGTGACTGAATCAGAGGGTTCCTTTCTAAAAATTAGGAATGACATCTTTGCTATGGGCTGAATTGTGTCCCCCTCCCAAATTCATATGTTAAAATTCTAACCCCCAGGACCCCCGAGTGGGACTGTATTTGGAAGCAGGGCCTTTAAAAAGCTAAATAAGACACAGTGAAGGTCCTATGGATGGACCCTAATTTAATATGACTGGTGCCCTTATATACAGAGGGAAGTCATATGAAGACACTGGAGGAAGATGGTCATCTACAAGCCAGGGAAAGAGACTTTAAAGAAACCAACCCTGCTGACCTTTGATCTTCTTCTTCTTTTTTTTTTTTTAAGATTATTTATTTATTTGACAGAGAGAGACAAAGCGAGAGAAGGAACACAAGCAGGGGGAGTGGGAGAGGGAGAAGCAGGCTTCCGGCCGAGCAGGGAGCCCGATGCGGGGCTCGATCCCAGGACCCTGGGATCATGACCTGAGCCGAAGGCAGACACTTAACGACTGAACCACCCAGGCGCTCCGACCCCTTGATCTTCTAAGCCTCCAGAATTTCGGGAAAATAACTTTCTGTTTTTAAATCACTTAGTCTGTGGTTGTTTGCTATGGCTTCTCTAACAAACTCATACATTTTCTTTCCACCTTTCTTCCTCACATCCCCTTACCACTTCTAAATCATTTGTGGCAGGTATTACGAAATATAACTGATATTTATATTCTGTTACCTAACCTAGATAGATCCACAGTAAGCCTGATACATGTGCAGTTCACATAGCTGCTCCTGGGGCGGAAATGGCAAATTTAATCTGGTATCTCTTACTGGTTACCTCCAGCAGAGAGAGCCCTTGATTCTGTCAACTCCTGTGTCCTAGTTGTCAACCAAAAGGACACTAAGAAAGAAAGGCTTGTTCTTCATGTATTCTTTGGGTTTTTGGAAGGGAGTTTTCTTTTTAGAAAAAGCTTCATGACTAATGTTACCAGCTGAGGGCATGGGCAGAATGGGAGGTTTGTGGAAATGTTTGCTAGGATGGCAAACCTGCTGTGGGGATATGCAATACGTAAGCCTAGGAGTATACCCTCTGCTATCCATCATTCTGTTAGCTGAACCTGTCTATTAATTATTGTACATGGTCAGGCAATTTATGTTTGATATTGATAAAGTTAGTCCTGCATAACACTGAAGTATTTTTCTCCTTTATGAAAGAAAGGAAGCTTTTTTTTTTTCCCAGCACAGTTTGATGTTAAAGGAATTTGGAATTATATAATGAATATTATATGCATGCATATAAACTCCTTTTACTGGCTAGACTTTTTAGCTTACTGGAATACCGTATCACCAATCTATACAATAGGGAGAGTCCTATGTATTATTTTACTTGTGGCAGGGCTAAGAAATATTTTTATTTAATGAAATATGGAAACTTTTCAAAAACAGTTTAACTCATTCAGCAATAGAGCAGTAGACTTCATTTCTAGTGCTGAGGATTTTAATACAGTCCTGAAGACATTCACTTTATTCCACAGATTTAGACTAAAATCTTTCGTGTGTGTGTCGGGACAAGGAGCAGAGTTCCAGCGTACAACTCAGGAAGTCTAAATTCCAGAACTGGTTCTCCCCTTTCATGATTTTGACTTTTACCGTCACATCAGGTGACTTCACAAGCAGAAGACTACACATTATTATTAAAACAGGCTGTATGATGATGATGCAAAATTAAAAAGGAATAGAGGAAGACAGGTGATATTCACTCTCTTACTTTTGAGAGCACAAGAATAGCGGTATAAATGGTCAGTTAGCCATCCATCTGTTTCAAAGAATATTTTACTAACCTGTTATTAACTGGTTACTTCTAGTAGAGAGGAACAATTCTATCGATGGAAATTTCTGCATGGGTTGAAAAATCTTTTTTAACAGAATTGGAAACAATAAAAAATAGAAATCATGAAATAAATATAAATAGAAGCAGGTAGTTCTGGCAAAAGAATTTTTCTCTGCTCCTCTGACTTGGGCTTTGGGAGGTTGATGGTGTGGAGAATGGGAGGAAGGAAGGGACATGAGCAGAGGACATGAGTAGAGGAATTTGTGTTCATGATACTCAGTAGTTGGCGCACCTATGTTCACAATTATTATGTCCTTCAGAGGGTGGGATAGAATGTTCTTCTTATGAAAATTTCTAATCACAGTACAGAATAGATTGATTGAAACTCATGGTGTTAGATTAAAGAAGTGTGAGACATTTTGTGCGGTTGTAATATGAGCTGTCATCTTCCCTAGCACGAGTAAACGTTCCCTCTGCTGGAACACACCTCCAGTTGCATGTGGACCATTTCCACCTTGCTGGGTTCTTCTAAAAGTGAACTCATTTTCACTCCAAATTGCTGGATTTGCTCACAAGCAAATTTCTTGTCACAAGCATCTCAATTTTCTCAGCAATTTAGTCTTTAAATAGAACTCTTAATTTCCTCTCTCTCAGTCTTCATATCTAATCAGTCACCAAACTCTGATGATTATTTTAAGTTTTTCACATTGATCTCTTTCTATTTCACCTTTACCTTCTCTAATGTTGACTCTCTTGCTTATGTATCTCTAAAGTAAGATAAAACCTTTCCTATCTATCCTGGAACATTATTGTGAGTGTAGAGTAAAATAATGTAGCGACTGTGTGTTATAAAGGTTATGGAATTGGAAAATTTTTTCATCATAGATTGTGAGCTAGTTTCAGACTCCATTATTGCCTCCTTACCTCATCATCCAGTGCACTGCTGCAGTGGTTAGAAAAACATTATGTATATTTTATATGAATACATATTTATATAAGTAATGGACACAGAACTACTGCATATAAACAACATCACCTTACACTATAAACATAAGTTGATACTCTAAGTGTTAATGTTTCCTGTGATTTTCCTTCCTGTTTTCTGTCCCATTAGTGTTCCTATGAAACATTTGCCTAAGCACATGTAAAAGCACATAATTTTTCTTCCTCTCAACTAGATAGAGTTGGGGGTAGGAGGTGGAGGTGGCGGGGTGGCTGAGATCAGAGAGAAAAAAATGTAGGGACTGAAGTGTTACAAATTAGAAGAATAAATTTTATTTTTGAGGGGAGGGGACTCCATGCTGAACTGACCTTAAATGTGGGTCTTCCCATCTGTATCCCTGCATGATACACCACTTGCAGACGTTAATATAATATGTGTGACTTCAGTTGCTTGAGTGAGGTCAGAGATAGGAGGAAAAACTTTGGTGTGTAAGCAAGATCAACTGCACAGAACCCATTAGAAAAGTTCCAGTGAGCTTGGGCCACTAATATTTCTGACCTGAAACATAGCCTCTTTTATAGGATTTTGTAAGGTTAAATAAAATCACCTGTGCACAATGCCTAGTATACACTTGATGTTGAATAAATAATTCATGAATCTCAATCATGGATATTTATAGTTGGAAGAGAACTTAGAGATGATAGTTACTGCAAAACCATTAATTAATATCAGTATGCCTTAGGATGTTATATTAACTAAGGGCAGTTTGTTGGGGGGGCTTGTTGTTTTTATTTCTTATGTATTAAACGGAGCTTTAGAATGTTAAAAATTGATCTGAACAAAAACCAAAATAATACTATATATTGAGCTGATTTACAATTTTTAATGATCAGTAACACATTTTTGCGTAGCTAAAATAGATGCCTCTTCAGTTTGGTAAATACATGCAGTCTTAGTTTACTGATGGATTGTTTTCTAAGAATTAATTTTTAAGTTGACTGCTGATACTGGAAATAAATTTTAAGTTGACTGCTGGTACTGGGAAATAATTATTCTTTAAAAGCAATGTTATGTATTTTGGTTAGTTTAATCTTCAAAAGACTTTTAATTCAGAATATGTCAATAAATAATACTATAATATAATTCAATTGTATTACTGGTAATTAAATAAATTCAAAAATAAGTGAAGAATTCTTTTTTCTTATTTACTCCCCCCCGCCCCCCGTATTTGGAGCAAAGTATGGAAATGATCAGTATAATAGAGAGGTTAAGAACATGTTCTCTAGGGGCGCCTGGGTGGCTCAGTCGGGTAAGTGTCTGACTCTTGACTTTGGCTCAGGTCATGAACTCAGGGTCTTGAGATCAAGCCCTGCATCAGACTCTGCACTCAGCAGGGGAGTCTGCTTGAGATTCTCTCTTCCTCTGCCCCTCCCCCCCATGCACGTGTGCACTCTCTCTCTAAAATAAATCAATAAATCTTAAAAAAAAAGGAACACATTCTCTAGAATCAGATTTGCTGGGTTCAAATCCTGACTTTATCATTCAGTAGACTAGGCAATTCCTTATCCCATCTATTGACTGCTTCTTCATCTGTTAAATGAAATAATAATAGTACCTTCCTCATGTGGTTGTCAGAATTCAATTGGCTCATCTATTTAAAGCACCCAAATCAAGTGTCTGGCATGTAACAAGAACGATAAATGCTGTTGCTTTTATAAAGCTATCATAAGCATTATTTTTATTAGTAATCATAATTAAGTTTATTTTTGTCTCACGAATAGATGAAAGTAAGTGTAGACTGGAATTGCATATTTATGAGCATTAGGTACCAGACACTTTAATACATACATTATCTTGATTAGCCCTCATCAAAAAGTTTCAAGAAAAGAAATAGTATTTTGGTATTTTATAAATGAGAAATGGAGGGTGAGAGAACCAGTAGCCAATAATCCAGGAATCACACCAGCCTATCGGACTCCACAGTTCATGGTTTCGCTTTGTTTTTTTCCCCATTAACACTGTACAAATATGTTACATGTGTTTGTGTTAGGCATCATGTCAGAAATGTAAGGAAGTCATGATGGCCCTTTTCTTACAAAGAAATCTTTACTTATGGCTCAAGAAACTTAGTAGCCAAAATAAGTGTATATATGTGACACAATATAGTTAAAATACATATAACACATAATAAGGATCAAGAATAGAGAAAAAGTATTTCAAATACCAGAATTCTATGAGCAAAATGTTAAAGTAGAGGAATCTTAGTTTTTTATGAACCTCATGGTAGAATTATTCATTTTCTTCAATTCTTACTACATTATCACAGTAAATGAGAGTAAACACTAGTTGTAAAATAACTGGTTGGTTTATTGTTCTGCCTTTTTAGAGTAGCACTGATAAAAATATGGTAGTCACTACCCAGATGTGGCATTTAAATTTCAATTTACATTAATAAAATAAGTAAATTAATTTTCATTTTTTGTTATTGTGGCTGTACTTGGTGTTCATTCGTTGGGTGCATGTGGCTAATGACTATCCCATTGGACGGTCGAGATACAGAACATTTCCATCATTGCAGAAATTTCTATTGGACAGTAGTAGTCTAGAGTAAATCAGGATGTGTAATGGAATGACCAGGAAGAAATTTTTAATGCACAAAAGACTGGCTAAGGGTAGTTGCGAATTCTTTGCAGTTGAGTATAACGGAAGGAATGGTCATCTTGCATTCCATAGTACTGAATGGACTCCATGTACACCATTATCAGCTGTGTAAGTTTGGAACACTTTCACCTTCCTGGAGCTTCAGTTTCCTGATTTGTTAAGTGGAAGAAAACACCTTCCACCAGGCCTACTTCCTCAGGGAAATTATGAAGCTCAGTACAGACAGTATATAAGAATGCACCTTGTATAATACAAATAATACTCAGACATAAAGTATCATTCTGAAACCTGGTTCTTTGAACTAAGTAGTTCTCTAAAAGAACACAGCCCTAAAAACTTCTGTCCAGAATTCAAGTCCAAGTTCTGCCTCTTATGAATTTTATAAGCTTGAGACTCAGTTTCATTTTTCTGTAAAGCAAGAAAAAGTCACATAGATATTGTGAGAATTAAGTAATATATATGTGGAAGGAAGTCAGTGTAGGTGGGTAGGGGGATGGACAAAATAAGTGAAGGGGATTAAGAGCACACAGAAACACAATGTATGTCAATATTATATTTAAAAAGATAAATGGCCAATTTTATACCTCTTTACTTTGCTATCACATGATGCTTTCTGATCTCTGCAATACTGGCATATATATTCACAGTGAAGTATCGGCATTAACAGGTACCATTTACTGAGAACAGTTCTATGTGCTAGCCACTTTTTGGAGTACTTAACATTCATTGCCTTGTTTAATCTCTATACAACCACATGTATATGCATTATTATTATTTTTCCTTCATTTTATAAGGGTTGTAACCTCTCTGAGGCTCAGATAGGTTATATAGCCCAAGATAGGTGCCAGAGTCAGCATTTGAACTTGGCACACTAAGTGTCTCTGTTCCCAGTCATTACATTCAATTGTCTCAAGTAACGTAAAAGAATACCATTGGTTTATCCATTCATCAACCCATTCCATTTTTTCCCTTACTAAATATTTATGGTCCAGTTCTCTCAAAGTTAATAAATGTTATCTAATTTCAAAATCAAAAATCATTTTTAACTAGACAAAATGATTTTATAAAATTTTTATGTAAAAATAAACATGTAAGAATAGCTAGGAAAATTCTGGAAAGAAAAAAGATAAATGGAGTGGAGAGTTGCCCTGTCAGATATTAAAATACATTAAGTTTCATTAATTTAATCTGTATGGTGATAATGCATGAACAGCCAGATAGAAGAGAATAGAAATTCTCCTGAGTCTCAAACACATTTAAGAATTTAGGATATGATAATTGTGACATTTTAAGTTAGTGTTGGAAAAGATGGGTTATGCAGTAAATAGTGGCAGGTACAACAGAAGAACATCTAGAAAATAAAACTGTTTTCTCATTCTACAACTTATATAAACTTCAGATAGATCTAAGTTTTAAATAACAAACACACAAAAACCAGTAGAAGACTTTGATTCAATCTTATCTATCCATATGGTGATTTTGTAAAACTTATAATAATTGATACCATTCTTGTGTGTGCATTTGTGTGTTTGTGTGTCCTGAAGTATTGAGAATTTTAAGACAGTGGTCCAGTTTCATTCTTTCCTATATAGCTGTCTAGTTTTCCCAACATAGTTTATTGAACAGTCTGTCCTTTTCTCATTTTATATTCTTAGCTCCTTTGTTGTAAAATAATATGTAAGTTTATTTGTAGGCTGTCATTTCTGGTCCATTGATTGATGTGTCTGTTTTTATGCTAATACCATACTGTTTTAATTACTGTAGCTTTGTAATATAGTTTGAAATCATAAGTATGATCCCTCCAGCTATGTTTTTCTTTCTCAAGATTGCTTTGGCTATTTAGGTTTTGTGTGTGGTGTGTGTGTGTGTGTGGGTGTGTGTGTGTGTGTGTGTGTGGTTCCATACACATTTTAGGATTGTTTGTTCTTTTTCTGTAAAAAATGCTATTGGAATTTTGTTAGGAATTGCATTGAATCTGTAGATTGCTTTGGGTAGTATGGGCATTTTAACATATTAATTCTTCCAATACATGAGCATGGAGTATCTTTCTATTTATTTGTGTTGTCTTCAATTTCTTTCATCAATGTTTCAGTGTACAGGTCTTTCACCTCCTTGGTTAAATTTATTCCTAGGTATTTTTTTCTTTTTTGATGCAGTTGTAAATGGGATTGTTTTGTTTATTTCTCTTTCTGATAGTTTGTTATCAGTGTGTAGAAATGCAACAGATTCCTGCGTATTGATTTTGTAGTACTTGTTATAGATTTCATATGCTAAGCTTAATTTTCCTGTGAGAATTCCACTACTTCTGAACCTGGTCGCAAAATTCTCTGCACCTGTGATTGCAGAATGAGAACTATTAATGGGTAATCCATGGCGAAATCTTTTCAAGTAATTGCAAAGCACTGAAGGGCTGCGGACATTTCCTCCACAAGTGCTATCTTTTCAAAAAAGGAGTAAACACCTCCTCTTCTTGAGTACCTCTGGAAAACCAGAAAGAAATACACAGAAACTTTTCTAGGTTTTTCAAAATGATTGCCATCCACTGCCACCCACAGAGAGCAGGGAGAAGATTGCAACTAAGTGGCATCTGCAGTCAATGCAAAGCTCAGGTGTAGGAGGCACTCCTAATTGTGGGTTGTAGTCCCAGGTGGGGTAGAAGTTAATGAGACAGAGCAGCTCTTAGTTTCTTTAAGCTTCACTATTTCAATTAGAAGTATTTCGTGGTAATATTATTCCTATCTATCATAAATTTCAGGTATTTTTTGACTCTGTTTTGATCTTAGTTCTTTTCCTTGAAGACATCAAGGTTTTTAAAGACCCAATTCATATAAATTTTCATCATATCCTGATGGAATAAAGTATTTATATAATTTTCAAAATAAAAAAAGCAGATATGTTCTAATGATGTTCAATGATTCATCAGCCAAAGCACAAACTGGTCTCAAAATATATGAATGAAAAATAGTTGATAAATTATCATGAACTTCTATATAAAAGTGCTTACAATATTTATTTTTCTTTGTGGGGGAGATATTTTGTGATACATGACAAAAACTTAAAAAAGCTATTTTATAGTTCTTGATTTTCATTTCCATAGAAAATCTACTACTAAAATATTGGTTTTTTTGCCTGTATAAACTTTAGGTTTACATATATATATATATATATATATATATATATACACACACACACACATATATATACCTATATATATATTCATACCTACACCTAAAATGTATACTTATAGTATATATTTTAAAGGAAAGAAGACATAAGAAGATATGTATTTCTTAAAATGTAGAGATTTTAAAAGGGATATATGGTTTTATGATTAATAATATGAATAATAATATTATGCCAAGTTATTGGAGAACGATGCATGGAAATAAGTGGAAATGTGTCATAGAGACACAGAAATGAGGAAGGGACACAAAGATAGGAGAATCACACTGAATTATACTCCCTTTTACATTTACATAATGTATTAGCATTTGAAGTCTAAATCATATAGATAATATCAAGTTTTTTTTTTTACTGCAACAAAGTGAAGTACATAAAGATAAAACAACTGATTATGGGGAAAGGGTCAGACACAAAACTTCTAGTTTATTCACAAAGCCAGCATTTCAGCAGATTCTCAATTAATCTGAATGCCTGCCACTGCTGACATTGCACAGTGAGCTCTCTTTTAGAAAAATATGCACATGTTGTGTTACTTTATTTGCTACAGCTGGGTAGCTAAAGGAAGACAATTGCTAGGAAAAAAATCACATTAATAGCATAAAATGTGATGTAAATAGTAAAACACAGAGAAGGAAATGTGCTATCAAATTATTGATTCACCTTGTTTTAATGGATATTTTCCAAGACTAAGAGGCTTATAGGCTAAATCCGAAAAATGGAAAGTAACTCTTTTTCCCCTTGTGGTTGAGCTGTTGTTGTTGTTCCTTTGGTTAAATGTAGTCACAGGAAATTTTCTATTTATATTTTTTGTTAAGTTAATGCATAGAAAAAAACAACTCTTGACCGCTTGGAAATGGATTTTATCTTTAATGGAATTTATCTTAACTGTAAGTCTTGATAAAATCTACAGCCATCTTAAATACAAATCATTGATTTATTAAAGGAGTAAAGTGAGAGTGAGATATAAATGTTTGGGCATGAGTTCTCCACTCAGTTTTATGTTCTCCATATTGAAAAAGGTAGAAAATGGCTCAAGAAGAGGGAAATATCAACAGGAACTAAGTGCCTGCTTTGTAAAAGGCATGACGCTGGGCATTAAAGCCACCGAATTTTAATACAAAAGGTCCTTTTTCAAACCTCCACAGTCTTAGTAAACAGGGACTCTGAAAGTTAAAGAGATGTGTCTAAGATCACACTGATAGGACAGTAACTAGAATAAAGATCATTGGTGGGGCATCTGGTGGCTCAGTTGGTTAAGCACCTAGCTCTTGGTTTCAGCTCAGGTCATGATCTCAGGGTCATGAGAACAAGCCCCAGGTCGGGCTCTGCACTCAGCATGGAGCCTGCTTGAGATTTTCTCTCTCCCTCTGTTCCTCCCCCTGCTCTCTAAATAAATAAATATCTTTAAATTAAAAAAAAAAAGAATAGAGATCATTGACATCCAATACCCCACCCTTTTTGGTCAGCCAACGGATCAAGACCATCCAGCATGCACAACCTATCATGCACATGGCACTGTGTTCTAGGCCTTCCTAGATCTTACTTCAGTCATCTAATATTCTGTCTCTATATGTAGATTTATTTATCATGGCCACAGAGTTGATATTCTTGTTATTGATCAATTTTGAATGAGCTAGTACTGAGGATAGAGCTCTGTGGTGTGCCCCTCAGAGCCTCTGTTTAGACTGACATCATTCTCTTCATCAGCACACATGGAGCATCCAAATTCAATCAATACTAATATGATTTGCAACAAGGACATTTTTCTTTATCTGGTTTATAAGAATATTACAAGATACCAACTTTTTTTCTGATATCAGACAAACTTTGTCAGTGGTATTTCTACAATAGGAACTTTTAATATATCACCTTTGGTGAATGAGTTAAAGTTGATCTGATATAGTTCTTACCAGTGTTTTCATTCTCTATCTAGCCACCACTTATTTTTCTGATAGATGAATTTAATAATTATAATTATTTAAAGTATTAAGCTATGTTTTATGTCCAACTCATATACCTATTAATAAACATAATTTATTTTCTTTCCATCTTGCTTATCACTGGTCTTCTGGAATTTATGTTCTACATAGTTACTCCAAGATGTCAGCAGACTTACACATATATTTTGGGATATATTTTGTCATTGCCAAGAATTTAATATTATTTATAGGAGAATGTCACTACTTTTTTTCACCCACATTGCCAAGGAAGTAGTCATTATATGAGAATACTAAGTGGGAGAGATGGATAGCAACTCTTCTCTGTTTCCAAAGTGCAGCTTTCAAACTGTAGCTGTGTAGATTTAGTTGTAGATAAGATCCTAACCGAAATAAGCATTACAATGGCTTCTGAGACAGTATCTATATAGTTTTCTTATTTCTAGATACTTAAGGAAATGGAACAATATTGACAGGAGTGAAAAAACATCAAAGAACATACTTGATTTTTTTTTTAACCAAAACATCCTAAATATGAGATGTTAGCACCCCATACTCATTTCTTCCTTATACTGCATTTGATTTTAATCCAGAATAGCAGTAAGCAAGGGATTCATGAAATTTTAGGTTCTGATCAGATCTGTCATTCTAGAACACATTTTTTAAACTGCAAATATGTTTTAAAATCACCTTGTGAGTTGACCACTAGATATTTAAAATCTGACTTTTTATATGCCAACATAAAGAGATACAGCTTCAAATTTTGTCATATAATTGTTATGACTTCAAGTAGATTGCTTTCATGCATAGCGTTTCAACCACAGGTAGCCAAAATCTGTGACTATATCCACTAGTAAGTAGAATAAACCGGATCAGCTTTTCCTCTGGACACTAAACTTTTCCTACACTGGAATGTAAGCGTTAGTATAACAAGCTCAGCAAACAGGATAATGTTAGAAAAGCATTCTCTTAAAAATTTATAAAAATATTATAATTTCAATTTTCAATTTGAATATTATAGCAGTGTACAAAATAATACACATTTCCTGAAAGGAGAGCTTTGGCAAGAATATTGACCAATTACTACCAAAAAAAAAAAAAATAGAACCAATGAGAGCTAAGACTCTGGGGATTCTGTGATATTAATTGAAACTTTATATTTTCTACTATTTGAAGATAATCTTATTTAAAGTGCCTGGATTCTTAAGTTAACCACTTTATACATTAAAAGGTACATTATTATTTCAATATGCATATTTAAATAGACTTATATTGAAAGCCAATGGGTATGTAACATATAATATTTTAAAATCTAGCACATCTACTATAAATTAAGGATATCTGATTGTCCTATGAGGTAAACATAGTGCTGTGAAGTTGTAAAATACACTTACATAAGAGTTTATTAATGTGATTTCTAACATATTTTTGGAAGACTGGTTCTATATATGTGACTCAAATGTCAGACAATCCTACCTATTACCTTCTAGAGTTTAGTGAGCTGTTTAGAGCCATCGAATTTTAATACTGATTTTCAGTTTCAACACTCCAATTTTAATGATGAAATATTTCTAGAGGTATTAACTTATTTCTCAAGACTAATAATTTAGTTTTTTTTTTTTTACCTGGTGCTGGCTAGAACTACTGGTATTACTTTCAAACTATACATATACTTAGGCAGGTCATATGTAAAGATTGAGTGGGGAAGTTAATCCTTAATTATCTGAAAGTTTTATATTAGTTTAATTTTTAGGTTGCTAAATTCATTATGGTTTAGACATAGTAATTTATTTTACTGGCTGTTCTTCAGAGAATTTAATGTATAATATTTGAAATTGAGCATAATTCCTGCAGATTGTGGGAGAAAGAGAAATGGAAGTAATGCTTCTCAGTGGTGGCAGAGATCTCAATGACTTGCCTAAATTTCATTTATTCTTGTTCATGTGTATTTGGGGGCTCCACTACTCTTTTATTACTAGAAGGCTGACTCAGAGTTGTTTATGGAGTTTTTTCTTTCCCCACAGTCATCATGAATTTGTACTGTCATAACCGATACCCTCTTATTTAATCTCTGAAGTCCAATCTGTATTATCAAGGATGTATTCTTTAAATGATAGTGCTCATCCAGAGTAGGATTTACATCTTTAACCTAAGTTGTCATATTAAAATATAAAAAATTAAAGTGCTCATCCAGAGTAGGATTTACATCTTTAACCTAAGTTGTCATATTAAAATATAAAAAACAGATGATTACTAGATAAATAACTGTATCCCAGACCATATCAGACAATATTTTAATTTTAGGTTCAAATAAAGAAATTAGGAGAAAAGCCAGCTCTATTTTGAAATTTAAAAGTTTTAGACAAAATGAGTGTTACTTCTGAGATACCGATGATCATTCTAATATGTGCCTGCGAAAGAAATCCAAGGGCAAGGTGATTTATTATGAGAAGTCCATGCCATGGATGTCATTTTGTCTTATTTTAGCCCAGAACACAGTATGACAGAAATATGGACTGGAACTTCTAAATGTCTTACTTTTTGAAATGTTCTAGAAGGGTCACTCTCTCAGTTTGAATTGGTATTTATACTTTGGAATTGTAGAGTAATGAAATAAAAAGTAAATATTTATGCCTTGTTCTCATCAGTTATAGATGGGCAAAGACAAAAATATTCCCTCTTGCTTCTCTTCCCTCTGGGACTCAAATAAAAAATAAAACGGAGCACTCACATTAACTTTTCATTTCTTGCTAGACAATATTACATGCATATGAGAAAAAGAGAACAATCATCAACAATTACTGGGCTTATTTTAATTTGTTTAGGAGTGAACAAGAAAAAAATGTAAAAAAAAAAAAAAGAGATGCCTAAACCAAAAGAAAGAAATAAAAGATGGGAAACTAAGTGGGTACTATAGACACAGACATTATTCTGAAATAGCTATCAGTTATTTAATGTGATAACCCCTAAAACATAGCTATAAAAAATATGATTCTCAAAAGTATTCTGAAATATGAGCAAGATGTTGGAAAATGAGCTGAAACCACAAAGTAGAAAGAGAAACTGTTCATTTAAGATGTGTGTTATTGATGTTCTTCTAGATTTAGGGTTTTTTGTTGTTGTTTTGTGCTAAAGGCATAGTTTAATTGTGCACTTCATTTTTAAGGTAAGTTTCTTTGAAAAAGAAATAAGTCTATAACTTTATCCATATTATAGGCTGAAATGACTAAATTAATGTGCAGAAGTTCATGCTACTTTTTGTTTTCAAATACTAGAGACCATGATAAAATGTGAACTGAACATAAATCTTATCTTCCATTATTTAATGATAACAGGAAAAGCATAACAGTACTAAAATGGAATCAATTTGCTACATTAGATTTTAAAATGTGATTGATCTTTGTTAAGTGAGAATTTGTAGGTAAGTGGTTTTTAAATTGTTGAGTGTTTTTTCAAGGGAAGTGTTCATGTAGTAAGGAGTAGTTCTACATAAATAAATGAATCGCAAATGGAATAAATAATAATTGGCCTAATCAGTATGACTCTTTCATCTTTGGGAAAACCTCTCTGATTTGTATCAGGAACACATCGACTGGAGAGAGGAAGATGGAATAGATGACTCTAGGATTCTTTTCAACTCCACAGATTTTTTAAAAATCTCGCTTGAGTCATATGATGATAGAAAAGAAATCTTCATTAAAGAAATCCTAATAAAATGTCAATATAATAATTTTTAGAGGCTTTTTGTTTCATCTGAATTGTTCAAAAATAAGCTTTTTCTTGCCACCCACTAAGTCATAGAAGAGCATTGGTGCAGCCCGCATCTCTTCACCAGGCTTGCATGATGGCTGGCTAGAAACCACATGGGGCTGGGGGCGTAGGGGAGGCCTGTGTAGGGGGAGAGGGATGGGTAGATGGATATTTGGAAATTATAGCACCTACTAGGAGAGATTCCTGGGGTAAAAGAAGCTGCTGGAAGATTAGAGGACATCAGAGGCATTCTGTTCAATAAAGGACAAAGGTAGCTATAGCCGCAGAAACATAATCACTGGAACTTCAACTGAAATTTCAGAAGTTTCAGGTGGAGTAATTGAGAGCACTCTGCAAAAGGTAATGCAAGTCCTGCTGTAAGAAACTGACTGTATTCCAGACTGATACTGTACATAGACAGTGCTTATAGAAGACATGAAGAAATTAAAAGAAAAAATTGATACAGAGAGTGAAAACATGACAAAAAAAATAAGAGTAAAACATCCCATCGCATTATATTAAAATGCCATGACTAGGCTTTCCCCTCTCTGATGGGCCACTAACACAAATGCTAGGTAAAATGATAATGGAACAGTACCTTTCTTTTAGCCTTTAGCTGCTCATGATACTTGTCACAGGTATCTCCTGGGATCTCTCCTCCCCAGAGAGTAATTCCAACAATGGTGTATGTGACACCCATGACGAGCAATGGGAAGCAGTACACCAGTATAATGACAATAATATGGTAACTGCAAGAGATGAAAAAAAATGCTGAAGAGCATATTGAGATGCAATATGTGGAACTCTGAATTCATTCCCTTTTAAATAATAATGGAAAATTCCAAAGATTACTTCCACATTTGCTCCAAGTCCTCATTTCCCAAATCCATCAAGATATCATGTTATTGTCTACTACAGGCATCCAAATGCTGCCAGTTGATCTTGGTCAATCTCTGATTCACATGCAAAAACTATAGGGGCATTGCAGTGCTGATTTAAACCATCCCTGTTCTCCCTGCCTAGAGGTTCAGGATGAATGCTATTTCTCTGCTTGGTAATTGTTCAGTTAATCTAATTAAATTTATCATCAGAGAGAAAGAGGTAAGGCCAACTAAACGAATCAACTGACTGATATTTTCTCATATGTAAAATTATTCTATATATCTCTGCAACAACAGTCATATTTGAAATAAATTGTTTTTTATCTGAATAAAAAATGTAACTGGATACTCTAAGCCAATTTTGGATCCACAAGCTATATGACTGTAATTTAAGAAAATCAGGTAATGACATTTTCATGCATTTCTCCAATGTCATGACACATGTGATAGCATTATTAATTTGGTAAATAACATTCAGATGTTTTAGTCACACCAGTGTCATGATACTATTTAGCAAACTAAATTCTAGGACTTCATAGCTTTCAATCAAAATTATAAGGATGCAATTGGGGAGGAATAGGAGGGCAACTGATAATATAACCACACAATTAGAATTTGTAGAAGTTTTGCGTAATTTCCACTGTCTTAGGAAGGCTTTAAAGTAATTAAAGAATTTGGAACACTAGTCGTCTCAATATCTGTTTCTTTGTAAAGAGAATCTTAAATCTCCTTGCCTTCCCGTTTCCTGATAGCTTATTAAATATTGAATTACCGTCAGTGGGAAGGAATTCAGGCAAAAAATAATTGAATTTTATTATCATGGTTACTTTTATTTTGTTATACAGCTAAGATTTATTAATATCAGAATAACAGTACTCGGTTTAATAACTGCTGCCTTCTTTTCCTTCAGTAAATATTTCTTAACATTTTTATTTAAAAATCTGGACTCTGGGCAGTCAGAGAAAGACAAATACCATATGATTACACTCATATGTGGAATTTAAGAAACAAATGAGCAAAGAAAAGAAAAAGAGAGAGAAACAAATTAAGAAACAGACTATTAACTATAGAGAACAAACTGATGGTCACCAGAGGGAAGGGTGGTGGAGGGATGGATTAAATAAGTGATGGGGATTGAGGAGTATACTTGTGATGAGCACCGCGTATTATATGGAAATGTTGAACCACCATTTTGTACAGCTGAAACTAACATTATACTGCATGTTCACTAACTGGAATTAAAATAAAAACTTAAAAAAATCTGGACATTGGGTATAGACCAGTTTGATAAAACAGCTGCTTTAAAGGATGACCATTATATTTGTATTACTTGTTATTGTTAAAGGGAAAAATAGGACACTACATAAGATTTTACTGAATTAAAATTTAAATGATCACAAGAAAAAATGCAAACAAGGGCATCTGGGAGGCTCAGTCAGTTAAGCTGCCAACTCTTGACTTCAGCTCAGGTCGTGATCTCAGGGTCCTGGAATCGAGCCCCATGCTTGGGAGCACGGAGTCTGCTTGGGATTCTCTCTCCCTCTCCCTCGGCCCCTCCCCCAGTCTCTCTCTCTCTCTCTCTTTGTCTCAAATAAATAAATCTTTAAAAAATGCAAACAGTTGCCCAGTTATGTTTTTTTTTTCTTTTTAAAAGATGGGCCCAAAATATGAAATACCAAATTCTATCGTATAGAATTCGTATTTCCATTCTAACCTAGTGTTTATGTTTCTTTAATGCTAAAAGAAAGGAACACAACTAAGAGCCTACTAGAACTGCCTTTCCCTGGCCAGGATTTTAAAAGGGCAGCCAACACCTTTGGGCTTCAGTTCTTCTTTTCTCATTCTTTTCTCAATCAATAATAACCCTGCTTTCGTTTGTGTAATGCTTTCATCTCCAGGGATCTTATCACCTCCTCCAGGAAACTCTCTAGCTCTACCCCATATAAATGTCATCAAATTTTTCCTATTAGAAACCTTTGTAACTTATAAAATTTATTGATCATATCATATTGTAGTATTTTAAACCTTTTTTTAAAAAAAGATTTTGGTTTTAAGTAATCTCTACACTCAATATGGGGCTCGAACTCACAACCCTGAGATAAAGAGTTGCTCTACCCACTGAGCCAGCCAGGCACTCCATGTATTACAATATTTTAATATGTCTATTTTCCCAAGTAATGTGTGAACCCTTGGGAGGAAATGCTTATATCTTATTTGCTTAATTGTTTCTCCCAACCTGTAGTTTCTCAAGTGTTCAATAAATTGAACTGAAAACCACAATAGAGAATTAACTTACGTGAAATGTTGTTTGGGACCTTCTGGCCATTGCACGTAGCAAAGAGTACGGCCTGGCATGACTTTAATTTTGGAGTAAAGACACTGAGGGAAGGCAAGTAGGAATGCTAGAATCCAAATACTTCCAATGACGATCTTGGTTGCTGTGGCAGACAGTCTGGGTTTCAAGGGATCAATAATGGCCATATACCTATATAAAAACAAACAAAACCATTTTGTTGAATCTCTTGCTACAGAGTTAAAAATGGAGATTCAAAGGAGTTATCTCTCTGGTAAGCAAGTTAATGAGGATTTTGCTTAGGTAGAGGCAGCATAGAATGATAATCACATCATAGTCTTAGGAATCAGGCAGATTAAGTTTCAAATCCTATTCTGTCACTTATTTAACCTTTTTGAATCTCAGCTTCATTATTTTAAAAATAGAAATAAGAACACCCACCTCGTAGGGGGTGAAGTCAAGATTAATAGAAACAATGTAAGTGAAAGGTATTGATTATTTGGTGCTGTGCCTAGCACATTATCAGAATTCATAAATGTCTGCTGAATGGAATTGGAAAAGTGTGTAGTAAGTGCTTAAAAATATGAGTTCTGTACCTCAAGACCTCCATTTTTCTTCTGTATGTTTACCTGTTTGCAAGAAAATTCTAGAGAACTAATATGGATATGATGGACAAAGATGAGGAACCCCTATAAAGATATCATCAACAACTTCATTTAAAAACATCAGGATACAAGTTCAGGATTCAGATAATAATGAATAAGTCAAGTTTGACTGAGGCTGTGCCTTGCTGTTACCTCTAAAATTGAATTCATGGTTTATCATGAAAACCTTCACAGTATCTATGTAACTCTGTATAACATAATAGTTATAAGAAAAATATATTTGAGACTCTTAAAAACACACTTAACATATGGTTTTTGTAGTGCAACTTTCTAGGAAATTGGAAACTCTTTGAATATGGTAACAAAAGTCAGGCTATTTCACTTGGTAAAATAGTAACCATGTCTGGGAGAATCAGTTAAAGTTTTAAATTGGATAATATGTCTAATTGCCAAATTCTGGCTAATAGAGCAGAAAGTTAATTAAAAATTATACATAAAATCAATTATATTTCTGCACTTCTATCAATAAAACATTATTTAAATTATTTTACTGTTGACCATTTTGTGTTTTTCAAATATATTTTGATTTATGCAAAATTTCCAGAGGCTTTAATTTAATCAATTTAATCAAAGAATGAGTGTTACTTAAACCCCAAACATTTCATTTTTTTATTTTTTTAAAGATTTTATTTATTTATTCATGAGAGACAGAGGGAGAGAGAGAGAAGCAGGCTCCCAAGGAGCAGGGAGCCCGATGCGGGACTCGATCCCAGGACCTTGGGATCATGACCTGAGCTGAAGGCAGACGCTTAACTATCTGAGCCACCCAGGCGCCCTATCCTTAGTTTATTATGTATGACAGCTAATAGGTATAAGTGAATGTTAGGTA
This sequence comes from Callorhinus ursinus, assembly GCF_003265705.2. NCBI lineage: Eukaryota > Metazoa > Chordata > Mammalia > Carnivora > Otariidae > Callorhinus > Callorhinus ursinus. The sequence continues at coordinate 84,987,680 of NW_027397066.1, forward strand.
TGAAAAAAAAATCATAAAAACAGTACCATAGTTTCAGAAAATTAAGTAAACCACACAAGAAAATAAAATGCATATGTGTAAAACTGAAAACGTACCTCTTGTGCTTATGTTGGTGAATAATAGCAACATTTACTGATTGCCAACCATAAGCAAGAAATTTATTATATACACTATATATATTTAATATCCAGAACAATCTAGTCAACCAAATAATATTATTATCTCTATTTTACAGAAAATTGAAGCTTGAACACATTAAGCAAATTGTTCAAAATGACCCAGATGGTAAGGGCTTAGAATTCTAAACCAGTTCTGCCAGTCTTCAAAGTCCTTATGTTTAGACTGTGTCTTTGAATATGACTGCTCATGTAAGGAATCATGGAAGAGAAAGAAAAATATATAAGGTAGATGCCATCCAAAGAATCACATTTTGCCTCGGAATCCAAAAGCATTCATGTGCAATGTTAATGACAGAAGTCAAGCATAGATAGGTAATATTTGTCGTTGGGCATTTCTGTTTGCACTGCTGCTGATTACGATTCACCACAGCATTTCTCTCATTATATTGACTTGTTGCTTAATGGACGTTTCTAGAGCCAAGCACGGCACTTACCAATAAATTTTGTTGTACTGAACTGAATATTCCCCAACTCTATTATAATCTTTGGCTTTTTTGCTTGCCCTGGAAGTATATGACTGCAGTTTGGATGTTCAGACAGTTGATTTTTTGAGACTAAAAAGAGAATTTGAGTGACATGAGGAGGGTTAGAATTTTCCACAGTTACTACAACTCAAATAATTCAAAAAAAGGTGCAAGTTGCTTATTGATTGTTTCGGTGACTTACTCTATATTTACAGAAATTATTTCCTGACAGGGAGAATATCGTCTTATATGAATTATATGAAAACAATCAATTTATATTCTCGTTAACCAGCACTTTAGTGAAAATAGAAATTTAGGAACTTCCAGCTGACATTTTTATCATTTCTGGTTTGGTCCATTATTCATCCAACCAAACATTTATTGAATGCCTACTGTGGTATGCTAAACACTACAGTGATACAACACTGAGGAGAAACGACCTTCACAGAGCTCACAGTCCAGTGGAGTAGATAGATACTAATCAAATAATGTAAACATAAAATTACAAATATGACAAGTGTTACAAAGGCAAGCAACATATAGCCATGTGAATGCATTTACTGGGAAAAACATATTTAGATTGTGACTCAGTCTTCCCTAAGAAAAGTCATTCTGGCTTGAAGTTTGGAAAGGTGACTAGGCAAGGCGGCAGAAGAATAAGGAGTGCCAGAAGATTTGTAGAAGAGCAAAGGACATGGGAAAATCTCCTGTGTTAATGGGTTTTTATTGGTTGAATTGTGTGTCTCTAAAAAAGATATGTTTAAGTCCTAAACCTCCGTATCACAGAATGTGACCCTAGTTAGAAATCGAGTTTTTATAAAGGCAACTGAGTCAAAATGAGGTCGTTAGTGTGGGCCCTAATCCATATGACTGATTTAAAGGAGAAATTTGGGAACAGAGAGAAACATGGAGAATGCCATACGAAGATGGAGGACTGAATGATGCATCTAAAGAAATCAGAAGGGGAGACAAACCATGAGAAGCTCTTGACTCTGGAAACAAAGGGAGGGTTACGGAAGGGGAGGTGGGTGGGGGGATGGGGTAACTGGGTGATGGGCATTAAGAAGGACATGTGATGTGATGAGCACTGGGTATTATACACAACTAATGAATCATTGAACACTACAACAAAAACTAATGATGCAATGTATGGTGATTAACATAACATAATAAAAAACAAAAAACAAAACAAAACAAAACCCCAAAAAACTAATGATGTTGGCTAATTGAATTAAATTAACAAAAATAAATAAAAGCCAAGGAGTGCCAAAGACTGCCAGCAAACCACAAAAAGCTAGGAGGAGGCAAGGAAGGGTTTTCTTACAGGTTTCTGAGGGAGCTTGGCCTTTGTCAACCCCTTGATTTCAGACTTCAAGCTTCCAGAACTGTTAAGACTGTAAAAATCTGTTGTTTTAAGTCACTCCATTTGTGTTACTTTGTTACAACAGCCCCAGGAAACCAGAGCTATGGGTAAGGGGGGGGGGAAGCATTGGGCACTTGAGTAATTAAAGACTACTGTAACAGAAACACAGAAAGTGAATGGGGGAAGTGGTTAGAGATGGGGTTGTACAGCAGGTTCTAGGTCTCTTGTCCTGTGGCAAGTAGGCTGAGGTGATCAGTCAGAGGAGAATAATCAGATTTTAGTATGGAGAATAGACTGAAGGAAGGAGAAGAATGGAAGCAGGGGAGTAAGTGACGTGGCTATGTTTTGGTTTCCATGAGAGGATTGCTGCTTGGAGTAGGGTGTTACCTGGAGGTTGAATTATGTTAATGGTCTGAGGAAAATAAAGGAATGTTGAAACATTGTAGAAAGGGAGAGCCAGTTGGCCAAAGAAGTAGGTACGATTGCCAGGCACTGCTGACAAGACCGATTTGAAATTGGTAATTAAGAATTCACTGTGGCATCAATATTTCCTATTCTGTGACTCTCTCCAGCAATAATAATTTGCTCGAAAGTAGGCATAAAAAATAAAAGGATCCTTGGGCTCATCCACATGAATATCCTCTGGACCCTGAGAAGAAATGGTCTAATCTGAGTTATATTATCACCTAAATGATTGTCAGTACTTTTATTTCTCCTTTCAAGAAATTCGTATCTTTGATGTGATCACATTAGCTGTTGCTAGGTTTTTGTCTGAGCTTCTCGCTACCATTTTTCCCTCACTAAACAGATTCTCAAATATGTTAGTCTCCTTGGTCTGATTATTTCATATGTAACAGCTAAGATTGGATTCTTCACTCTTCCAATTACCATATCACTTAAACAAGTTTAAAGTCACTTTTTATTATCTTTTGAGTCTGAAATTTTCAGAAGCATCCATTGAAAGCTCATATTTTTAATGCCATATTTTATCAATTTTCCTTTTCATTCTAATGAATTCCTTTACCACTTACTTTTTTCTGATATAATTGAAGGGTCTTTTCTGGTCCCTCTGATGTCTAAAATAGAATATTTTGACATAACTTTTTCAATAAGTAAGCCTTTTCCATTTTGCAATTCTTGATATCTGTCTGGTATAATTCTTCTTTTTGTTAACATTTTTATTAAGCTCTGTTTCTGGATCTTTTCATGCTTCTGCAAATTTTAAAATTTTGGTATGAAGACAGAGTGCACTCTTCAGACGGGTACTTGATTATATTAACAATGCAAAGAATATTTGCCTGAAATGACATGGGTCTGGCTGTTTTCCAATTTGCTTCTGGCCACAGTAGACAAAGTCTTAGTCTGTAGAGCCCATATATAAAATGCTATCTAGCTATTGTCTGCGCAAAGTAAAAATTAGTTGCAATAGGTGTTCATGACACATAAAATTTCAACTTCTGACCTTTGGTGCTAAGGCATTTTCTGCTTTGAGAAGTCACTAGAGAGAAATATAATCTTTTCTGAAATTGCATTTTGTAGACAAATTTTATTTTGTGCTTTTTCATAAGTGTTTTAAAGAAGCAAGAGTGAGCCAATGAATCTGTTACATTGTCTTAGTGAATTTTGAAAGGAACAAGTATTTATTGAAATGAACATATATACATACATTCAAATACATGTACACATATAATAGGAACTTTAAAATATTATCAAGCGAGAAACAAATCACTACTTAATCAAGTTTTTAAAAAGATTTTATTTATTTATTTGTCAGAGAGAGAGCGCACAAGCAGGGGGAGCGTCAGGCAGAGGGAGAAGCAGGCTCCCGGCTGAGCAAGGAGCCCGACGCGGGGCTCAATCCCAGGACCCCGGGATCATGACCTGAGCCGAAGGCAGACACTTAACGGGCTGAGCCACTCAGCCATCCCAAGTTTTTTGATTTTTATAAATAAAATTTATAAACAGGCATTTGAGGGAGATTATATTTAAAAAATAAAGTTTCCGAATAGTAAAAGTACTTGACCCTCACTATATATACTTTCAATTTAAATTTGGCAATTAGGTCTATCTATTCATTTATTAACTGAATATCAGCTATTTGTTTTCAACTATTTCTTGAATGCTTTTTTTCAAGATTGTATTACAATCTTTGGCCATATTGGTAAATGAAATAGATATAGTTCCTACTCTTGTGGAGTTCAGAGTCTAACGCAGAAGAAATACATTATTCAGATAGTCACAAAATATGTTAAGAAATTACTACCTAAATGTTGCTTAGGAAACATTGCCTCTGTGATATTTAGTTAAACTTTCCTTGGCGCTTTATTGTAATGGCCTGCGCAAGTTCAGCACCCTCCCCCATGATTTCTAAGTGAAATCCAATCTGTCCTATTTGGTACCCTCTGTTTCTGTTCTTGAATCTGTATGAAATACATTCATCTCACCCATTGTGAACCTGGCTGTGAAATTGTACTGATGATTTCCACAACAAATCCAATTATATAAAGCATTTCAGATTTCAAAATTTTATTGGATTTAGGAGTTTGGCGGGGGAGAATATACTGGCACTCTTCGTCCTGATTCTAAACTCAACTTTCTCTCTTTGTTATACTCACTTTATATTCTGTAATTTAAAAAAACTCTCCACATACCATGGGTGACCCTCTCATGTACAGTGCCTTGAGAAGTTTAACCCAGTTCCCTGGGGTACTGTCAATAGGCTAATCTGTCTAACATAATCCTTTGGGAAGTCTGCAAAATAAAATTGTCTCCCTTGTGTACACCATGATGTTATGAAGACATGTACTAGTAATTATAAAGCATAAAACAAGCAATTTGACTCAGTCTGGGGTATAGGCTGAAATGATGGTAGAGATATTAATAGGCATGGCTTCCCTGAGGAAGCAACATCAGTTTAGAATGATAAATAGGAGTTAATTAGAATGAAGGTGGATTTGGAAGAGAAAGTAATAGCAAGTCCTGAGGTTAGAGAAAGCATGAGGTATTTGAGGAACTAAAAAAGCTAGCTTCTGTACAGCACAGAGGAGGAAAAAGCAGAGGTGTCAAATGAGGCTGAAGATGTAGGTATTAATCATGACTTCACTGATATTATATATCCAATATATATTTAGATTTTCTTTTTTGACAATAAAAGCAATAATTGCTAACACCTGTACAAGATGCTATTCTAAGAGCTTTATATATAAATCATTTAATCTTTAAATTCCATTTGTAGTAATTACAAAATGAGTTATAACAAAATGCTACCTCATTAGTGAGTATGACGTAAAACAATTTCTCCTCAAAATTTCAGACACGAATTTAGAAGTGGTTTTCTAAATTGACAATATAAAACTTACTGCTAATGATTCTCTAATGTTATTTATACTACCTCTGATGATAAATAATTCAAAAATCAGAACATAATAGGTTATTTCATCCATGAGATACTATAAAACTCTAAATCACTTTTTTTAAAGTCCAATTTACTAACATTTTGTGTCATTTCTATATTGGTTCAGAAAAATAATGGGAACATACATCACCACTTCTATATATCACTTCGAAAGTACTGCTTTCACAAAGTCACCTTTATGTTATCAATCATGTACTAAAAAGTTAATTAGTTTCTTTGCTAAGAAACTAATTCCTCTTGAAAATACTTTTGAACTCTTGGCAAATTATTTTCCTGGAAGCAATGCCTTCATTAAAATATATCTGAAGTTGGGGTGCCTGGGTGGCTCAGTCGTTAAGCGTCTGCCTTTGGCTCAGGTCATCGCCCCGGGGTCCTGGGATCAAGCCCCACATCAGGCTCCCTGCTCAGCGGGAAGCCTGCTTCTCCCTCTCCCACTCCCCCTGCTTGTGTTCCCTCTCTTGCTGTGTCTCTCTCTCTCTGTCAAATAAATAAATAAAATCTTTAAAAAAATCTGAAGTTGAAATTGACCTATAAATATTTTTAGTATTCAGTATTTTATAGAGATAACACAAAACACAATACGTAATTGTGTGTAGTACAATTATACATGATATTCTATTTATACTATAAGGTAATATGCTTCCTAAAATGCATACAAAACCCCTTTTCAGAACAATAAGAAAAGATATTCAATCCAGTTTAATTTCATTTTATAAGGAAAAGAGTTTTTAGATGAAGAGACAATTCAAAAGGTTGCCCCAAAGTGGAGGAATTCGAGTAAGGGCTAAAGAAACTCCCAGGTGGGAGCAATAGACATGTCAAATTATAATCCACGGATAAAGGAAGTGAAATTTCTTAAGAAGAGAAGACTCAGGACACTTGCTAGCTTTAGTCAAATGTATAAGGAGCTGTAGTGTAGATAGTAGAGCAGTTTGAGATCACTATAGGAGGTAGAGCTCAGACTACAGTTTCTGGAGAAAGATGAATCACAACTCCCTAGGGGACAATAGATTGTCTCCAGTGGTAATAAGTCTCTCTTCTCTTCTCTCTCTCTCTCTCTCTCTCTGTGTTGTTGAGGCACTCAGGAATCAGGAATAAAATGAGTCACCATTTATTGAGTGAATTAAAGGATTATAAACGTAAGGTGAATTGTTGAAATAGATAAAAGTAGTCTCCCACACAACTTTGAGATCCTAATTTTCATCAGAGGGAGGTTGTCAGAAAACTAATTATAGTTCCAGGCCCTCGTCATCAAAATTACAACAGGAAGCAGATTATTGGGACAACTGAGTGAAGTAACTTATTACTTTGTGTAATTTGCAGAGTACTTTGTGTAATTTGCAAGTATGACTCATATATCAAATAGTATTGAGCCAAAATTCACTTCCCCTCTATTAGCTTCCCCTTATAATTGACTTCTCTTTTTATGACTTTTATATGCATTGATTAAGTAAAAGCTACATATTATAATTAGCACTACAAGTCAATAGTTTTGGCAGACATTTTTCTTAACTAACAGCAACATTAAGAGATTATAAGAGTGGATGGAAACATTTTTTTTTAAAGATTTTATTTATTTGACAGAGAGAGACACAGCGGGAGAGGGAACACAAGCAGGGGGAGCGGGAGAGGGAGAAGCAGGCTTCCCCGCTGAGCAGGGAGCCCAATGCGGGGCCCGATCATGACCTGAGCTGAAGGTAGATGCTTAACAACTCAGCCACCCAGGCGCCCCTGGATGGAAACATTTTATATCTACTCTTTGGCGGTGTGAATGACTTCAGAAAAAACCCCATGAATATTACTATGCATATATGAAAATATGTTTATGTTTCAATAATAGGTTTTACACTTTTGGAAAATGAATACTTTTTTGAGTGTGTTCATTGTAAGTATTATTCATATGTACATATGAGTTACTCTGAACCCCTTTATTTTTCTCATTTCCTTTGCACAATCATAAACCTTATCAATTCAGCTTCTGACACCACCAAATCTATTCTGTCCTCCCTTTCAACTCTCAATTCCTGAACTATTGGAACATCACCATAATGGGTTTCCCTGATGCTACTCTTTCTTCACAATGTCTTTAAAGTTATCTTTCTAAATTATTTCACTGTCTCTTCACTTTTGACAGGATTAACTGCAATTCTGCACACCCTTTACTACAGTGGCACTAAATATCTTACCTTTCACTCAAACTTACTACATTGTATCAGTCAGAGCTCCAGGAGAAACAGATGGCACACTGGCATGGGAAAACTAGAGAGTTTAATAAAGAGGTCATTTATAAAGTTAAATAGATAAGCCATTTACAAACCCCATTTTACAAAGGTGTAATAGGAAATCAACTTGAAATGAACATTCCTAGGATTAGCAATAGCAAGGAGTGGGAGGAGTGGGTGTCCTGGCCAGGTCTGAAGGATGAAAGAATGCTATAATCTGAAGTGAGGAGATGAACCCTTGGGGGAGGAGTACTTGACAAGAGATATGTTGGGGGCTTAGCCAATTTGCAGCAATCCTGAATGGAAGGAATGGTAGTAAATACAACCCAAAGTTGCTCTTCTCTCTTCCTCCCATTTCCTCCAAGTGTCTCCCATTAGGCAAAGCCAAGAAGAGACCAGACAGCAAGGGACCCTATAGATGCATTAAGTCCACAGATATGGTCAGCCTGGTGGGGAAGGGGCAGAAAAATGGAGTAGACTAAGTAGAGAGTAAATCTGAACTGAGACATGGAAATTGTCCAGCTCACATAGCCTTTAATAATTTCATGTTTCTCACCTGGTAGTTTCTTTGCTGGAATGATTTTTCTTGCTCATACCTTACTTACTCTAAAGTTCTACAGCTGCTAAACTTTTAGGCATCCTTCAGTTTCCACTCAGGTTACAGAATGATCACCGTGGATTCCTTCCCTTCTCTTTGTCCAGAGTTAGTTTTTAACTTTCTCAGGGCTCCAACAGCCTTATGCTCATATTTTGATTTTAGCTCATTGGAATTACTGATTTATTCTTCTCAGTGTTCTGTAGCACCTAACAAAGTATCTATAGTAGTCGACATGATAGTTTAATAGTGACTGCAAATGGTTATTACATATTTGGATGTTGAATACTTGAATACTTCTATGGTTGTTGAATATTTGGATGGAGTGAATAATTGATTACAAATGGAAACTTCAGCATGTATACAATTTTTAAAGGAATAGCTTTCTTAACTTTGCTAAATGGGAATAATAAACAATACAGAGTATGATTATAAGGTTAAAATAACATTAAATAACACAGTATATTCGAAGAGACTTAGCCAATGTCAGGCACTGTAGACACTCAATCTAAAACATTCCTAACTATGTTGAATAAAATGAAATTAACACTTAGGACAAAAACAAAAACAAAACAGCTAAAGTGGTAAGTTTGAGACAAAAACAAACAAAACAATTTAACATGGTTCTTAGAACTTGTGATTGGCAAGAAAGAGAAACACGTTTATGTCCAAATTCTAATCTAAGGATTGAAAAAACATCTTTTGATATTGTCCCTAGCTCTTCAACACAAACCAATCCCATAAGGGTAGCAACAGTATAGGTATTTCTCTTCTAAATCTCTCCATCTGAAACAATTTTCTATATAGGGAGTAATGAAATTTCTATGCAACTTCAATAAGGACATCTAATGCTCAGTGATTCAATGATTAAATGGAAATATTCAGTGTTACATTTGGAGATTTTTAAAATTCTTTGTGTATACTAGGAATCAATTTTGTCTAATGTGGATCTACACCATATCAAACTCCTTTCTGAAATAAATAGTGGTGTGTAGCAAATCCACTAGATTATCTTTAAACTCGTAGAGATGATGACACACATAAAGCAGGAGGATTTCTAAATCTTTGGGTATTTAAGTTGTGATGATGTAAAGGTTTCTTTAACTGTGCAAATGGAAGAAAACAGGTAATAGCTTTTAAACTTGGATTATAAAGATGGAAAATCTTTATTCATATCTTATTCATATCTTATTTTTCTTTTTCTTTTTCATATCTTATTTTCTTTCTAATTATGTTTTCATTATATCTTTTTAAGGTAATTTGTGCTCAAATTATTCAGTGTTAGGAAAACAATTTTAAAAATTTCTTCCATTCACTCAGTCATGCAGGAAATATGTATTGAGTGCCAAATATATGTAGTCATTATCCTAGATGTTATGAATATAGTAGTAAACAAAATAGATAATAGTAAATATTATGAAGAAAAACAAAGCACAATATGTGGGTAGAAAATAACATGAGGCTACTATTTAGACGGTGATCACTCAGTTCACATATGATATACACTGAGAAAATGAAAGGTATCTATTCATTTCTTTGTAAGAGTTGCTTTTTTTGTCCTCTTACAACACAACTATAAATATAATTTTATTTTAATAACTTTTCTTCTTTGTGGGCCATAACCCTTCCATGCTTTTCTGAACAACAATATGCTAACCAATTAGAAAACTTAAGTAAAATTGAAGAATTCCTAAAAGGAAGCAAAAGACTGAAATTGACTCAGCAAAAATAGAAAATCTGAATTTATATATAACAAATACAGATATAAAATCAGAAATCGAAAATATTCCCACAAAGAAAAATCAGGTTCAAATTATTTCAGTGATGAATCTGCTTAAACATTTAATGAAAAAATATGACCTGTCATGGGAATGTAGTGTACAGCATGGCTCCTATAGTTTATACTGTATTGTATAGTTGAAAGTTGCTAAGTGAATAGATCTTAAAAGTACTCATCACAAGAAAAAAATTGTAGCTGTGTGGTGATGTATGTTAGCTAGACTTATTGTGGTGATAATTTTATAATATATACAAATCAAATTATTATGTTGTGTATGCAAAACTAATATAATATAATATGTTAATTATTTCAGGAACATACAAAAAGTATTATCCATCATGGAAAAGTGGAAATTATTTCAGAAATTCAAGGTTGATCTGAAAATCAGTTAATATAATATACCATAGTAATAGGATAAAGAACAAAGACCATGTGGTCATATTAACAGAGGCAGAAAATAATTGTCTAAAATCCAAAAGCTTTTCAGAATAAAAACTCTCCACACACTGGGAATATAAAGGAACTTTTTCAACCTGATAAAGTGCATTGATGAAAAATCTACAATTAACATCATACTTAATTGTGAAAAGTTTAATTCTTTCTCCCTATAATCTGAAGCAAGGCAAAGATGTCCAATTTCATCACTTCCAATAAAAATTGTACTGGAAGTTCTAGCCAGGTTAATCAATCAGGCAAAAAACAAACAAACAAAAATAAAATATAAAATAAAGAAAAGAAAAAAGAAATAAAAGACACGCAAATTGAAAAGAAGAAAGTAATGTCTTTATTAGCAAGTGACATGATCCTCCATACTGAATATCCTAAGGAATGCACAAAAGCCAAAACCCATTAAAATTAATAAATAAGTGCAGCAAGGTCACAGGGATACAAGTTCAATCAACTGCATTTCTACATAGTAGCTATGAAGAATCTGAAAATGAACTTTAAAAATTCCATTCAGCAATGAGGAATTTGAGAAACAAAATAGATGAACATATGGGAGGGGGAAATAAAAGAGAGAGGGAAACAAACCATAAAAAACTCTTAAAGATGGAGAACAAACTGAGGATTCATGGAGGGAGGGTGGTGTGTGATGGGCTAGATGAGTGATGGGTATTAAGGAGGGCACTTGTTGAGATGAGCACTGGGTGCTGTATGTAAGTGATGAATCACTGAATTCCATTCCTAAAACCAATATAGCACTGTATGTTAGCTAACTAGAATTTAAATAAAAATTAAAATTTAAAATTCCATTCAGCAGCACCAAAAAGGATAAAATATTAGGAATAAATGTAATGAAAGACTTGTACATTGAAAACTACAGAACATTGCCAAAAGATATTAAAGAAATTAAGGAATATCTCAATAAATGGAGGGACTGTCCATGGATGGGAAGTCTCATTAAGCTGACATTACTTCCCAAGTTGATTGAAAGGTTCAACACAATCCTTATAAAAATCCTTATTCTAATTTCAAAATTTAAAAAGCTGATCCTAGAAATAATTTGGAAATGTCTCCCTGAACAGTCAAAACAATTTTGAAAAATAAGGACAAATTTGAAAGACTTACACTTCCATATTTCAAAACCTATTATGAGCCCACAGTAGTCAAGATAGTATAGTACAGGCGGAAAAATAGACATATAGATCAATGATCTAGAAAGAGCGGGGGTTCAGAAATAAACACTTACATTTATTGGTTGATTTTTGACAAATGTGCCAAAGCAATTTAGTGAGGGGTAGTCTTTTCAACAAACAGTACTGGAACAATTGGATAGCCACACACAGAAAGATGAATTGTTACCCCACACCTCACACCATACACAAAAATTATCTCCAAATGGATCATAAATAAATGTAAGATCTAAACCTATAAAACGACTGGGAAAAAAACATGGAGCTGAATCTTCTCTACCTTAAGGTAACTAATGATTTCTTAGACTGACCACAAAAGCACAAAAAATGAAGGGGAAAAATGATATATTGTACTTCATCAAAATTAAACATTTTGCTCTTTCAATTTACCATGAAGAAAGTAAAAAGACAAGCCAAAGACAGGGAGAAAATATTTGCAAATAATACATCTAATAAAGGACTTGTGTCTAAAATACACAAATCGTTCTTACAATTTAATAAGAAGATATGTAACCCAATTTAAAAGCAGAGAAAACAATTTGAAGTCCACACAAAAGACTACATATTGTATGAGTCCATTTATAACAGATTCCAGAAAAGTCAAATATATTGCAGGAGAAAATAGCACAGTGGTTGTATAGGTCTGGGTGTGGAACAAGGAGTGACTGCAATTAGAATGAGGTTTCTTTTTGGGGTAGTGAAAATGTTCTAAAATTAGACTGTGTTAATGGTTACATAACTAAAAACTTATGAATAATTATTCAATTATGTACTTAAAATGACTATTTTATGACATGTAAATTATAACTCAGTAAGGCTATTAAAAATAATATCTCAACAGTAAGAAAACAATCCAATTTAAAAATGGGCAAATGGCTTGAACAGACACTTCACCAATGAAGAAATATTAATGACAAATAAGCACATGAAAATGTCCAACATAATTATCCATTAATGAAATGTGAATTAAAACCACATTGAGATACAACCACACAAACATTAGAATTGCTAAAATAAAAACAAAACTACTGACAATATCCACTGCTGATGAGGATCTGGAATAAGTTGTACTCTCATATCCTGTTGATATGAATACAAAAATGGTACAGCCACTGTGGAAAACAGTTTCAAAATTTTTTTTCTCTTTTCTTTTTATTAAAGTATAGTTGACATACAATATTATATTATTCTCAGGTGTACATCACAGTGATTTCACATTTATATACATTACAAAATGCTCACCATGGTAGGTGTAGTTATCCATCCATCACCATACAAAGTTATTACAATATTATTGACTTTATTTCCTACACTGTGCTTCCCATCCCCATAACTTATGTATTTTATAACTGGAAGTTTGTACCTCTTAATCCCCTTTCCCTATTTTCCTCATCTGCCCACCCACCTCCCCTTTGGCAAACACCAGTTTGTTCTCTGTATTTATGAGTCTGTTTTTGTTTTGTTTTGTCTTTTAGACTCCACATATAAGTGAAATCATGTGATATTTGTCTTTCTCTGTTTTACTGTTTCACTTAGCATAATACCCTCTAGGTTCATCCATGTTGTTGAAAATGGTACAATTTCATTCTTTTTTTTTCTAGCTGAGTAATACTCCATTGTATACATATAGCACATCTTCTTTATCCATTCAGCTATTGATGGACACTTCAGTTACTTTCCTATCTTGGCTATTGTAAATAATGCTACAATGAACACAGGGGTACATATATTTTTTCTAATTAGTGTTCTTATTTTCTTTGGATAAATACCCAGAAATGCAATTCCTGGATCGTATGGTAGTTCTATTTTTAATTTTTTGAAAAACCTCCATACTGTTTTCTGTAGTGGCTGCACCAATTTACATTCCCACCGAAAGTACAGAAGAGCTCCCTTTTCTCCACATCCTCACTAACACTTAATTTCTTGTCTTTTTGATAATAGCCATCTGACAGGTATGAGGTGATATCACAATTTCTTATAAAGTTTTTATTTGTTACATGGCCCAGCAATCTCACTCTTAGTTATTTACCCTAGAGAAATGAAAGTTTCTGTTCATACACAAATCTCTGTATGGGTGTTTATAGCAACTCTATAATTGTTCAAAACCAGAAACAATGCAAATGTTTTACCAACAGTGGATGAACAAACAAACTTTGGTATATCCACGCAATGCAATATCCTTGGAAATAAAAAGCAGCAAACTTTTGAAACACTCAGCAACTTAGATAAATCTCAGAGATGTTATGGTTAGTGAAAGTATCCAGACTCAAAGTTTACATGTTGTATGATTATATTAATATGATATTTTTCCAGAAAGACCGAACTAAAATGGTGGAAGATAAATCAGTGATAATCAGTTCTTAGGGCAGGGAGAAGGTATGAATACAAAGGTATAGCATAAAGGAAAAAAATCATTTTGTGTTCTGATTGTGGTGGCTGTTAAATGAATCTATTCATGCATTAAAAATCCTGCATTTATACATCAATTAAAATCAATTTTACTGTATGTTAATTTTAAAATAAAGTTATATATTTGGAATTTAGATTTTCACACATCATTGAAATCAAATTTGTGATTTCTAATCATATTAAATATTCTTCGTATTAAAATATTTGTGTGAAAAGGGTTATCATGTAAACACTAACTCCACCTCCCCAGAAGATTGACTATATAAGGGACGCCTGGGTGGCTCAGTCGGTTAAGCTGCTGCCTTTGGCATGGGTCATGATCCCAGGGTCCTGGGATCGAGTCCCACATCGCGCTCCTTGCTCAGCAGGGAACCTGCTTCTCCCTCTCTCTCCCTCTGCTTGTGCTCTCTCTGTCAAATAAATAAAATCTTTAAAAAAAAATGATTGACTATATAAGTTTCACAAACATTAGACTTGAAGGCATGAAGTGATACTAAACATAAAGATGGACATTTCATAATGATAAAAAGAATAAGTTCAACAGGAAAGCATAACAAATCCTAGATTTGTATTAACATTGCTTTAAAATATGCAAAACAAAATGGACAGAACTAAAATGAAAAATACATTCCAGTCACAGTTGGACTATCACATAATTATCTCAGTAACTGATAGAACAGAAAGCAAAACAACAATAACAAAACCTAGAAAAGATGAAGAAGATGTGAACATGATTAATAAACTTGATGTACTTACGGAGGAGAGTTCATCACATCAGACAATGTCAACACTTCTCTTGATTTATTTTGAAACTTTATATATGTGGTGCTTGTAGGATTTTTTAAAACAACCTCTCAGAGTGATTTTCCTTAAAAATTAACAAATCGAATAGTGGAACCATATCCAAATAGCAGATGAATGGAAAATACTGTACAAAAGGTCATTAAATATCCCCTATTATATAACTCCACAGATTTGCTGGCACAGGTACATGTAAAAAACCTCAGGATGAGTTCTAAGGAACAGGTTACAGCAAAGGGAAAACCATTGTCCAGGCTTCCAGCAAAGTAACAAAGTAATGAGAAAGCATATGAACATTCAGGTCTTTCTACAAAATGAAATTGTGGAAAAATAATCTTATCCTGCTTTATAGAAAGTTACATTTTTCCCCTCAGATTATTAAACTGAGGATACTAGGATATATTAAGAAATGCAGGGGCTTCTGGGTGGATCAGTTGGTTAAACGTCTGCCTTTAGCTCAGGTCATGATCCCAGGGTCCTGGAATCCTTCCCTGAGTGGGGAGCCTCCTTCTCCCTCTCCCTCTGCCCCTCCCTGTGCTCATTCTCTTTCTCTCTCTCTCACTTGCTTTCACTCTCTCTCTCTCAAATAAATAAATAAAATTAAAAAAAAGAAAATACAAATTCCCCATAATCCCACCACTAAGGGACAATATTGCTATATATCTTGGTTCATTTTTCATTTCCTTTTTACTATTTTATTTATGCATATGCATACTTATCGCATGTATCATTATATAATTATCTTTTTTTTAAAGATTTTATGTATTTACTTGGCAGAGAGATACAGAGAGAGAACAAGTAGGCAGAGAGGCAGGCAGAGGGAGAGGGAGAAGCAAGCTCCCCCCCAAGCAGGGAGCCCGATGCTGGGCTCGATCCCAGGACCCTGGGATTATGACGTGAGCGGAAGGCAGCCGCTTAACTGACTGAGCCACCCAGGCGCCCCATATATAATTATATCTTGTACCTGTTTATAATTATCTACATTCTCTATAATTAATATTTTATTGCATGCTATTTGAATATAAATATTCTCAAAATACTATTCTTAATTACTACATAATATCCTAAAACGTGCATAAGAATGTCTATTTCTGAACTATTATGATGTGAAAAAACTGCAAACAATAAAGTCATTCTTTGCAACTTTATTTTTTATGGATAGATACCTGGAGTTAAAATTGCTGTGTCTAATGGAATGAGCAATTTTAATATATACGTTACCAAATTGATTTCTCAAAATGTTCTGATTTCTGTTTCCACCAGCAAAAAATTAGAATGCCTGCCTTTCTAACTTTCATTAGCACTGTATTAACATAAAATATTTTTAAATGAATGTCTATGTCTTTGGTTATTGTTAAGATAAATATTTTTTCATTTATTTATGTAGTAGTTTTATTCCTTTAAAAACTGTTGTTTTGCATATTTGCATTAATATTTTCTTACTGATTTATAGGAGCTCATTATAAGTTAAAGTTATTAACCTTGTGTCTATCACTTATATTGAAAATAACTAAAACAGTTTGCTTGCTATTTAATTATGCTTTAATACTTTTGATTTTGTGGTTAAACTATATAAAGTTTTGGTTATATAGTTTCTTACAGTCAAATCAACTAATATCTTTCTCTGTATTCTTTTGCTGTCCTGATGCTTAGAAATTTTTTTCCCACCTAAGATTATTTAATAAGTTTTTCTATTTTATTCTTCATGGTTTAATTGTTATATTTTAACTATTTAGTCTATCTGATACTTCTATTAGCACATGGTGTAAAGTGAGACTCTAACTTACTTGTGTTTTTCCAAAATAATTAGATAAATTCCAAATTTCTTATTTTGACTAGTTGTGCTTTTATTGGCTTGTGATATTTTCTTTGTATAATCTTATATGTGTAGGAATTTCATTACATATATTATCAACCTGACTTGGTTCTTGTTCAACAGTTCCAAATTTTTTCATTTATTATAACTTATAATACTTTCTCATTCTCATTAGCAATTCCCTTTATTATTATTTTTATTATTAACAAACATTTCTTGGTTAGTCCCACCAACTCTCAGAAAAACTGTAGTAGACTATTTTAGATTCTATTCAACTTCCACTGTGGTTTTACTAGAATTACATTGAGCCTTAAGACAATGATTACATTTTTACTATTTAGTTTTTTTACTATATGTCATTTTCAAGCCTGTGTGTGTGTGTAAAGTTTATTTCATATAGTTCTCACATATTGTGTTTGGGGATAAATATTTGTTTATCATGTTAAGAAAGTACCATATATTGTAATTCACCAAGAATTCTGTTAGGAATGTGTATTGAGTTATCTTGGATGCATTTCAAAATTCATTTAGATGATCATTTGCTTATTTTTGACATTATATATTAATAGTTTCTGGTATTCAGCCAATTCCTATTTCCCTGGGTTGTCTTTCCTACTGGATGCTTCCTTTCTCCCATTTTCCTTTTAAATTCTCTTTGCACAGCTATATAATTTGTATCTCTGACAAAGGTACTTTTTTTTAGTTTTTATTTATTTTATTTTTTTTTTATTAAATAATTTTATTATGTTATGTTAATCACCATACATTACATTATTAGTTTTTGATGTAGTGTTCCATGATTCATTGTTTGCATATAACACCCAGTGCTCCATTCAGTACATGCCCTCTTTAATACCCATCACCAGGCTAACCCATCCCCCCACTCCCCTCCCCTCTAGAACCGTCAGTTTGTCCATGGTTCGTCTCCCCCTCTGATTTCCCCCTCTTCATTTTTCCCTTCCTACTATCCTCTTTAGTTTTTATTTAAATTCCAGTTAGTTAACATACAGTGTAATATTAGTTTCAGAAGGACCATATAGTGATTCAACACTTCCATACATCACCCGGTGCTCATCACAAGTGCCCTCCTTAACCCCATCACCTGTTTCACCCATCGGCCCCCTCACTTCTCCTTTGGTAACCATCAGTTTGTTGTCTATAGTTAAGAGTCTGTTGCTTGGTTTGCCCCCCTCTTCTTTTTTCCCCTTTGCTTATTTATTTATTTCTTTAAATTCCACATATGAGTGAAATCATACGGTATTTGTCTTTCTCTGAGTGATTTATTTTGTTAATTATTATACTTTCTAGCTCTATCCGCATCATTGCAAATGGCAAAATTTATTCTTGAATAATATCATAATTATGTTTGGCGAATACAATGGTCTATATGTACTATCTATATAGTGTGCAAATGCCTGAGACAAAAGTATTTATTTATTACCAAACTTAGGCAATTAGGTTGTGATACTTGCCATGCCAGCAGTTCTCACTTTACCAAGTATTATGGGAACATCAAAATGACCATGTAAGTTGAAACTGTGCAAAATGATCTTAATAATCAATGAGAAGGGCGCCTGGGTGTTTCAGTCATTAAGTCATTAAGTCTGCCTTCGGCTCAGGTCATGGTCCTAGGGGCCTGGGATCGAGGCCCGAATTGGGCTCCCTGCTCAGCGGGGAGCCTGCTTCTCCCTCTCCCACTCCCCCTGCTTATGTTTCCTCTCTTGCTGTGTCTCTCTCTGTCAAATAAATAAATTAAATCTTTAAAAAAAATAATGAGAAAAATGACAATTTTCTGGGACCTTTAAAAATTTCTGTCAAAAATTTTAAAAATCTTACTTTCAGTTACGTATACATAAGGAAATGAAAAAAATAGTAAAACTAATATTTACAGTGTAATTTTAAACATTAGAAATGTTAGAAATAAGTTCTTTTTTTTTTGTAAAAAATACTTTCTTTTGTAAAAGTATCACAGGACTTCTGGTTTCTGGTTGTGCATATAGGGAGCTTGGAAGTTGCTACCCCATCCTAACAAGTGAAAAGGTGCACAGACTGAAAAATCAACAACTATTCCCAGATCTGGAAGAGAGGGTAGGATGCAGGAAAAAACCACTCTCCCTAAGATTGGGCAGACAGGCAACTATCTGAGCAGAGGCACACAAGCAAAAATTCCATCAGAACTAGTGTATGGTTAGGAAAACCTGCGCTGTAGTATGTGAATTGCTGGAGGCTCTGAGTGGACATATCTGAGTGTTAAAGACTTCAAGGAGGCCCAATCATAAGGGAACCCCCACAATATTATCAGATTTATCTCCAGGAACTTGACCATGTTACCATGGTAACTATCATGCTCTGGCAAGGAGAGGGGAAGAGGAACCAAGTGAAACACATGAAAGACTGTTCTTAGTAAGGTCTGCCTGCAGGGGAAACTAGTTATCCAGAGTCTAATCAGATAGGGTATTATCAGAGTCTAACTGTCTCGGGGGAAAGTTATACCCAAATCCAGCCCCAGATGGCTTTCCAAGTAGAAGGGAGGTATCCCATCCTAGCCCACTCTAGCTACCCTGTGCCATCTAAGGGGGAAGAAAAAAAAAAACACTTCAGAAGTTCACAGGCCAGGGGCATGTGCTCAGTAAATGACTAGCTAATCAAAGGACTCAAGAACACGTGCCCTTTCTTCACACCTCAGCACCACATTATAGTTAATATGACTTGGTAACTAAAATTTTAGCCATGTTCTTGAGAGGACTGATATATAACTAAATCTGGTAACTGAAATTTGTGCCGAGTGAGAAGTGCGTGTATAAAACTGGCAATCTGTTCATACAAATATTTATTCATCTATTTATTTATTTAATCTTCAGCATACGTGTTTTGCTCGTGAGCTGCTAAAGCTATAAGATTGGTATCATTTTATATGTTTCTCTGTTTCATTCCTGTTCATTAAAGATATTTATCAGCAATGGTTCTGTGACTGGTGAATGAGGATTGCCAGTACTAATATAGTATAGTACAGGAAAGATATTTTAACCTATTATTTAAAAAAATAATATTGGATTATCCTCATTTTGTTTGATTCTGAAATATTTCACCATGAAATTAGGATTATGTAAGTCTTTGTTGAAGAGATACTGAAAATATTCTGATTTAAGGAGTAAAATATTTTAAGCTAATGAAAACATGATGTATAGTTTAAGAATTCTGAATTTATTTTATACCATGTAGTTAGCTTACTGGAAAAAACTACGTACATATATCTATTCAGTCTGAAGGTATGAAAATCAATATACATGGTGCTGTGCCATCTTTTAAACTTAATAGGTTTATTCATCTGGGAATTCTGAATTGTGATTAATAGTTCTTACTCAACATAACACTCAAATTTATGAGTATTTTATCTTTTCAAAATTGTTCCTTATGCTTTGAAAATCTCCAAGTCTTTTTCTTTATATATAATTCAGCTGGATACTGTAATCATGCTTTAGGCTGAATAGAGTATTTAAGTTGTTTTATTTTTATTTTATTTAAATACTACTACTCATAGTTAATTTATTAGGAGATATTTTCTATTCCTCTGTACAATGAACTTTAAAAGATGCTTCTACAATTTCTTTTTCTGTTCTAACACTCCACATGTGCTTTTCCCTACTATGTGTTCTTACATTTATCATGAACTTTATTGTTCATTCATTTAATTGAAATACAGGTCTAGTCTGGTCCTCATGGAACTTATAACTCAGTAGGACAGACAGACAAAAAACAATAAGCAATAAAGATGAACTAATTATATAGTATTTCAGAAGGTGATACATGTGATAGAGAATTTTTTTTAAAGCAATTTTAAGTAGAGTAGTCACAGTTCAGAAGTAGTACAGGGAATGAGAAATGTGGCTATCTGGAGAAAGCATGTTTCACGTAGAATGTAAGAACCTAAAGTGGAAATATGACTAGCATATTGCTGAAACAGAGGAGACCAGTGATAGTGGAGCAGAGTGGTGGAGAGGTGAGTAGCAGGAGATAAGATCAGAGAGTAACAAAGGACCAGTTACTACAAATTCTTACAGACCATTGTAAGAACTTTGATTTCTACCCTGAGAGAACTGGGGAGCTATTGGAGACTTTGCTGAGGGGGAAATGACCAGATTCATTATTAACAGGATCACTTTGGTGGTTTCATTTAGAACAAATCAAAAAGGAGCAAGAGTAGGAGTAGGAAAACAGGTGAGGTGAGAAATGGATTGACTAAGACTGGGGAGGCAACAGTAGACACCTTAAGAAGTGATTAGATTCTACATATATTCTGAAAATAGAGGTGTTAGATTTGCTGATGGATTGGATATGGAATATGAAAGAAGAGATGAGTCAAGAATATGTCTAAAAGTTTTGACCTGAGGCTCAGATTTTTGACCTCAGAAGACTGCAGGAGGAGTAAGTTTGGAGGAATATCAGGAACTCAGTGAAGGCTGGAGACACCTCAATCTCAGTAAAGTCTGAGATACCTGTTAGACATCTCAATGGTAAAGTCGAATAAGTTGTTGGATTTAAGATTCTGGAATATAGCTGAGGGGTTCAAGCTAGATATATTAATTCATTTCATTAGTGTTTGAGCCATATTTACCTCATTTATGCCAAAGTGTACCATTCCTATACAAAGTGTAGTACTTAGGAGGTACTCATGAAATACCTGTTGAGTGACTACAAATATTATGAGTTGTGTGCTGGTAAATGTTTAACTACAAGCACTCTGTGGAAAAAAATCAAACTGAAAACAAAACTCTGATTTCTAGTGTTTGCAGATTTTTATGGTGTAAACTCCTACCATGATTTCAGGCTACCAAAGTAACATCGCTAAGTGCAGAGTTGGGAAGAAATGTGTGCGACTGATTCCCTTTAGCCAGTATAAAGCAGCTCCAGCACAAAACTAAGCCCGCTCTTGTTTAGTGATATAATCATATACTTATTTAATGATTTTTGACTTCTCTCAATCCACTTTCCCCTTCCTTCCTATTCTTTTATTATTTAGTCTATGATCTTAAATGCTGGTTTGAAATAATACTATCTTGGAGGTCAGTCGAAAGGTGGGTGAAATAGGCGATGGGGATCAAGGAGTGCACTTGTCGTGATGAGCTCTGGGTGTTGTATGCAAGTGCTGAATCACTACACTCTACACCTGAAACTAATATAACTGTATTAGTTATATGTTATATGTTATATGTTAGCTGTACCAGAACTTAAAAATTTTTTAATTAAAATTTCTTTAATGTTTTAAAATAAAATAAAATGATACTATCTTCTCTCCCCCCTGAAAAATCATATACATATTTTCCTTACTAACAGGTGTGCATAAAAAAGAATTTTAAATAAGCTTGATAGTTGGGCAGATAGGAAGGAAGAAAATCTCATAGGTGATAATAAAAGCTCAAAATGGGGGATTTAAGCAAATATTTAAAGCCTATGTCACATACCAAACTAAGTTTATCCTTGTACCTTTAGCCAGGCTGTTATATTATCCACACATCTGAGATATTATTATACAATTCTTGGGAAAAAGATTTCACAGCCTACAAAATAATCTATTATAAGGTTAACAGTACTCTCTTGCCAGAGATTTCTTCATAAATTTGAATTCAGCCTAGAAAATGTGTTTAAAATGTTGCCATAAAACATCTACCACAAGAATGTCTATACAAAGCTTAATCAAGTTGTTCTGTTCTGGAGTCCCAACTTGTTGGGCATATATCTCAGTCACTATTGGTTCTTTAAAAAATACTTACTTAATATTTTAAAAATTTGTACTGTGATAAAACATACATGAAATTTACCATTTTAACTATTTTTAAGTGTACAGTTCAGGTATTACGTACATTCACATTGTTGTGCAGCCTTCACCACTATCTACAGAACTTTAATTAATTAATAATTTGTTTCATATAAAAGAAGTGCATGTTGTAAATAATTTAAAAAGAAAAGTACAAAATAAAATAAAATTCCCTGAAGTCTCACCATTCAGAGCAAATCAACCTTGTTGTACATATGGAATTATATCAGACTGTTAAATCCATAGTCTAAAAATCCCACATGTATTAGAGATTCTGCTGAGTCTAAAATGGGATTCAGACTCTGACTGTGTCTAATGACACAGGTTATGAGCTAAAAAAATTGGGATATTTATGCTGTTACTACATTTATACACGTGTGCCTGGAGACTTGAGAGGACTGATGTTATATTCAAAATATTCAAACATATGACTTTTAAATTTCATTTTGGCCTCATAGATACCCCATCATTTATTTGGTCATTTTCTTTTTTGGGGATTTTTAATGTTTTCAGTTAATTTTGGTTTGAAAAATATCCTTGAGGGGCACCTACATGGCTCAGTCGGTTAAGGGTCTCACTCTTGATTTTGGCTCAGATCACGATCTTATGGTCTTGAGATTGAGCCCTGTGATGGGCTCCTGCTTAGGATTTTCTTTCTCCCTCTCCCTCTGCCCCTCCCCTCCTCTCTCCGGTGCATATCCTCTCTCTCTCTCTCTAAAAAAAGAAAAAAAAAGAGAGAGAGGAAAGAAAAATATCCCCAAATATATTGGCAAATTGAACTGCTGAAGGTTTTGACAAAATATATCCAACTGTTAGGCTAAACCATATAAAATATGACATATTAAACTATACAAAATGGCGGGGTGCCTGGGTGGCTCAGTTGGTTAAGCATCTGCCTTCAGCTCAGGTCATGATCTCAGGGTCCTGGGACTGAGCCCCACATCAGGCTCCCTGCTCAGTGGGGAGTCTGCTTCTCCCTCTGTGCTCCCCCCTTCAAATAAATAAATAAATAAATAAGATCTTTAAAAAATAAACTATAAAAAATGGCAATTGCGTAAGGCTCAATCTAAAACTATATGTAAAAATGCTCTGTTCATTACATACTTACCTGGGGGTGGCAATCCTTATATCAGACAAATTAGATTTTAAACCAAAGACTATAATAAGAGATGAGGAAGGACACTGTATCATACATAAAGGGTCTATCCAACAGGAAGATCTAGCAATTGTAAATATCTATGCCCCTAACATAGGAGCAGCCAATTATATAAGGCAATTAATAACAAAAGCAAAGAAACACAACGACAACAATACAATAATAGTGGGGGACTTTAACAGCCTCCTCACTGAAATGGACAGATCATCTAAGCAAAAGATCAACAAGGAAATAAAGACTTTAAATGACACACTGGATCAAATGGACTTCATAGATATATTCAGAAAATTCCATCCCAGAGCAACAGAATACACATTCTTCTCTAGTGCCCATGGAACATTCTCCAGAATAGATCACATCCTAGGTCACAAATCAGGTCTCAACTGGTACCAAAAGACTTGGGTCGTTCCTTGCATATTTTTGGGCCACAATGCTTTGAAACTAGAACTCAATCACAAGAGGAAAGTCGGAAAGAACTCAAAGACATGGAGGCTAAAGAGCATCCTACTAAAGAAAGAATGGGTCAACCAGGAAATTAAAGAAGAATTAAAAAATTTCATGGAAACCAATGAAAATGAAAACATGACTGTTCAAAATCTTCGGGATGCAGCAAAGGCGGTTCTAAGAGGAAAGTATATAGCAATACAAGCCTTTCTCAAGAAACAAGAAAGGTCTCAAATACACAACCTAACCCTACACCTAAAGGAGCTGAAGAAAGAACAGCAAATAAAGCCTAAACCCAGCAGGAGAAGAGAAAGAATAAAGATCAGAGCAGAAATCAATGAAATAGAAACCAAAAGAACAGTAGAGCAGATCAACGAAACTAGGAGCTGGTTCTTTGAAAGAATTAACAAGATTGATAAACCCCTGGCCAGACTTATCAAAAAGAAAAGAGAAATGACCCCCAAAAATAAATTCATGAATGAAAGAGGAGAGATCACAACCAACACCAAAGAAATACAAACAATTATAAGAACATATTATGAGCAACTCTATGCCAGGAAATTAGATAATCCGGAAGAAATGGATGCATTCCTAGAGATGTATCAACTACCAAAACTGAACCAGAAAGAAAGAGAAAACCTGAACAGACCAATAACCACTAAGGAAATTGAGGCAGTCATCAAAAATATCCCAACAAACAAGAGCTCAGGGCCAGATGGCTTCCCAGAGGAATTCTACCAAATATTTATGTTAAGAAGAATTAATACCTAGTCTTCTGAAACTGTTCCAGAAAATAGAAATGGAAGGAAAACCTCCAAACTTATTCTATGAGGCCAGCATTACCTCGATCCCAAAACCAGACAAAGACCCCATCAAAAAAGAGAATTACAGACCAATATCCCTGATGAACATGGCTGCGAAAATTCTGACCAAAATACTAACCAATAGGATCCAACAGTACATTAAAAGGATTATTCACCACGATCAAGTGGGATTTATTCTTGGGCTGCAAGGTTGGTTCAACATCTGCAAATCAAACAATGTGATACAATATGTTAATAAAAGAAAGAACAAGAACCATATGATCCTCTCAGTAGATGCAGAAAGCGCATTTGACAAAGTACAGCATCCTTTCTTGGTTAAAACTCTTCAGAGTGTAGAGATAGAGGGTACATACCTCAATCTCATAAAAACCATCTGTAAAAATCCCACAGTGAATTCATTCTCAATGGGGAAAAACTGAGAGCTTTCCCCTAAGGTCAGGAACACGGCAGCGATGTCCACAATCGCCACTGCTATTCAACATAGTATTAGAAGTCCTAGCCACAGCAATCAGACAACAAAAAGAAATCAAAGGCACCCGAATCGGCAAAGAAGAAGTCAAACTCTCACTCTTTGCAGATATGATACTTTATGTGGAAAATCCAAAAAACTCCACCCCAAAACTGCTAGGACTCATACAGGAATTCAGTGAAGTGGCAGGATATAAAATCAATGCGCAGAAATCAGTGGCATTCCTATACACCAACAAGACAGAAGAAAGAGAAATTAAGGAGTTGAGTCCATTTACAGTGGCACCCAAAACCATAAATACCTAGGAATAAATCTAACCAAAGAGGCAAAGAATCTGTACTCGGAAAGCTATAAAATACTCATGAAACACACTGAGGAAGACACAAAGAAATGGAAAAACATTCCATGCTCATGGATTGGAAGAAAATATATTGTGAAGATGTCAATCCTACTTAGAGCAATCTACACATTCAATGCAATCCCCATCAAAATATCATCCACTTTTTTCAAAGAAATGGAACAAATAATTCTAACATTTGTATGGAACCAGAAGAGACCCCGAATAGCCAGAGGAATGTTGAAAAAGCAAAGCAAAGCTGGTGGCATCCCAATTCCGGACTTCAAGCTCTATTACAAAGCTGTCATCATCAAGAGCACATGGTACTGGCACAAAAACAGACACATCAAGCAATGGAACAGAACAGAGAGCCCAGAGATTGACCCTCAACTCTATGGTCAACTAATCTTCGACAAAGCAGGAAAGAATGTCCAATGGAAAAAAGACAGTCTCTTCAACAAATGGTGTTTGGAAAATTGGACAGCCACATGCAGAAGAATGAAACTGGACCATTTCCTTACACCACATACAAAAATAGACTCAAAATGGTTGAAAGACCTAAATGTGAGACAGGAGTCCATCAACATCCTAAAGGAGAACACAGGCAGCAACCTGTTCGGCCTCAGCTGCAGCAACTTCTTCCTAGACACATCGCCAAAGGCAAGGGAAGCAAGGGCAAAAATGAACTATTGGGATTTCATCAAGATAAAAAGCTTTTGCACAGTGAAAGAAACAGTCAACAAAACCAAAAGATAACCAACAGAATGGGAGAAGATATTTGCAAATGGCATATCAGATAAAGGGCTAGTATCCAAAATCTATAAAAAATTTATCAAACTCAACAGCCAAAGAACAAATGATCGAATCAAGAAATGGGCAGAAGACATGAACAGACATCACTGCAAAGAAGACATCCAAAGGGCCAACAGACACATGAAAAAGTGCTCAACATCCCTTGGCATCAGGGAAATCCAAATCAAAACCTCAATGAAATACCACCTCACACCAGTCAGAATGGCTAAAATTAACAAGTCAGGAAACGACAGATGTTGGCGGGGGGTGCAGAGAAAGGGGAACCCTCCTACACTGTTGGTGGGAATGCAAGCTGGTGCAGCCATTCTGGAAAACAGTGTGGAAGTTCCTCAAACAGTTGAAAATAGAGCTACCATACAATCCAGCAATTGCACTACTGGGTATTTACCCCAAAGATACAAATGTAGGGATCCGAAGGGGTACGTGCACCCCAATGTATATAGCAGCAATGTCCACAATAGCCAAACTATGGAAAGAGCCAAGATGTCCATCGACAGATGAATGGATAAAGAAGAAGTGGTATATATACACAATGGAATATTATGCAGCCATCAAAATGAATGAGATCTTGCCATTTGCAATGACGTGGATGGAACTG
Organism: Callorhinus ursinus; assembly: GCF_003265705.2. Lineage (NCBI taxonomy): Eukaryota > Metazoa > Chordata > Mammalia > Carnivora > Otariidae > Callorhinus > Callorhinus ursinus. The sequence continues at coordinate 85,014,814 of NW_027397066.1, forward strand.
GAGGGTATTATGCTGAGCGAAATAAGTCAGTCAGAGAAAGACATGTGTCATATGACCTCATTGATATGAGGAATTCTTAATCTCAGGAAACAAACTGAGGGTTGCTGGAGTGGTGGGGGGTGGGAGGGATGGTGTGGCTGGGTGATAGGCATTGGGGAGGGTATGTGCTATGGTGAGCACTGTGAATTGTGTAAGACTGTTGAATCATAGATCTGTACCTCTGAAACAAATAATACACTATATGTTAAAAAAAAAAGAAGATAGTAGGGAGGGAAAAATGAAGGGGGGAAATCGGAGGGGGAGATGAACCACGAGAGACTATGGACTCTGAGAAACAAACTGAGGGTTCTAGAGGGGAGGGGGGTGGTGGGATGGGTTGGCCTGGTGATGGGTATTAAAGAGGCATGTACTTCATGCAGCACTGGGTGTTATATGCAAACAATGAATCATGGAACACTACATCAAAAACTAATGATGTAATGTACGGTGATTAACATAGCATTAAAAAAAAACAACAAAAAAGCTTTGTGGCAAAAATAGGGACTTGAAAGAAGATAGGAGTGCATGGAACAGAGATTAGGTCAGTTGAGTTATGGTATGAGAGGAAAAATTAAAAAGAAAATTCTTTTTCTCATAAGAGCATTGAGCAAACATGGGGTTTTAAGCAGGGGTGCAGAATCATGTTCTTACATGTTCTTATTTTGAATGCATCATTCTTTGTGTGACCATGATGGTAGCCTGGACTTGGGAAACTGGGGTAGAGACAGAAAAAAGTTAATAGATTTGGGAGCTATTTGAACAATTGAATGGATGCTTGTACTGCTTGTTGAAATGGGGAACACTGGAAAAGGAAAAGGTTTAGAGGTAAGGTAATGGCATTGGGTGGAGTTTAAGGGGCTTTTTATGCATCCAAGTGGAAATGTCAATTAGGTAATTGAATATACATAACCAGAGCTTGCAGAAGGTTTAGACATAGGATTTTAAATTGTGAGGCATTTACTGAGTTTTAAACAAAATATATGTATTGTCTATTAAAAATTTAAAGAACATTATAGAGCAAGATGAATCTGTATATTCTCATATCAAATAATGTCCGAGATTTATAATTTGTTCAACAAAAGTCTAATAAGTTTATTAAATTAAAAATGACAGTAACGTGACATTATTTTAGTAATTAAAGGAAAGACATCTGTATTTATGCCTGTATATAATGTACTATGCACGAGAGATGTGTATATATGTCATACATATATGTGAGATTATATACATATCTCACAGAAATGAGAGTTGTAATATGAATATGAAGATCATAGGCTGGCTATATTTGGGGAGTAGGTATGTTAGTCACCATACAGTACTTCATTAGCTTTTGATGTAATGATCCATGATTCATTGTTAGGTAAATTTTTGTATTTTTTACACTGTGCATATGTGCCTCTTAAAACGAATGAGTGAAATAATACATTGGAATAAAAGACTGGCATAGAGGATAGATAAGGATCAGGGACTGGGGGCTGAAAGGAAGAATATTTAGAGGGCTTTAGCCATACCTTACAACTTTGAGTTCTCTGCTTCTCAAACTATATCCAAAGTTCAGGCGAGAAAAATACTTCTGGGGGAAATGTACCTTATCCCTTCTTGTAGTTTCTTCAATACATCCAACCTGAACATCTGGAAACTATTCAAATAGAGAATTGGGACCCTGAGGATTTCATTCACTGAATTCTGCTTTGGCTCACCCAGAGGAACACTTAACAACCATTTGTGACAGCGTGGGTTAAGACAGTGTCCTCTTTATTACCCAACAAAGAATTTCTTAAAACTCAATACCAGAAATTCCTTAGCCCTTAATGAATGTGTAGGTATTATTTTTATGGACGGTGTCAGCTATATTACTAATTGTGTTTTTTTGCATGTACATCAAGAGTTGCAGACATATCTGAAGCTCAACTTTTCATTAATCATTAGAACTCTTTACCTTAAATGTCTGTTATAACTTCACCCTGCTTTTTTAGTATTTTCTCCAGTCTTAATTTTTCATTCATTTATATTTGTCTACTGTACAGATGGTCATGTATCTTTATAATCCAGAAGAAAACCAATTAGATAATAGAAAAAATGAGAGCTCTTTATTCAAAAGTGAAAAATAAGGTGATGGGCTTGGATGAGCTTACTTGGGGAGAGAGAATAAAGTTAGGACAAACTCAGGCCCAGGATTTAGCATTGAGGAACCTATGTATTTAATCACTAGATAGAGGCAGAGAATCAGAAATATAAGCATGGAAGACAGACCAAGGAGGAAGGAGGGGACCTGGGAAGGTGGAAGCCAAGAAGCAGTGAGCTACCTGATAGGAATGCTACTGAAAAATCAAGGAAGTTAAGGAGTGAAATGCCCACGGGGTTTCACAACTTGTCTTCAGATAGAGTTTTGGGAGACTAATTCAGATTTGAGTAGCTTGAGGAGCAAAGAGCAGGTGAAGAAATGGAGATATGGAATCTAAGCAGCCCATAATTTTATGTTTGTTGGACATTTGTTTCTTCTATGAACTCTCTGTTTATGTCTTTTGTTCTTCTTATATTAATGCTGTATCTTCTTATTAGTGTGTAAGAATGTGTTATATTTTAAGGTTTTGTCTTTACACTAGGTCTGTTAAATATGCTGCAAACTTTTTTTCAACATAGTCTTTCCCATTGCGGTGAATGTAACCTTGATATCAACTAGAGTTCTGCTAGCTATAGAAGAGCCACTTGTGATTATATCTTATACTATAATGATCGTATGTTTCACCCATTCAATTAATGTATATTTATTGCTTTCACTATGTGCTCATGATTAATTTTAAAAGAATTTGCACTATAATTTTAACAGAATGTTCACAGCTCACTACAGCAGTAATTTTAGTAGATATAAATGGGATATTTTAAAAGCCTTAGATAACAACTATAAATTGTAGAAAGAGCTGAAGATTCACAGTAAATACCCTAAAAACAATCTTTTCCCAAACATAGTTTTACTTACTATTTTGTAAATAAAGCAAAGATAGAGCAATTAATCTTAGGCTAAACTCATCCAATTCATCATCTGGGTTAAATATTGAATCAAGTCTTACCATAACACTAATAAAGAATATTATCTGCATGGATAGTAGCTGTCCCTAAAATAGAGAGGAATGAGGAGTTTGGCTCAGGGCACCGGAATTAAAGACCGATGAGGGAGTTTTAAAAAATTTACTGAAGTGTTTATATCCATAATATTCATAGCAGTGATGTAAAAGTAACCACAATACATTTAGGTAATTTTTATCACATTGAGTACTCATGATTTTTTTAAGATTTTATTTATTTATTTGACAGAGAGAGACACAGCAAGAGAGGGAACACAAACAGGGGGAGTGGGAGAGGGAGAAGCAGGCTTCCCGCGGAGCAGGGAGCCCGATGCGGGGCTCGATCCCAGGACACTGGGATCATGACGTGAGCCGAAGGCAGACACTTAACGACTGAGCCACCCAGGCACTCCGAGGCCTCATGATTTTTTATAACTACCTATTTTTAATTTGTCCACAATAAACTTCAAAAGAAATAGAGGTTCTATGAATACTCTGCATAACAGCTTTATGAAAAAGGATCCTCCTAAAGAAATTAAAAAAAAATGGAGAGTAGCATATAAGATCAACTTTTATCTATTTGGATGAAAAATAAAACAGTTCAGTTAGATAAAATACTTCTCTTACAATTATTCGTGCTGGGCGTGTGTCCCTGGATTTGAAGAATATAAAGTATTTTTTGCTGTCTTTGTTAATGTTTTAGGACTATTAAATAAGACATATTGAAATAGTTCCCTAAGATTTCCAGGTAAGAAAGAGTGAATGTCATTTTAAAAATTCTCTAATTAAATATTACAATCAATACTGGAGTATGAGCTCTGAAATTTTCCTTTACTACATATTAATAAACCCTTCCTAGAGTTTCTAACTTAATCTCAAAAATGTGCTTAGAAAACGGAAGAAAAAATTTTGTTTTTTAATATATTCCCACATATCAAGTGGTATATGGCCATAAATGAATAAAATGACAATATTTGTATTATATTAATAATTTTCTATTATCTACATTCTCAATTACAACAAAGGTACTATATACATAAGGTGTTAAATGTACATTTAAGATATATAATATATAGATATATAGTTTATATAGTATAAACAAGCACTAAATTCTAATTTAAATGAAGGTAATAATTTGTCTAATTAAACTCTACAATCATCAGAATTCCTTAGGAGCCATTTTACTAACATAGAGGCTGAGAATAGCACAGACCCTTGAGCGGGTTACAGTGGTTTGAATCTTGGCTCTACTGCATGATCTTGGGAAAGTTTAGCATCTTTTGAATAAATGTTATGTTTAAATGTTAAAGTTAAAAATGGTAAATTTGGGAAGGATGGTGAAGAGAAACATTGACCTGATTGGCAAATAATTCCAGTGTGTGTGTGTGTGTGTGTGTGTGTGTGTGTGTGTGTGCATGTGTATGTGTGTGGGTGTGGGTATGGATGTGTGGGGATGCTGAAGTAGACTTCCAGGCAAGAGGGAACTGTGTAGAACTGAAAGATGGTTTCTGAGCCAATAAAAAGAGTTTTGCAGAAATTTTTAACAAAACAAAAGGTAACATGTATCAGGATAAGACCAGAACCATGACCTCACATGCACATATTTGGTAGAACTACTAGAATTATACAAAAACAAAACAAAACAAAACAAAATGTGTGACAGTTAGCTTGATGTTCTCCATTTATAAAATACATGTGTTCATTAGGGGAATATCTATAGTCAGGTCTAAAATTTCCAAGTTCATAGGAGATTGTAACCATTTTGCTCTAGCTGAAGAAAAGCCATTTGTGCCTGAGTCAAAGCTGAAGTAGTTTTCAAGCTCAGAGGATCTTTTTGATTTTATGCAGAGGGACAGAGTGAGTTAAATATGTTTTCTATTTAGGCTGGGAGAATACAATTCAGTTCATATTAAATGAGGATAGAAAACACAATTCAATAAGACAAGTATTCACATCACAGTCTAAATGATGTATTCCTTTATCAATAAGAACTAATTAGGGAACTAGTAACCTTTATGATTATTTCAATAAAGCATTAATTACACAGGAAAATATAATTTCTGTGAGCACATACTATTTCCTATATCCTATATGGGGTGGGGAGTCCATGCAGCCATAACCAAAGGCACCATGACTCACCTGAAATTTCTCAGAGAGGGTCGACCTTGCAAACTTGAATCTATAAAGTAATGGCAAATACCACAGGACTAGCTTTTCCAGTTCATGTTTGATAAGACACTAGTGTAGAAAGATTCCATCCATCCAGCAAGGATGGTAAACTATTGAAAATTCTAATAACTTGTTATATTTGAATGATCTTTGATTCTAAAAATTATCTTAAACAGGTTTTTCTATAGGTCTGTATTGATTTTCATCAATTGAGTGCACAAAATATTACTTTAAGTAACAGTTTTTAAAAACATTTTCAGTAACGAAGCTGAGCATGCTTCAAATTTTGTTGCAAATTACATGCTTGATAAATTTTGCATTTTTTTGCTGATTAAATAATGTTTTCTACTAAAGAAATAGTAAAGAAGAAGTAAAGTATTCATTAATTTCAAATCAGTGACTGTGATGACATAGCATTATATTATCACTTAAAATAACTCCAAGACCACTTCAGATTTTGTCTAACTGTTGGCAGAAAATAACTGGAAAAGTACCCCTTTTTTCCCCTCAGACTTGAAATACCAATTTCACAACACTAAAATTTCATCAAATCTCATTAGGAATTATTAATATTTCAAGAAGATTGTGAGAATTTTATAACACGATATGCTAATTCCCTTCCTGATCCCATTGAAAATCACGTTTACAAGTAATTTGAAAAAAGAAGGAAAAGGAAACCAAAACAAAACAAAAGGGAAGATGCTCAAGCTAAAGGAACATTTGTTTCTATCTTGGTGGAGCAAAATTAGAGGCAATTTCACCTATTCCTCAACTTGGGGCTGATTTTGTTCCTTCTTTGCACTCACTCGTGTTCCTACAAAAGTGAAGGAAGAGATACATGTGGAAGATCAGAGATAAAGGGAAGATCAATTTTGGAGGCCTTCTAAAAATGCTAATGTAGTAAGAATATTAAGTCTCATTTCATTTTGGAAACAGGTTGTTAATATAGAAAAAAAGTGCTCTTTTCTTTTCATGGTCAAGAACTTTGAGGCTTGAAGTTAAAGTCATGTCAGCCCCCTACATCCCCCATGCAGCTGCCAGTCACAGAACAGACACGAATCAACTGGTGGTGTTGGGTTTTAGAATAATACTGAATTAGTGTAACCAGCTTTCAGTAATAAGTAGGGGTTTACCATTGTCTTAACACAATTAACACAATTATGCGTATTTCATAATGTTCAATAGGAGAAAGCAAATGCAAACAGAAATTTTAAAAACTAAATTATGAGGACAAATATTGGCAGTCTATCAGGCTTCTTTTAATTGCTTAAGGATCTCAGAATCCCCACTGTAGATGGGGGAACATTCTAAAAAATCATCTTAAATAGCTATAAAGTGGTACATCTCATTATTTAGGATCCTCCCCCCATCGTCTGAAGCATTTGGCTGGAGGTAATCTTCCAGGAACAAGGTGTACCCAGCTCATAGCCTCCTCAGATTATTGAAAGTGAAATCTAACCCAAGTCACTGTGGAAACTTTCAGCATAAAGCAATCTTTTGGAGGACATCGTTACCTCTATTGGATGTTCCATGACTGGGGGGCCAAGCCAATATTGGCCTTGGAGCAAGGATAGGGAATAGGGCTGGTGGGGTTGAGGACCAGCAGACCAGGGAGAGGGGGGAAGGGTGGAGGGTGACTCATCGTCCATTTCTCTGACAGAATAGTGACTGACAGAGAGAAGGAAGACCAAAAGGTACCCTTTACAGAGAATGTAAGTTTTGTAGCAATAGTTTGAAGCCATTTGGGAAACTTGCTAGGATTGTTTCTAGCTGAGTTTGTCCCTCTTGGAATGACAGATTTTCCCCGTCTCCCTCCTTGGTCTTCTCAGTCCCTCTAGATGCTCTTAGTGGGATCAGGGGTTGGGGAGAGTGAGGGAGGCCACAGAAGCAGAAACTGGTTCGGCCAACACCATGTGTTGGTGCCCTCCTTTCTCCAAGAACTCTTTCCTAGGCCCTTTCCTTTCATCAAATCCATCTTGTCACCATGTCCTTGGTAACCTTATCCCACTGCCCAGCTCTTCTCTCTCCCTTTTCCCCCATTCCTCCCTATTCTCTCCTCACCTGTCCACCGCAATGGCCGTCATAGAGTAGATGCTGGCGAACACCGCCGTGATAGGAAAGAAGTTCTGGAAGCGACAGTAGTTGGCGCCGAAGTACCACTCGCTGTGAAGCGCATAGATGAAGTTGACTAAGGTGTTGAAGGCAGCCATGGAGGCGTCGGAGAAAGCCAGGTTCACAAGGAAGTAGTTGGTGATGGTCCTCATGCGCTTGTGGGCCAGGATGATCCAGATGACGATGAGATTCCCGAAGACCGCCACGGCCACCACCACGCCGTATGCTAGGGACCAGAGGGCGATGCGCCAGGACGGCTGCACGAACTGGTTGGTGAGGTTGGCCCGGGGCTGCGTAGGCGCCGGGGAGGCAGCAGGCAGTCCCGGCGCGGAAGAGGAGGCCGAGAGGTTGCCGGCTTGGACCAGCAGATGCAGCCACTCAGCCTCAGCCGCCCCTGCCGCGAGCGCCGCACTCAGGTTCCCGGCGTCCGCGCCCGCGGTGCCCGCACCGTCCGTCCAGTTTGCGGCTGCGGCGAGAGAGCCCATCGCCACGGGTCTGCAGCCCCGGATCTCCCCACTCACCGCCGCCAGCCGGAGCCGACTCCCTCGAAGTTCTTCTCTGCTTCCTGGTCCCTTTGCTGCTGGGCGGACCTCAGCCCCTCCTGGAAGCAAGGTGGAGAAGCTACCGCAGCCCTTGCTGGTTATGAGATGCTTGGAGCCAGCAGGTGATGGGTAACAGGGGAGGCACTTTCTCGGAGGAGTTTCCGACTCGAGCAGGCAGGAAGAATGAGATGGGAGGGAAGGGAGACGTTAGGAGCTGTCACCAGCGGGGAACTCCGGGGTTGCCTCTTCTCTGGTTCCCGGGCCCTGGCTGGAGCACTGAGGTTCAGGCGCTGCAGCTGGCTTTATAGTCTCGTACAGTCCCCTGCTTTGGTGACGTTGTGGGGGCCGCGGAGCTGACGAACCCCTTCGCAGGCTATGATTGCGCTCCTTTCCTCCGTCGCGCCCTTCGTATTTCATTCATTCGCTACTTGTAGCCACGCAGCTGGAGCGTGGCGGGTTGAGACACTCAGGAAGGGCTGCATTTTCTCAGTTGTAATTAAAATCTGTACATGATTGATTTTTCCTTTTTTAACTTCAAGATATTTTTGCTGAGGTCCCTGCTCTCAGACATTTCTTATGGGCTGTTCTTTTCCAAACCAATTAAACCATTCATCCCTAAAGCAGAGGCACTATCCCAGATTTGTCGTCAAGAGCGTGTGTGTGTGTGTGTGTGTGTGTGTGTGTGTGTGTGTGTGTGTGTGTGTAAACTGCTGCAGGCTGCGGGTACAGCTAGACGCTCACTTTGGTAGGTGTCGCTGGCCTTTGGAATTTCGCTCCACTTTCTGCTTGTGTGTGTGTTCTCACTTCTCAGATCCTTTTTCCTCACCCTCTTCCGAAGTCTACCCATTTGTCCTATTCTAATCTCTGTCACCAGAAATCAGTTTCCTCTGCCTTCCTCCCGGGCAGAGACTGGTTTCTCCTGGAGGATTCTGCTCACGTTGGAATGCCATAACACACTGAGGGTAAATCAGAAACCCGAGAGGCAGATTTTTTTGAAATACGATGACAAGACTTGAATCTCTTCATTTCTCTGGTGTGAACATATCTTGTAAGCAATCTAAACACATTCATTTGGTTATATGGCTTTGGACATTTGGCGCCTTAGTTTTCGGGCTGACCATGAGGACACTCTGATAAGGGTGAGTGACAGTAACCTGTTTCCTGTGCAGACCCGGAGGGCCTGACTTCTTGAGCTTTGGCTGGGAGCAGGTGAGCAGCAGTGTTTATGGAGTGCAAGCTGGAGATGGATGTGATGGGCAATTTATCAGTATGTTCCAGAGAGGAAACTGTTTATTAGTTTCTTGGAGGCAGGAATAACAGGATTGGGGGTTAAACATATTTTAGCAACCTCCCCAAAACATTGACTTCTTTAAACCCAAGTTTCCTCATTTGAAAGTTAATATTTAAAAAAATCTAATTTACAGAATAATTAGGGGGCAAATAGTTTTCAACAGACTTTCAACAACAGAAGGCAAGGGGAGACCTCAATACATGTTAGCGTCCTTTCTTCTTGTTATCATTGTTTATTTCATCTAAACATTTTCAGGTAAAATAGACTGGCACAGAAAGTTTTATTAGCTTCAAGAAAAGGTAGCATGTGATTTGTGAACATTCTGTATTCTTTAGTTTCCTGGTGTAGAACATATTTCTCCAAAACTCTGCAGTGATTATTATACAAGTAGACCTGGATGTCTGGTAATGAATAATGTTTTCTTTCTTGTAGTTTTTATGACACACAAGGTAGTGTATAGAAATAACTTTGAGGCAACCTGATAATAAATATATTGATACAACCCTGCTTCAAAATAAATGCATGCTGAAAATTATCAAGTTATTATTTATGATTTCTTCTCAGAAAGACCTGTGAAAATATGTGATAAATCATAAAGGAATTTAATAGAGATTCCACATGTCCTGTTTACTAATTCTAAACTAAACCATTTTCTTTTGAAAGGCAGATTATTTCTTTCTGCCAGTTCACGACTTAGAAATTACTTGAGTTGCAAATGAAAATCTCTTTCTTCCATAAGGAAATCAAGGAAGAATTAAAAAAAAATTGTATGACATTCATCAGTCATCAAATAAGTCATGTGGTCGCTTGGTAATTTTGCATATTTTGATCAAATATTTAACATTGTAAAATTACCTAGTTGTGTAGAAATCCATTCAGTTTATTCTGTGCTTTACTTATCCCATACAGAGTATCAGGTCTGTAATTCCGCCTTCATTGGATTTTTCCCTGAGTGGAAATGATATGAAAAAAAAAAAGTGATAATGATAGAATTAGAAGTACTTACAATGAAAGGGGTTTATTTAAAAAAAACGATTTTTTATTTGTTTATTTTTGAGAGAGAGAGAGAGAGACAGCAGGTCAGGGGTTGGGCAGAGGGAGAAGCAAACTCCTCGCTGAGTAGGGAGCCGGATGCCGGACTCCATCCCAGGACCCTGGGATCATGACCCCGGCCGAAGGCAGACGCTCCACCCACTGAGCCACCCAGGCCCCAGTGAAAAGGGTTTAATGAGTTAGTTCTTTCCTTTCAGAGGAAGAGAGGGATCCAGGTCATGGCTTTCCTTTTACATCTGTCTTCCACAGAGAGAATGTCTGTGTATCCCAGTAGAAGATTTATTGTTCATTCATTGCTTCAGTCATTCCTCCCATCAGTGCTGAGGGTACTTCCTTCCAGGAGCTATGCCAGGTACTAGGATGGAGCAGGGAATCTATAGACATAAGCCAGATATGACTCCTGTCCTCGCTGAGCCTGCAGTCTAGCAATATTTTTGATCTTAGAGCAATTATTATGGATGGTGGAATAAGAAAGTACAGAGAAAAATGGGAGTGTTCAACTGAACAGGAGGATGTTGTGTTCACTGGATTCTGGATTCTGTCAACTTCACATAATTTCTTTGTAAGGAAAAGATATATGCACCTCTCTGTTTATTGCAGCTTTATTTACAGTTGCCAAGATATGGAAGCAACCTAAGTGTCCATTGATAGAAGAATGGATAAAGAAGGTGTAGTGTGTGTGTATATATATGCACAATAGAATGTTATTCAGCCATAAAAAATGAGCTCTTGCCATTTGTGACAACACGGATGGGCCTAGAGCATATTATAATGAGTGAAATGAGTCAGAGAAAGACAAACACCATATGATTTTACTTATATGTGGAATCTAAAAAACAAAAGAAACCAACAACAAAAAAAGCAGAAACAGACCCATAAATATAGGGAGCAAGCTGATGGTTGCCAGTGGGAAAAAGGAGGATGGGCAAAATGGGTGAAGGAGAGTGGTAGATACAGGCTTCCAGTTATGGAATAAGTAAGTCACAGGGATGAAAGGTACAGCATAGGGAATATATCAGTGCTATTGTGATAGTGAAGTAGGGTGACAGATCGTAGCCACACTTGTGGTGAGCATAGCATAACATATAGAGTTGTGGAATCACTATGTTGTACATCTGAAATTAACGTAACATTATGTTTGACTCTACTTCAATTAACAAAAATTTATTTGTAAGGATGAAATGAAGTGCCAAAAAATAGACTTGTCAGAAGATTATGCCTTGAAAAATGGGAAGGTTTAGAAGATAATGGCTAAGAAAGAAGCTTCCTTAGACTTCTTCCTAAGAGAATTTGGTGAATAGTCTACTCATTGTAGCTCCAGAATCTGAATCCTGCCCTGATCTGAGTCCACTCTGCTGGTTTCCTAATTCCTCTTTCTATTACTATAAGAACTCCAAAGTCTTAGTCCTGGACTCCCGAGGGAAGGAGGACAGGCAGAGGAAATGGTAACATACCAGAAGGTGACTCTTGGAGAAGGATCCTCTCCTCTTCCATTTAAAACTTGGGAGTGTGGCTTTTCTGCCCACTCCCTCCTGCCCGCCAGTGCTGCTCAGGCTGTACCACTAGCTCAGAGCTCTTGGCTCTGGCTAAACTAAGTCCACAGTGGTCTCTCTCCAGCTGCCCTCATGATCATCTACCAGGACTTCCTCAGCCACGATGAGATGTCCTCTGACATCTGTAAGATTTGGGAGATCGCAGATGGGCTGCGCCTAGAGGTGGAGGGGAAGGTGGTCAAGAAGACAGAAGGTACCATTGATGATTCACTAATGGTGGAAATGCCTCCACTGAAGTCCCTGAGGGCAAAGGTACTGGAAGCACGGTAATCACTGATGTTGCTATTGTCATGAACCATCACTTGCAGGAAACCAGCTTCACAAAAGAAGCCTACAAGAAGTACATCAAAGATTACATGAAATCAATCAAAGGCAAACTGAAAGAACAGAGGCCAGAAAGAGTAAAATCTTTTACGACAGGAGCTGAAGAACAAATGAAGCACATCCCAGCTAACTTCAAAAATTACCAGTTCTTTTTAGGGAAAGCACAAATCCAGATGGCATGGTTGCTCTGCTGGACTACCGTGAGAATGGTGTGGCCCTATATATGATTTTCTTTAAGGATGGTTTAGAAATGGAAAAATGTTAAGGAATTTGGCCATCACTTTGGATGCATCATGTATTGTCGTAACTAGCTGCTGCTCTTCATCCATACAACACCAGGACTTAGACAAATGGGCCTGATGTCATCTTGAGCTCTTCATTTATTTTGACCTTGATTTATTTGGAGCAGAAGCATTGTTTTTAAGGCATATTTCTTTTTTTTTTACATATCATGTAGGTTAGCTGAAGATAAAATGCATTTAAACTCATTTGAGAGAATGTCTCTTAGCTTAATACATATTTAAGTCGATCCTGTGTAGCACCCTGGAGAAGTTAGGGCCTGGTTGTGGACTACTGCTAGAAAGCATAAGACGGCCTACAGATAACTTCTACAGGGAAAACTTCTTCTGGGACTGGAATAGGAAAAAAAACAAGAACCAAAACTCTTAATTCTGAGTTCAAGTAAAGGGAAAGACCATGCTCATAGTGGTGCCAACATTTGAAGTGACTCCTTATACATTCCATCACGTACAAACGGAAGTAGTAGTTAACTCAATGACATTATCAAAAGAATAAGAAGAGACTAATATAGTAAGGAAAAAAACCCTGGGGAATGTGTTTGAGCACATTTAAAACCTATGCAAAAGCGTGAGGCTGCTAGGAAATAAGCCAAGCATGGTATCATAGGAGATGTTAATAGGTTTTACATAATAGTGATTAAATCTTGGTTTGACTACATAAATATTAATACAAATTATGATCTTTTTTTAAAGATTTTATTCATCCACTTGAGAGAGAGAGAGAAAGTGAGACACAGAGCATGAGCATAGGGGGAGGGACAAAGGGAGAAGGGAGATGCAGACTCCCCGCTGAGCAGGGAACCTGATGCTGGGCTTGATCCCAGGACCCCGGGATCATGACCTGAGCTGAAGGTAGACACTTAACAGACTGAGCCACCCAGGCACCCCCAAATTATGATCTTTTATGTGAATGTTGGTTATTTATTCCTAATGAGAAAAGTTTATCTATTTTATTTATTTATTATGTATAATAGACTACATTTCTTTCAAGTTTTATTTGTTCTCCATATTTTTGTTTGGAATACATATTGGTAACGTGCCCCAGTAATTTGCTAACAATTTATAATAATAGAATGGATACTGATGACATGCTCTGCCCCCCCTTCTCCTCCTCTTTTTTTTTTTTTCCCTTACAACTCAAGGAAACCATATGGCATATTTCACACTTGTATTTTTATTTTAACAGTCCTCTTAAAAATAATAGGGTAGAATTTCAGGTATTGGTGCTGGCTAGTGGAGGAGTTATGTTCAGAAAAAGTTTGTCAAAATTCCAGATTTCTCTGACAACGAACTTCTCTTTGACAGTTTGTTTCGATATGTTCGGTGTTCCCACTGTGTTGAGATTTATTTTTCTTTCTTATGAATTTCAGATCTGATGGTCCACACTTTGACTCTTGCTTTACACTTTTTTCCTTTGTTATTTCATGATACTGCTTTGCAATTACATTGGGTCATTTCCACAAGATCAGGCTACTAAGTATTGCTGGCAATCAATCAATAATCAGCAATCGATACAACTCCACTCAATTGTGTAGACAAGTGCCTTGAAAATACTTGTTTTCTGCCAAACACCCTTTTCATGTGGCTCTATCAGTTTCCATTTCCCCAAATCCCAAATTTCCTTCAACTTTCTTCTTTCTCCATCATCCTTCTTCTGCTCAGCAAGTTATTTCCAATTTATCTGAAAAAGATTCAGAGCATCAGCCAAATTGGAGCACCCGGGTGGCTCGGTTGGTTAAGTGACGAACTCTTGATTTTGGTTCAGGTCATGATCTCAAGGTCATGAGATGGAGCCCTGCACTGGGGCTCAGCATGGAGTCTGCTTGAGATGCTGCTCTCTCCCCTTCTCCTGCCCTTCCCCCTGCTCTATAAATAAATAAATAAAATCTTAAAAAAACGAACATCGGCCATGAATTTCACATTTCTGTGCATTTCATCCACCTTTCATTATTTGTTATCATCTTGATGAGAGTGGTTTATCTTCTCCTGAAACATTCTTTTATCTAAAGTGCTACCTGTTCTTTCAACAACTCCTCTTTTCTCTCTCTCTTCAGCATCTCTTTTTTTGTCTTTAGGATTGAAACACATCTAAGAATCTACATTAAAATAACTCTTTTCTGACCACATTCCCTTTTAGTTACCACTTTTCTCTCTCTCCTTCTATTCCCACATGAGCTTCTTTAACAAAATATTTAAACTCATTATTTTCACTTCCTAACTCACAATTATATTCTTAAATATTAAATATTTAATACTCTTCTGTCAATGCACTGTCCTATCAATTTTCTGCATAATAAATTAAACTCTCATTTTCTGTCCTTAACTTCCTTGACCTCTCTGTAGCATTAGCATTTGACATTTATATCAGTTTGCTAGGGTTGTCATAACAAATTACCACAAACTGAGTGGCTTAAAACAACAGAAATTTATTCTTTCACAGTTTGGGGGGCTAGAAGCCTAAAGTCAGGATGTGGGCAAGTTTGGTTCTTTCTGGAAATTCTGAGGGAGAATCTATTCCATGCCTCCTTCCTAGTTTCTGTTGGTTGCTGGCAATCTTTGGTGTTCCTGGGCTTCTAGATGGTGTCACTCTAATTCTGTCCCTCTCATCACATGACATTCTTCCTGTGTATCTTTACATTACCTTCTCTGTGTTCAAATTAACCTCTTCTTATAATGAGATCAGTCATTGCATTAGGGTCAGCCCCAAACTAGTGTACCTCATCTTAACTTGATTACATCAACAAAGACTCTATTTCCAAATAAGGTCATATTCACAGGTACTGGGAGTTAAGAACTAAATTTATTTGGTGGGGGGGAGTAGAGGGACACAATATTGAGGGTCATATTTAAGGAAGGTTTTAAATTGGAGACTGACAGCTCAACTGTTGTATATAGATTTTGTGAATCAAGTGCTGGGTAGGAAGCAATAAATAGAGAGACTGTGAGTAAAGACAACCATGAATTCCTCCCCCCCTTCAATACTAAGTGTTGTTAATAGCCCTCAATGCAGTGTATGAATTACTACGGCAGTGGAAAAATGATATAATACAAAGTAATATATATCAGGAATCTTGATAATAATCTCACTCTTCAAGTCCAATAATTTCAATCCTAGTGATTTGATCTAAGGAAGTAATCAGAAATTCAGACAAAAATTTATGTACAAGGATGTATTTTAGAGTTATATTTATGAGATCAAAGATGTAAAAGGCATAAACATAAAATAATTTTGGCATGTCCAAAAACTGTATCCTAGTATCTTCAAAGATGGGCTTTTATCCCATCATTTGAAGAGCATGTTTTAAATGTTCTAAAATTAGATAGAAGGGATGGTTGCACAACACTGTGAATGTACAAAAAGCTATTGAATTGTAAACTTTAAAATGATTAAAATGGGGGCGCCTGGGTGGCTCAGTCGTTAAGCGTCTGCCTTCGGCTCAGGTCATGATCCCAGGGTCCTGGGATCGAGCCCCGCATCGGGCTCCCTGCTTGGCCGGAAGCCTGCTTCTCCCTCTCCCGCTCCTCCTGCTTGTGTTCCCTCTCTTACTGTGTCTCTCTCTGTCAAATAAATAAATAAAATCTTTTAAAAAAATAACATGATTAAAATGGTGGAATTTGTGTTATGTAAATTTTACCTAAAACAGGAAACAGTTCCTAAAAAGACCAAAGAACTAAGAATTCAGAAGGATTCATCATGTCCCAATCAAGCTTTACACAAAAAAATCAAGTCAAGACATATTCAAGTGAAGTTACAAGACCCCTGGGCTCATAGATAAGGAGATAATATTATATGCAACAGGCAAAGATAGTCAAATCACCTGTAAGTTTAATAAATCAATTTGGTCTTGAAATTTTACACATTACCTGCTGGAAGAGTGTTAAGGAATTCTTAAAAATTCTTCGGGAAAGGAAAATGTGTTCCAAGAAATTTATCCCAGTAAGTAAGCTCTTTTTCAAATATACGGATAATAGAAAGACATTTTCAAACATGCAGGGACTCAGATATAACACTGATGAGAGTTTTGTAGAACACAAACGATACTCCAACAAACCAAACAACAAGCAAGCAACCAAACAAAAAGATAATCTCTTTGTAACTAAAACCCAGCCAACAAAAGTGGACTGGAGTAGCTATCAGTTAAGACTGGAGCCATGGACCAGAGTTGGGTCTGAGACACAGTGATGACTTTGAGGTGATCAGTATCCTCACTACCAGTGTTTCTAAACATATGTGTGCACAACATAGTCACAGATTACATGAGGAGTAGTGACTACAGTTTGTATGCAAGAGAAAATCACATTATCAAAGTGGCCCTTGAGAATCCTCCATATCACCGATAAAGTATGATATGTGCATACACCGTGTTTCCTAAGGAACAAAATAGCTAGTCTTCAAGCTGGAATCTATTGCTGCTTCTTCAGTTTAGCGAAAAATAAAGCATTAGATTGTATTCAGAGTCCAGATGGTACAAAATGCACATTTGAAACACTAGAATCATATTTATTTGTGCAGAACTTTTACACAATGAGAGGTGAGAATGACTGAGTTGAAGATTCATTTCTCCCATCTCCTCTTCTCACTGGGACTATGCTAAATCAAGAAAATGGGAAGAGCATTACCTGAAAATGTAAATTATTTCTCTCCTTCCTTGTTTTCTCCCTACCTCTTTCCTTCTTTATTTCCTAAGTATATTTATTGGAATTTTAGAATATGAAAGGCGTGTATAATATAATTCCATAGAATTATAGAGTGATGATAATTTTGCCACCTGCATTTATACCCTCAAGTAATTTGGATACAATTTCCAAAGAAACAAAAACAAATTTATACAAATTCATTAAAAGAATTCTAATAACATCAAGATTTGTTTATTTATTTTTTTGTCTAAGAGGAGAAAGTGTTCTACACAAATAAGTATGGGGTGGTAGGTCAGATATCTGTTGGTTATCTACAAACACTGGCATTTCCCATGTTGATTCAAAAGATTCAGGTGACATAATTAAGAGAAGAATTAATCTTTCAAAACTCATTAAAGTATCTATTACTCTAAATTAAAAACTGCTAAATGTGTGTGTGAGTAGGGGTAGTTGGATAATTCAGCATTTTTTAGCTCTCAAATTAAGAGTTCCTTGGAGAACTCCTATCTGTTAATTAAATCAAAGTTAATCAGTAAAATTATAGGATTCCATGATTGGTATATAATTTCTGTGCTACACATTCATTTACTATCATTTAAAGGAGGAATCAGAAATTAGTGTGTACAGGAAAAGCTGATATCTTTATTTATGTATGCTTCATTTTGCTTAGTGTAATTTTTCATTTCAAATATGATCACTGCATAAACTCCACAAGAATGGAAATATATTAAAGAGAAAATAGGTTAAATTTGTTCAAAATAGTGCACAAAATTGGGGCGCCTGGGTGGCTCAGTCGTTAAGCATCTTCCTTCAGCTCAGGTCATGATCTCAGGGTCCTGGGATTGAGCCTCACATCAGGCTCCCTGTTCGGCGGGAAGCCTGCTTCTCCCTCCCCCACTCCCCCTGCCTGTGTTCTCTCTCGCGCTGTGTCTCTCTCTGTCAAATAAATAAATAAAATCTTTAAAAAAATAGTGCACAAAATTTTCTGGATACACATTTATTCCAAAATGTTCTTAGAGTTCTAAGAAGATTTCTAAGGACATAATCTATAATCAAACCAGCATTTTATATGGTTTAATCTAAATCTGGTTAGATTAAAAAATCAAATATAGCTAACACTGTGAGGTACAAATTACTTTCTAATCTTTGTACTATTATATACTGACTAGTGTAGTATTCAGCTGTTGATCAAGAGCTCAAAAGAAAGCATAAATATATATATGTTTATGCACAAATTTTATATATTGCATTATTGCATTAATGTATTTTATACATTTAAGATATTAATGATAAAGAAAGACGAAGCCATTGACGATAGTTTTTAAACATATAGGTAGGATCTCAGTATTTAATCTTCATTCACATAAAGTAGATTTGGTCATCGATATGAAAATTTTCCCTCTGTAATTATTTTGAAATGATATTAATAATGTTGCATAGGTACTTCCCTCACCCAACCTGTACAAACAAGTTGTTAGCAATCCCACTAATTCCATGGCTGCATACACAGTTGGGAGTCAACAGGTGTGTCCATAAATGGCTGTCCTAACTTTTATAGTATTGATATACTTCCTAATTGGTTGAAACACACATATTTTCCTTTTTTCCCCTTAGGAAGTTTTATCCTCTTTCCTCGGAACACTTGGAGTTCCTCGGTATCCCAACAATTAAAAATATAACACTCCACACTGAAGTACCTGTAGGTGCTAGTTTGCATGGGATTTACAAATGAGGGAATGATAACTCTATTATTAGGAAGTTGGTGCATTTTTTTTTTTTTTTGAGAGAGGGTTCAGGCACAGAGGGAGAGGGAGAGAGAGAATCCCAAGCAGGCTCCACGCCTAGCACAGAGCCCGATGTGGGGCTCAGTCTCACAACCCTGTGATCATGACCTTAGCTGAAATTAAGAGCCAGACATTTAGCTGACTGGCCACTCATGTGCCCCATGTTGGTACATTTTTAATATCTGCTGAGGCTGCCTCCAGTCATGTTGACCAGCCTGTTTCAATAGTACGAAGTCTCTCCCCCAGGTTTGATTGTATGTTTTGACAGTGCTTTTGTAACTAAATTGTATAAATTTTGAGAAGTGTTCCTGATCCTTTTTCCCCCATATACCCTGATTTTTTAAAATGTAACTATTTATTTTCCCTGAATAGAAGTCTTTCAGGTACATCTATAAGACATTATAGTACAGTTGACCCTTGAACAACAAGGGTTTGAACTGCATGGGTCTACTTATATGCAGATGTTTTTGGATAAATACAGTACAGTACTGTAAATGTGTTTTCTCTTCCTTATTATTTTCTTAACATTTTCTTTTCTCTTGCTGACTTTATTGTAGAAATACAGTACATGATATATGTAACATACAAAATATGTGCTAATTAACTGCTTTTGTTATTGGTAAGGCTTCTGGTAGACAGTAAGCTATTAAGTTTTGGGGGAGTCAAAAGCTTGGATTTTTGATTGTGTAGGGAGTCACTGCCCCTAAGCCATGCATTGTACAAGGGTCAACTATAGACATGTATATAGTCCAAAAATGTATATAGAAATGTAGTGCCATAATTGTTAACATCTCTATTTTATGAGTGAGGAAACTAACTGAGAAGTAATTTGAAACTTAACTGACAGGGCCAGCATTCAAATCCAGATGTTTCAAAAGCAAATCCCACAGCCTTAGTCAACCACTCTTTGGTCTCAGTTTAGTTGGAAAGTAATTGAAAGAGGCTAATGTGTTTTTTTATGTTAAATCATCACACAGAGTGTAACACGCAGGGTGAAATGAAAAAAAAATACATCAGCATTCCTTAAAAGTCAACAAAATAAAGCGAAAGTAAAGGGGAACATATTTTATAATTATTTATATTTCAGGTTATATTTAATTTATATTACCATACTGGTTATATATTTTGAGTGGAAATTAGTTCTTATCAATTTCTCATAGAAACAAAGGACCTATGAGGACATTTTACTTGATAGTTTTTTTTTTGCCTGTTCTTACAATTTTATTTAAATTGAATTCAAGTTTCTCTTCACTATAGGGTTTTTCTTCTATTTGTTAATGTTATCCTTGCTTTAGAAGGAGAATTCATTCATGAGTCAAAATGCTCTACCTGACAGGTAGACAGACCTCTCCAGAGGTTTTTTGCAACAGAAACAGTGCAGAATAAATCAGAATCAATCCACTTGTGGAAAAAATTTGGAGAAATATCTAAAGATTTTGTGTTTGCAAAGTCAAGTTCAGATCATTGCAATTTCTTTTTTTTCCCCCCAATTTTATTTAAATTCTAGTTAGTTAACATATGGTGTAAGGAGTAGAATTTAGTGATTCATCACTTACATTTAACACCCAGTGTTTTTCACAAGTGCCCTCCTTAATACTCATCACCCACCCACCTCCCTTGATCTACCTTCAGTTTGTCCTCTGTCTAAAAAAGTCTCTTATGGTTTGTTTTCCTCCATCTTTTTTTCTCCTTCCCAGATGTTCATCTGTTTTGTTTCTTAAATTCCACATGAGTGAAATCATATGGTATTTTTCTTTGACTGACTTATTTTGCTTAGCCTAATACCCTCTAGCTCCATCCATCTCCTTGCAAATGGCAAGATTTCATTCTTTCGATGGCTGGATAATATTCCAGTGTATGCATATACCACATCTTCTTTATCCATTCATTAGTTGATGGACATTTGGGCTCTCTCCATAGTTTGTTTATTATTGATAATGTTGCTATAAAAAAAAGACTTGAGTGTTGAAATGATTTCTTGATCCATGGATCAAGATGCCATAGATAATAATTCTTCCAATGGACTTTGGCAAAGTAAATTGAAAACCTTCAAGGACGGATTCACCATTCTACATACCATTAACAAAGTTCGTGATTCATGGGAAGAAGTCAAAATATCAACATGAACTGGAGTTTGGAAGAATTTAATCCCATTTCTCATGGATGACTTTGAAGGGTTCAAGACTTCAGTGGAGGAAGTAACTGACTATCTGATGAAAATAGCAAGAGAGCCAGAATTAGAAGTAGAGCCTGAAGATGTTACTGAATTATTGCGATTTTATGATGACACTTTAACAGATGAGTTGCTTCTTATGAATGAGCAAAGAAAGTAGTTTCTTGAGATGGAATCTGCTTCTGTGATACTGTGAAAATTGTTGAAATGACAACAAAGAATTTAGAATATTATATAAACTTAGTTGATAAAGCCGTGACAGAGTTTGAGAATATTGACTCCAATTTTGAAAGAAATTCTGTAGGTGAAATGCTATCAAACAGAATCACATGCTACAGAGAATTTTTTTTTTTGTGAAAATAAGTCAGTTGGTGCAGCAAACTTTTTGTTGTCTTATTTTAGGAAATTGCCATAGCCATCCCAACCTTCAGCAGTCACGACCCTACCAGTCAGCAGCTATCAACACTGAAGAAAGACCTTCCACCAGCAAAAGTTTACAACTCATTGTTGTTGCACTTTTTAGCAATAAAATATTTTTAAAGTGTGTACACTTTTTTTGAAATAATACTATTGCACACTTACTTAATATGTTATAGTATAGTATAAACATAACTTTTATATACACGAGGAAACCAAACAATGTATTTGTCTCCCCTTATTGTGATACTCACTTTCTTGTGGTGGTGTGGAACTGAACCCACAATATATTTCAGAAACAACCCTCATAATCTTATTATTTTTATTGTTTTCTATGGCAAAGCAAAATTTCCAAGGTAGTTTAATCTTTATTTTCTTTTTTTTTAAAGATTTATTTATTTATTTTGAGAGACTGAGAATGAGAGAGAGAGAGAGAGAGAGAGAGAGAGCACATGAGGGGGGGGAAGGATCAGAGGGAAAAGCAGACTCCCCTCCAAGCAGGGAGCCTGATGCGGGACTCGATCCCGGGACTCCAGGATCATGACCTGAGCCGAAGGCAGTCGCTTAACCGACTGAGCCAGCCACCCAGGCGCCCAGTTTAATCTTTATTTTCAAAATTTTTATAGGATTTTGAAAATGTATTAAGTGTATATAAAGTAGTGTGAAAATCTGAAAAGACAGAAAAGTAACATTTAAAATTCTCTAGAAATAACATTTATAAAACAATTAAAAGGGAGGCATTATGTCATCTAAATGAATATAAATGATTCTAACCCTAGCATCTCTTCCTTATACCATTGGTGTCCAAGTGAGGTGCATATATTGCATGTGGTGCTAGAGAAGATTCGTTAAGATGTGGGGGGATATATTAGAACTTTTATGATTTTTATTCTTTATCTTATCCTTTAACTGTTTTATGCTATTGGTATATATTTTAAAATTTACCTAATATATTAGTATAGTAGAACAAAGGTATAAATTATACAGTAATGATCATGTGTATGCATGCATGCCCTGTGTTCACTGATTTTTAATTGGTGAAAATCTGTTATAAAAGATCTTAATGCTATACTTCCCTTTCCTGTCTCTTCTCCCACTGCCACTGCATTCTCCAGCCACAGAGAAGATGCACTTCTTTTGGTCCCTGGAGGATTTCCCCCCATTGGCTTAGAGTAGGAGGACACAAAGATGCTGGCGTGACAGAGATCTACATTTTTTTCTCTTGTTTGTGCCACCTTCCTGAGTCCTAGTGGTAGTGTGAAAAGTAAGGTTACTGCAAGGATTTTTTTAACTTTAGGAAATTATGCTTATAATTTCCACTCTGTGGTAGACCCTTAATCCAATCCTGATGTTTTGCATTCTATTCAGCTGGTATTAATCCTTTATCCAAAGATTTAAAATTATTTCTCTAGAAATACTAAACTCATAGATTTATTGACTTTTTCCTGGTTTATTGCATTAGGGGAAATCAGGTGTAATAATTTTGGTAGGAAAAATGCCTGAATAAATCATTCTTAAAATGGGGAAACTCTGATCTTAGCCTTTGTAGCGATTACGACTGTTCTTTTTTGGTTGCTACAATTTGTTGATGATAAAAAGTATTACCTACTGAGCTATAATTAAGACGGTGTTTCTGAAATCTTAGAGAGCAAACTTATGAAAAATGCAGTTTATTTATAGAACTGACTCTTCAGACAAAAGTTTACAGACCCAACTGTTCTCTCTGGGCTTAGAAGAAAGTGATTACTTCATCTGAAGAAATAATTTCCTTGGATGGCTGAAGAAATAAAATCAAAGGAGAGAAAAATTAAGTATTCAAAGGTCTCTTATGTTAGAGGGACTGTAGAGATCACTTAATTCAAATACCTTAGAGGTAGAGCAACTGAGTCACCAGGAGTTGAAAAGTCATTTGGTTTTGTATAGGTAAAATGGGTTGGGGTAGGAAGAAACTTTATTA
This sequence comes from Callorhinus ursinus, assembly GCF_003265705.2. Lineage (NCBI taxonomy): Eukaryota > Metazoa > Chordata > Mammalia > Carnivora > Otariidae > Callorhinus > Callorhinus ursinus. Next base: position 85,038,230 of record NW_027397066.1, read on the forward strand.
GTATTGGTGGACACTGGTGCTCAGTGTACTGCCATACTCATTTAGCAAGTGTTAAGTACTTCTTGGGTTTTAATTTAAGCTTCTATTGTTGAATGGCATGCAGTTATTTTGAGACCTGAAATACCTATTTTGGTCTGTGTTCTATCAGACCATCATCCCAGCAGGATGGGAGTTGCACAGAGACATTCCTCAGCAAGTGTAAGTGAAAATATTCTTGGTTCTTGGAAATATTCAAGAAAATGCAACAGGAGAAACCGCTGAGGGTACCGACTACGTAAATGAACACACAGCTGCTATTCTTTGGGTCCCACATTAAATCTTCCTGAAGAATTACCTAACATTCTGGCTAAATGGGCCCCTTCCAATGATCAGTTATCTGAAGGTGCTAAAAATGCAACATGGTTTGCAGATGTCTCAAGAGTGGAAGGTTAACAATCTGGAAAGCATTTGCACTGGCTGATAATATGATATAGATTTTTAACATTTATGGGGAATAGCTAATGAACAAGCAATATATCTAGAAAATGAGACATAGATCATTGGAAGACAAAAGGAATCTCAGTGGGTACTATGTTATGGAAAATGTGGATTTAGGAGGGGGAAATGAAAGTGGGCCATATTGATACCCACCAAGAGAATGCCATTCAAATTCAGAAGGGGGCTGGAACCAACCAGTAGATACTCCTGATGGTTCTGGAAAGTGGTCTCTTGGACACATGAGATGAGTTGGCATGGGGGGATTTACCAAGAAATACACTGACTGGCATAGAAAAACTATGTGCCCTACTGTCTTAGAAGCTTACAGTATTTGCTTTTTTGTCAACAGGAACATTAGAGACTAAAAGAAGCCATGGTTGCATTTTGAGTAGATCTAGGCAGGCCCATAGTTTATAGATTACATTGATGAATTATTCATAAAGCTGGGTAGATACCAAAGGGCCTTGACCAGTGTAGACACTTGTTATTAATTTAGATTTACATATCCATCAACTGAAGAAAACACTTCTAACACTGTTTAATGCCTAGAGCTGGAAACATTTCAGTTTGGACCTTCTGCTTATATAGCATTTGATGAAGGAACTCATTTTGTTGCAGGTGCAGTGGAACAATGCACTGAGAAACATCACATCTTACCATCCACAAAATATTCAAAAATTAAAAACTTGAATGGGCAATTGAAACAGCTACTTACTACATTGACAGGTTATAAGTAAGGCTTGCAAAATTGAATAAATGTGTGTTAAAACTTAATATATGTGAACATAAAGGGAATTCATGGTTGGATAAGTCGTTGAGACATTGTGCAGAAAATAGAGAAGAGGGAATGAGGGATAGTACAAGCACATAGCATTAATTTCTGTCCCACTTCTAATATTTTTTTCTTTCTGTCCTATATAGAATCTTTCTGATTCTATAGTGTGGAACTTGGATTGCATTTATGAATTCCAGGGGAAGAAATTATTTTTCAATATGATTCATAACAATATCTCTAAAGGAAAATGAAATTAAGAGTTAAAAATTAAAAAAAAACTCTTCAAGAGAAAATTAGACATGCAAAGATGATCCAACATACAATGATTTAGCATCGCCAAAGTGAAAAGCAATGAAATGGACTAGAATAAATACTAATAATTATCATTAAGGAAACTATTTATGGAATACAATCATACTTAAACCTATGTACTGGAAGACTTCAATATTATATGTGACTTTCAATTGAGAATGATCAACACCAAGATATAACCTATTAAAATTACTGAATGTGAATTATCTTTAAGAAAAGGTATTTGGAAACCAGGAAAAAAATTAATTTACTTATAAGGGGAAAAAAACAAATAGGTACAAGACTTCTAGAACATAATATTTCATAATAGAATACAGTGGAGGAATTTATTGAAGATATTCAAGGAAGCAAGGATTTTATATCCAGCCAAAATATAAAGGTCATGGACAATTACAAACATGAGAGTAATTGACTAATATTGTTCCCATCAACTATTTATGAATAATCTTCTAGATAATTACTTTAGGCATCTGAACAATCATAAAGAAGTTTTATTATTAGGTATGGTGATAAGCATAAAGTATATTTAACTGTGCAACCAAGCTAAGTGTTTAGGATGATGATGAGAAAATTATAAATGTATATGCTTTGACATCGTAGATATAATAGAACTATCAAAAATTGGCAGAGAAGAGAGAGAGTATATGGAAGTAAAATAAGTTTACTAGTTGTATTTTATAGGCAATAAAAATTAAAATAATATGATTTTAAGCAGATACTGGAGAATAGGGAGAGAAGGGGAGGATTTTATTAGCCTAATTAATTATTGTGGATAGTAGGAATCATAAAATAGTATGCCAAAAGGAGAAGACCTAGAATATTATATATAATTATTATTAGCAGTATAAAGCCAATAATTAAAACAAAAAATATAAATTTATCTACATAATAAGAGATACGACAAAATAAAAAGAAATATACCATGTGATGTAGGCTTTAAATAAAATAAAACAATGTGACAGAATTGAGAACAAATATTTGGTCATATCAATAGGTATAAATGACTCTAACTCAGTGCATTAAAATGTAAAAGTTATTCAGATTGTCTAATAAGGCAAAAGCCATGAAATAAACAAGGCACATGCAAAATTAATGATAAAAAATATAAAAGTTAAGTATCATAATTTTGATGTTAGACAAAATAACAATCTAGACAGGAAAATATTTTTTAGTGCTAAAGTTCTAGATTATGGGTCTTTTTAAAGGATGCTTTTATTTTTTAATTTTTTAAGTTTTTATTTAAATTCCAGTTAGTTAACATACAGTGTAATATTAATTTCAGGTATGAAATTTAGAAATTCAGCACTTACATACGACACCCATTGCTCATCATCACAATGATTTAACCCATCCCCTACCCACCTCCTTCCATCAACCCTCAGTTTGTCCTGTCTTAAAGAGTCTCCTATGGTTTGCTTCCCTCAATCTCTTTTTTCCCCCTTTCCCATATGTTCATCTGTTTTGTTTCTTAAATTCCACATGACTGAAATCATATGGTATTTGTCTTTCTCTGACTGACTTATTTTTCTTAGCATAATACACTCTAACTCCATCCATGTACTGCAACTGGCAAGATTTCATTCTTTTGATGGCTGAGTAATATTTCGTTGTATATGTATAATACCTCTTCTTTATCCATTCATGAGTCAATGGACATGTGGGCTCTTTCCATATTTTGGCTGTTGTTCATAGTGCTGCCCTAAACACTGGGGTGCATAACAACCCCTAGAATCAGTTTATTTGTATCCCTTGGGTAAATACCTAGTAGTGCAATTACTGGATCCTAGGGTAGTTCTATTTTTAACTTTTTGAGGAACCTCCATACTGTTTGCCAGAGTGGCTGCACCAGTTTGCATTCCTACTAACAGTGTAAGAGGTTTCTCCTTTCTCCACATCCTTGACAAAACTTGTTTCTTGTGTTGTTGATTTTAGCCATTGTGACAGGTGCGAGGTGATATCTCATTATAGTTTTGATGTGTATTTCCCTGATGATAAGTGATGCTGAACATCTTTTCCTGTGTCTTTTGGTCATTTGAATTCTCCAACAATCAGGTGAATAAAAGAGGTGGTTGAGGGGAAGGAAATGAAATAACTAAGATAATAAGAGAAACTTCAGAAGCATAACAACCATGTGCAATGTGTGGACTTGTTTGAATCTTGAAATTGTCATGTTTGAGACAATTGGTGTGGATAAAGCCTGGATATTATTAATATTATCTAATTAAATAATTGTTAATTTTACTATGTGTGATGGTAGCATGTTTGTGGTATTTTTTAAAAGTCCATGCCAGAGATATATCTTGAAGAATCTACTGGATAAATGACATATGTTTGGGATTTTCTACATATGTAAATATTTAAAATCCATAATATTTATTCTGAATAATAGAAAAATGAATAGTCTCATTTTGTCAAGTTTAGGGAACATAAACTCATTCTTTTTTTTTTTAATTTTTTTATTGTTATGTTAATCACCATATATTACATCATTAGTTTTTGATGCAGTGTTCCATGATTCATTGTTTGTTCATAACACCCAGTGCACCATGCAAAACGTGCCCTCCTCAATACCCATCACCAGGCTAACCCATCCCCCCACCCCCCTACCCTCTAGAACCCTCAGTTTGTTTTTCAGAGTCCATCATCTCTCATGGTTCGTCTCCCCCTCTGACATACTCCCCTTTTCTTCCTCTCCTGTTATCTTCTTCTTTTCCTTTTTTCTTAAAATATGTTGCGTTATTGGTTTCAGAAGTACAGATCTGTGATTCAATAGTCTTGCACAATTCACAGCGCTCACCGTAGCACATACCCTCCCCAATGTCTATCACCCAGCCATCCCATCCCTCCCACCCCCAACCACTCCAGTAACACTCAGTTTGTTTCCTGAGATTAAGAATTCCTCATATCAGTGAGGTCATGTGATACATGTCTTTCTCTGATTGACTTATTTATAAACTCATTCTTTACAAATACTACAATATCTCTCTTTTGAAATAAAAAAAATATACATTAAAAAAATAAATTTCCAAGGAACAGTCTGCTTATTCCCCCAAAATGGAATATTTTAAATATTTATTTCATTATCCTGTGCTAAAGGAAAAAAAAGAGGGAGATAATACTGACACTTTCTAAAAGATAGCTCCACTGTCATTACTGTTTCACACACAGGCCCTTATGATACAAGGGAAAAAGTGAACAAGCACTTGATTCCAAAAACATTAAAATCAATTTGGTCTGTTAGGGAATGGTTTATCACAATTACTCATTCTTTTGTAACTCTGGGTATTTTTACACAATAGGTGAGAAAATGAGTTTTGCAGGAGAATTTTTATGTTCATATGTTCATTTTTTTTTTTTATTCACAAACATTTGTTCGGGACTGTTATTAGCCAGACACTATTTGGGATATTGAAATGTAATAATATTAAAAAAAGGGCTAGTATCCAAAATCTATAAAGAACTTATTAAACTCAACACCCAAAGAATAAATGATCCAGTCAAGAAATGGGCAGAAGACATGAACAGACATTTTTCCAAAGAAGACATCCAAATGGCCAACAGACACATGAAAAAGTGCTCAATATCGTTCGGCATCAGGGAAATCCAAATCAAAACCTCAATGAGATACCACCTCACACCCGTCAGAATGGCTAAAATTAACAAGTCAGGAAACGACAGATGTTGGCGGGGGTGCAGAGAAAGGGGAACCCTCCTACACTGTTGGTGGGAATGCAAGCTGGTGCAGCCACTCTGGAAAACAGTATGGAGGTTCCTCAAACAGTTGAAAATAGAGCTACCATATGATCCAGCAATTGCATTACTGGGTATTTACCCCAAAGATACAAATGTAGGGATCCGAAGGGGGTATGTGCACCCTGATGTTTACAGCAGCAATGTCCACAATAGCCAAACTGTGGATAGGGCCAAGATGTCCATGGACAGATGAATGGATAAAGAAGATATAATACACACACACACACACACACACACACAATGTGGAATATTATGCAGCCATCAAAAGGAATGAGATCTTGCCATTCACAACGACGTGGATGGAACTGGAGGGTATTATGCTGAGCGAAATAAGTCAATCAGAGAAAGACATGTGTCATATGACCTCACTGATATGAGGAATTCTTAATCTCAGGAAACAAACTGAGGGTGTCTGGTGTGGTGGGGGGTGGGAGGGATGGGGTGGCTGGGTGATAGACATTGGGGAGGGTATGTGCTATGGTGAGGGCTGTGAATTGTGTAAGACTGTTGAATCACAGACCTGTACCTCTGAAGCAAATAATACATTATATGTTAAAAAAAAAAAAGAAGATAGTAGGAAGGGGGAGAAATTGGAGGGGGAGACGAACCACGAGAGACTATGGACTCTTAGAAACAAACTGGGGGTTCTAGAGGAGAGGTGGGTAGGGGGATGGGTTAGCCTGGTGATGGGTATTAAAGAGGGCACGTACTGCATGGAGCACTGGGTGTTATACGCAAACAATGAATCATGGAACACTACATCAAAAACTAATGATGTAATATATGGTGATTAACATAACATAATAAAAAAATAAATTGGATGCAAAGACAACCTGTGTTACTTGTATATAGAGATGACATAAACAACTTGAGACAAGGCAAACGTGTTTGATGCACAATGTCTAACATGAGGCTTATGCTTCTTTGGAATAAATCTGATATAGAAATAAACTGCTTTTATGACCCTAAAAGTAAAACAAAAAAAACAAGCTTATGATCCCATAATTATTAAATTTAATGGGGATACCCAAAAATGAATAAACACATGTATTCTATGGTATCTCTAATATTTGGTAATGACATTATTATAATGCCATCTAATATACAGAAATGAAGGATGTTAACTTTTTTTGAAAGATATTCTTTTTAAAGTAATCTCTTTTCTAATGAATGTATGTCATCACAGCAAAAGTTATATATACATATATATATATATATATATATGCGAACGTGTGAGGTTTTTGGTAAACAACCTTTGTACACTTAAGAGTTTGAGACATTATATCTTTATATATACCTTCTCCTTATTCATGGACTCTAAATGTTGAATGCTTCAGGTTCTTTCCTGAACTTCACCATTATTTCTTTACCTTTCCTTTTCCTCTTTTTCCCCTTTTATCCTATCTCCTTCTCCCTTCCCTCATTTTATTTATCCTTCATCCATTCATCAAATGGAAATTTTAGATCTCTCCTATTTCCTTGTCTTTATATGTTGTAGGAGAATATTTATTACTGTGGAGAATTAAAATTTTGTAAAAGTCAGTGATCATCACTCTGAGTTTGGTACCAAAGGTGACAAACATTTAGAGAATGAAATACCTATTGTGCCTTGAATACCATAATAACAAAAAATGTTTGATTAATAATAGCCATTTTGACAGAAGGCATTAAATATGATATTATTTCACAGTTCAACAGATCACATCTTACATATGAGAAATTTTTGTTGTCTTGCAATTTCCAAAGATAACATTTATGGCATGACAACAGGGATAACTTGGCTTAAATTAATTTGGCTTTCATATCAGACTATGTCTTTGCAGACAGATATTCATTAATATTAGTATATTTTGCTTTATTTAAGCATATCTATGATTGAATAAAATGATTTTTTCTCTTCTGTGAGGCAATTTCCTGTTTATAGTAAATGCACATATACAAAACTATATATATGTATATTTTATATATAAAAATGTTTTATGGTTATATAAATATATAAGATAAACTACATGTGATATATAGTACTATATTTATGATATATATACTATATACATAGTATTTATTATGTTTCATAACATGTAGTAATATTATTTGTTCATATATCTGTCATCATTTGTCCATCATCTAGGAAGCTATGGAGAAGCTACATGGCTGTCAAACTGGGGCAGTAAGTGTGACTCAGTCTCTCTGTACCTTTTCTATACTCTCCCCTCTTCAGCATTGCTTCAACTTCTTTGATGAAATAGTTTAGTAATTTTGATCTTTAATTTTATTTTAATATTCCCTGATGTATATAGCTTTCTGTCTTCAGAAAACTAATTATCAATTTCAGTACATCTTATGTATCTTTGAATATTTATATCTGATATATATTTGTATATATTGCAAAATTCATTTATCATCACTATTTTTTCTTATTCTTTCCTTATCAGGTCTCAAGGATTGTATTCCACTTTCACAGTAGTCTGTAGATACTAGTCTATTATTTTTCAATTGTTAGTATTATAAATGAAAATTCCAATATAAATTTGATTTGGGGGTTAATGTTTATAAACAACCTTTCTATTTATATTTGTAAACTTGTTTAATTTTTAATTCTTAAGTTTCGAAGTTTTTAAAATTCAGAAATGACATGACAAGTTGTGGGTTTTTTTCATGAATGCAGCCTGAGTCATTTCAATTTTCAAACCTATGTCTCTTTTCATCTTGAGGACATTTTCTTATATTCTTGGCTTAATTTCCATCCTTTTGCATCTGTGATTTTTTAAAACTACTATTATTTGTACTTTAAGTGCCATTAATATATTCTCCAATTTCCTCACCTTTTTTTTCAGTTATGTTTATTTTTTTACAATCTTGCTCTGTGATTTAGATATTTTTAAACTTCATTTTCCAAGCCATTAACTTAAGTTAGAGCTGTTTCCATCACCTCATTCAATTCATCCACTGACTTGTTTAGCTGGCAAATTATGTTTTTTTATTTTGTGTTGGTTTTGGATTCAAAAAGACTTTTTCAAGCCACAGGAAAATTTTCTCAGTTCCTGTTGTTGTCATCATCATCCTCATCCTCATTTTTAAGTTAAAGTTTCTGCCTCCTCCATCAGCAATACTTTGCTGAATATTCTTCTGTCTCATCTCTCCCTTGGCAGCTGACTGAGGTACTAGGCAAAAGCCTATTTCCTTCTACCTTTCCATTGTAAGAAGCAGAAACAACATAGTAACTCCCACCAATTCTTAACTACCTTTTTAGAGTCAGAAAAACTAGGCATGGTTGAACCGCCTGATATTATTCTATTCCTAAGGGCACCTGCAGGTGTCTAGGAATAAATTCATGTCCAGACAGTGAATTGTGGCTTTGCAATACAGTGTCTCTCCTGGAGTGGTCTCCAAACACACCCCTCTCCCACAAGTAAATAGTGCACTTGTTCTCAATAGAGACTCCAACAGACCCCAGAACTCCTGAATCATTCACTCTGACAGCCTCAGAAGCCATTTGGTTCAAGAGAGAAATAGAGAGTGGAGAGGAAGCAGGGAGGGAGGAAGGCCTGCTTTTAGTTTTGTTCTCAGAATCCCTTTACATCTTCTTCAATAGTGCCACCCTATAAAAGTAAATATAAATTCAAGAATATGCTTATAATCTTCCTGAGGACAGAGAATAAACTTAATACCTTTTGTTGTTGTTGTTGTTACCTCTTCCGTAGGAGATACACAGCATACAATGTTAACTAAATAAATATTGATTGTGGAGGCCAGTATTTCAAAACAGTACTTATGAAGATCATTCTATGTTTCATCATTAAAAGAAATTATTAAGCCTCTGCTACCTGAAACAGATTTTTTCCTCATTTAATATATATCCCTTTATTTTTTGCTTTTCTTTTTTATGAGAAGTTAACAATTTCAAAGAAACCTGTACATATAAACAACTATTTACACATAGTTTTTGTATTCTGATGTTTTGCTTCAAAGTACGATAGAAAAACACATGAAAAATTATATTTTAAGTGTATTTTTGTATGTTTAAATTCTTATAATGTAAATAAAAAGAAATAGTCTTTAATATTTTCCTAAAAACATGAACTGAATATATAAAAATGTTTTACTAATTTGAATTATTTTTTAAAAAATCTGACATTTCTTTAAAGATTTTTTTTTGATCCATGGAATTGAAACTAAATAGTACTTTGAACAAAATCATATTTCCACTAACTTACTAGGATAGCTCTACTGAAGGGAGTCATGTATCAAATAGTGAAGAACATTAATAGCAATAAATGCTCTCAAATTAGATTTTTTAATCTCAGACCACATGATATTATTGGCACTAGTGATAGCCAACTTTATTTCCCCACTTTGTACAGTACTTTTTATTTATTTTTAAAGATTTTATTTATTTATTTGAGAGAGAGAGAATGAGAGATAGAAAGCATGAGAGGGAAGAGGGTCAGAGGGAGAAGCAGACTCCCTGCTGAGCTGGGAGCCCGATGTGGGACTCGATCCTGGGACTCCAGGATCATGACCTGAGCCAAAGGCAGTCGCTCAACCAACTGAGCCACCCAGGCGCCCTGCACAGTATTTTTTTTTTTTTTAATTTGTGTGATGGCTCCTATTATAGTTAGTATCCACCAAAGGGTAGGTGAACATAACTTGCTTATAGTGGAGAGGTATTTTCTCATTAGTTTTCAGAAGCACACCACAGAAAAGTTATATAGCACAAACTATATCACAAAAAGCAAGACAGAAAGAAGAAACTTGTGGTAATGCTGTGTGAATGTCCTCTATTTCTATAAGGACTCAGGGTTTTCAATATAATTTTTTTTTGTGGAAACATAACATGATGAAACATAAGTATAGCTCTGCAGATTATATTTAACTGGATGGGATCTGGTTTTGGATATCATATGTAGTTACAACTGCTCTTGGGGGATTTGTAGTAAAATGGAGATTTTCTCTTTGTGTACATGAATTTCTAAGATTGAAGAAGAGAGAAACCTAATTCAAAATTTGAATATGATTTTATTCTTAACTGCTCTAAACTATTTATTTTCTCACTGTATTTTGCATCACCACAGGGATGCCATAGAGAATTTCTCTGAAGCCTCAGAGGGAATTAATAAGAGAAAGAATTGAAGTCCTGTTTTCTCTCTTCAAAGATTAGATTTTATTTTTAAATATTTTATTTAAAAAAATTCTACTATTCTAAGTTTAAAAACAGTATTTGAGAGGGTCTGTTAATCTCAAATGAGAGAGGTCATGATGACCAATTTCAGTAAGAGACTATTCAAATTGGGCTGAGTAAGTAACAAAACCTGCTGGTCAGAAGTACACATTAATTGTTCTAAATATTCTAGAAAGCTAAATTATTAATTTACATTTTGGAGAGTTGGATGAGCTCATATCGGATCAAATTTATTCTTCTTGGGAAGTGATTATAAGATAATGCCACTTTCTTCTAGGAGTATATTTAATAGTGTTATTTAGAAGTGCTTCATAGGATTATTACATAATTGGGCCATTCTTTTTTCCACTAAAAATTATTTAAATTATTTCTTTTTAAAGCATGTAGATAAAAAGCAATTGCCAAGAATACAACATCTACTGGAGTAGCACAGATATAAGACAGAGAAATCCAGCAGAACAAAAATGATTTCATGAACTGAATAGCAGTTAACCATTTTGAATTGGATAGTTTCCTAGTCTAAAGCAAAACTTCAGTAGATATCAATAGGGAGAACAAGGAAACAGACAAAAAACAGTGTTCAAAGGCTTTATTTTGAGCAAGAACATAAACAAATGTTAAGACACTAAGTCTTCCATGTCCAACATAGTAGCCACTAGTTACTTGTGATGAGTGAGCCCTTGAAATGTCGTCAGTCCAAATTAAGATGTGCAGTGGGTATAATATACACATTAGACTTCAAGCACTTACTATGAAAATAGTTAAAATATCTCAATAATTTTATATTGATTACATGTAGGAATGAAAAGGACATATTGGTAGTGGGTTATTATCTGTTTCTTTCTGAGACTAGAAAAAGGCTATATATTAGAACCCACTGATAATTTTATACGCACATATAAGAGATTGTATATAGCTCAAAAACTATAATTTGGCTCAGTAATTCTCAACAAATACTATACTTTTTTTAATCCTTTCCATAAAAAGAGTCTATCAGACATCAAACTGGGCGAAACTTATTTGATTATCACAGTAAAAATTTTCAGGCCTAGCAGGGACTAAATAATGTAAGCAATTTACTCCCAGATTTTGGTTAAATGAGACCCTTTTCTATTTATATGGGATCAAAGTTTTATTTCACCAGAGTGATATATAGCAATTTTGTATCTCTATTAAGTTAAATTTAACAAGTATTATTGAAAATGATTATGCGTATTGCACAGAATTTGTCCTTATGGGAAGTAAAATTAAATACTATGTCAACAAATGTAAAATTAATTCATTTTAACATGTATTTTTGAAACATCTACTCTGTGTCTAGCACTGTTAGGAAATAAAATATTAAAAGACCAAATATATTATATGTTAACACAAGTCACAATAGGAATCAGAGAAGTAGAAAGTTGTGCATTTGGGTTGCTTATAATCACCTTGTGACATTCATAAATGTGTCAGATAGTATTACACTTATTAACTTACTATCATCATAACAACCTTATAAATTAAGTGCTTTTATTATCATCATTTTATAATGGTGAAATTCAGGCTGATGAAAAATTCAGGTTAAAAGAGGTTAAGGTGACATAACTTGCAGCTATTTAAGTGGATGAAGAAGGATCCAAACTCAGGTGTCTGGCTCCAGTAACCACACATTTAACTCTCTGGATATTGGGAGAAAAAAATTTATGATGGAGGGGATAATGTAAGTGAGCAGGACAACAAAAAACATGTATGTGGTTAGGGAATATTAACTAGTCCTGCTATGGGTACCTCATTTGTATTGAATCAGATTCTTTGGTTGCAACAAAACCAATTCTTTCTAACTCAGGCAAGATTTTTGGTTTGTTTGTCTTGGAAGGTTACTGGGTTCACACATTAATAGAAATGCTTGAGGTGAGATTCAGAGATGAGCAAAATGAGATCTGTTCTAAATGTTCCAGATTTTGCTGCCATAATAAATACACTCCATCAAATTTTTCCCTTTGTTTCATTCCAATAACTTGAATCAATATTAATAAAGATTCAAAGTATTGGACTCTGACCATAAACCATTAATGAGATAAACTATAAGGACAGAAAGAACTGCAAGGGAATTTTGAACTTTACATAGTAGACTTGCTCTTAGTAAGTGGTATTAGTTGTGTAATTATGAAACTATATTCTAAAGGCACTGTAAGATAGAGAAAATCCACAAGTATTAAATATATTTGGAACCAGGGTTCTCATAATGGGAGATGGAAGACACAAATATTGAATGATAGAGAGATAGGGAGGACTCAGAATGTTGGATTTGAATTGGTGGTATCTTGACTTAGTGTGAACTCTTGACTTAACTTCCTTCTGCTCACAGAAGGAGCCTAGAAACAATGACATCCCACTATCAATATGCACAACTAGAGGTTAACTCTTGGTTTCTAAATACTGTTGTCCACTAAAAGAAACCACGAATTATTAGAGAATTAGCAGCTTTCAGAACTAGGGTAGGGAAAGTACAAGATAAAACCATTCAGTCTTATTATGCTGAAAGCAAGGAGGTACTAAAAAATTAATAGAGTCATAGTAAAAGGACAGAGAACCAGCTCGAAGGGGCATCTAATGGTCAAATTGGGCCAAATCAGCATAAAAAATATAATGCATAAACTGTATTGAATACAATGAAATCATAAATTTAATACTACAAGAAGTGGTGTGGGACAGAAGACTTTTCTTTACAGAAAAATGCCAACACATAAAAAAGGAATGACATGGTTAGAGAAGTCATCATTTTGTAGTCACAATATAATATTTAATTTTGGCAACCATGATCAATTGATGCTCAAATGCACACAAAAAGAAAAATATATGATTATTTAATTCTTCCATTCACATAGAGATATTCTTTTAAAAACACATTGTTTAAAAAATGATATTTCTTTTTTTAAAAAATATTTCTTATATTCAGACAATTTTCAATTTCCTTCATCATAAAATTGATTCCTTGGGAGCATGACTTGAGGTAGGCGTTATTTAATGACCACTCAGTAGTTTTTGGAGAGATATGATAAAGCATGACAACAGCTATATTCAACCAAAAAAAAAAAAACAACCCACCTCAGAATGGTTATTTCCGAATTGCCCAATGAAATATGACAATAATGTTCTCTTCTACTGCACTTATTTCTTTCAAAAGAAACAAGCTATAATTTATAAAAGAGAAAGACAATATTTAACCATTTTATAGAACAATGGTTATGTTCAGAGGTAATGTGGTCATTAGGCAATTAGATTTGTGTCCCTTTTGTACCATATAAAATCATTAGTTTTTTAAATATGTGAGCCAGGAACCAAGCTCACTGAGCATTAAATTATTAAAAGATGAAAAGCTATAGTTTATTCTTTAAATAAGTATTGTTGAAATGAATGAAATCTTGAGAGCCATTACATTTGGTAGATCAGAACTAAACATTTTTGGGACACCTGATGGTGCAGTCGTTTAAGCATCTGACTCTTGATTTCAGCTCAGGTCAAGATCTCAGGTTCACTAGATTGAGCCCAGCATCAGCCTTTGCACTCAGCATGGAGTCTGCTTGTCCCTCTCCCTCCCTGTCCTTGTGCACTCATCCTCTCTCTCTCAAATAAATACATAAATAAAATCTTTTTTAAAAGAACTAAACATTTTTATGCAAGTGTTTTTATCATATTTATAAACTGAATTTTTTATTTATTTTTTGAGGTTGCAATGAGTGAGGAGGGCTGATGACAGGTTACTGTAAATCTGAATGAGAAGCACTGGACACTGAACTCTGAAAATGGCTGTGGATGGAAAGTGTTGGAAACAGTGTGTAGGGAAGAGACTGAAAAACTATTGAGAAACCTGGGTGGCTCGGTTGGTTAACATCTGACTTCAGCTCACGTCATGATCTTAGGTGGGGGATCCAGCCCCATACAGAACCCCATAAGAGCCCCATGGGAGCCCCACATCGGGCTCCCTGCTCAGTGGGGATTTTGCTTGTCCCTCTGCCCTTCCCCTCACTTGTTCTCTCCCCCTCTCTCTCTCTCAAATAAATAAATAAAATCTTAAAAAAAAAAAGAACCATTGATGGGGTGCCTGGGTGGCTCAGTTGGTTAAGCGTCTGCCTTCCAGTCAGGCCATGATCCCAGAGTCCTGGGATTGAGCCCCAAGTTGGGCTCCCTGCTCAGCAGGGGGCCTGCTTCTACCTCTCCCTCTGCTGCTCCTCCTGCTTGTGCTCTTGCTCTTGCTGTCTCTCTTTCTCAAATAAATAAATAAAATATTTAAAAAAATTGAGAAAACAAATAACAACAGTAGCATTTTTTCTACAATAATTTAGAGGTGCAAGTCTTTGATATAATCTTATCAGTTATATTTTGATATTCATTTTAGAAGATTTTATTTATTTATTTATCTTAGAAAGAGAGAGAGAATGCCAGTGGGCGTTGGAGGGGAAGGAGCAGAGGGGGTGGGACAAGCAGACTATGCTGAGTGCAAAGCCAGTTTTAGGGCTTGATCTCACGACTCTGAGATCATGGCCTTGAGATCATGACCTGAGCCGAAAACAAGAATTAGGTGCTTAACCAACTGAGCCACCCAGGCACCCCTATTTTGATATTTGTATTTATTAGGTGTGTTGAACTAAAAAAAAAAAAAAAATGGAGACCAGTCTTGAAAATTCCCTGAGTTGACAAAACCAGTTTAGACATACAAAGCTTAATTTAGTGTATTTTGCAAGACTAACTTGACCTGGGTCATTTCTTGCTTATGCCTCTGGAAATCATAAGCAAACTTACACTATTTCCCAGGGTTGATATGAAGTAACCCTGACCAGTTCCTTATCATTTAGGAAAATTCTAATATATAACAAATCACTGTGAAGAACAGTCACTGTTGTCTCACTATATACCACAGTATACCCCCCAGCTTCATCCAATGTTTGGGTTTGAGTGCTCCAAGTTTGTAAACTTTTTGACATGTGCCCAATAAACTTTTACTAATTACTATTTCAGTAATTCATTGGTTTTACTTCTTTTATTTCTGAACTTTTCATAGCTGTATACCTCTGGGTAAATCATAATCTCTTTTTGTTTCAATTTCTTAATCTGTATAAAGGAGATATTACTTTTACCTGCCTTTTAAGATTATTGTTTTTGAGAAGATACTGTAATTATTTCACATAGATCTGCTTGACACACATTTAGGACTCAGTGTTAGCTATATATATATATATATATATATATATATATATATATATATACGCTATACTCTAAGAACTACAGAACACTCATGAAAGTAATTGAAGAAGACACAAAAAGATGGAAAAATATTTCATGCTCATGGATCAGAAGAATAAACATTGTTAAATGTCTATGCTATCCAGACCAATCTATACCTTCAATGTTATCCTGATAAAAATTCCAATGACATTTTTCAAAGTGCTGGAACAAACAATCCTAAAATTTGTATGGAATCAGAAAAGACCCCGAATCACCAAGGAAATGTTGAAAAAACAACAAAGCTGGGGCATCACGTTACCTGATTTCAAGCTATATTACAAAGAAGTGATCACCAAGACAGCATGGTACTGGCACAAAAACAGACATATAGACCAATGGAACAGAATAGAGAGCCCAGATATGGACCCTCAACTCTATGGTCAAATAATCTTCAACAAAGCAGGAAAAAATATGCAATGGAAAAAAGACAGTCTCTTCAATAAATGGTGCTGGGAAAATTGGACAGCTATACACAAAAGAATGAAACTCAACCATTCTCTTACACCATAAACAAAGGTAAACTCAAAATAGATGAAAGACCTCAATGTAAGGAGTCCATCAAAATCCTAGAGGAGAACATATGCAGTAACCTCTTCAACATTGGCCACAGCAACTTCTTTCAAGATACATCTCCAAAGGCTAGTGAAGGAAAAGCAAAAATTAACTTTTGGGACTTCATCAAGATAAAAGCTTCTGCACAGCAAAGGAAACAGTCAACAAAACAAAGAGGCAACCCACAGAATGGGAGAAGATATTTGCAAATGACACTACAGACAAAGCGCTGATTTCCAAGATCTATACAGAACTTATCAAACTCAACACCCAAAAAACAAATAATCAAGTCAAAACATGAGCAGAAGACATGAGCAGACACTTCTCCAAAGGAGACATACAAATGGCTAACAGACACATGAAAAAAATGTTCATCATCATTAGCCATCAGGGAAATTCAAATTAAAACCACATTGAGATACCACCTTACACCGGTTAGAATGGCCAAAATTGACAGGGCAAGAAACCACAAATGTTGGAGAGGCTGTGGAGAAAGGGGAACCCTCTTACACTGTTGGTGGGAATGCAAGTTGGTACAGCCATTTTGGGAAACAGTGTGAAGGTACCTCAAAAAATTAAAAAATAGAGCCAGTGATTGCACTACTGGGTATTTACCCCAAAGGCACAGATGTAAATGAAAAGAAGGGCCATAAGCACCCCAATGTTCATAGTAGCAATGTCCTCAATAGCCAAACTGTGGAATGGCCTTCAACAGATGAATGGAAAAAGAAAATGTGGTCCATATATAGAACGGAATATTACTCAGCCATCAGAAAGGATGAATACCCAACTTTTACATCAACGTGGATCGGACTGGAGGAGATTATGCTAAGTGAAATAAGTCAAGCAGAGAAAGTCAATTATTATATGTTTTCACTTATTTGTGGAACATAAGGAATAACATGGAGGACATTAGGAGAAGGAAGGGAAGAATGAAGGGGGGGAATCGGAGGAGGAGGAGAACCATGAGAGACTTGGACTCTGAGAAACAAACTGAGGGTTTTAGAGGGGAGGGGGGGATGGGTTAGCCTGGTGATGGGTATTAAGGAGGACATGTACTGCATGGAGCACTGGGTGTTATACGAAAACAGTGAATCATGGATCACTACATCAAAAACTAATGATGTATTGTATGGTGACTAACATAGCATAATAAAATAAAATTAAAGAAAAGAAAATATATTCAAAAAAGAATGGTGGAAACTATAGGCTACTCACTGAAAGACTATTGATAAATGAATTTTCCATTTTCATGTTAAACATCTTTTGAACACTTCTTTATTACCTTTAAGTACCTTAAAACCTAAGAAATGAAAAATCCTGTCGGCCTATCTAATTCAAAAAAATGACTCACTTTATAAAAAAATATTTTCAGATATCAGTTGCTAGATATAGCATTCTTTCTCTGAAAAACTAGAAAAGATTAATTTAGTTTCAAAAAAACCAGTTTATAATAAAGAAAACTGTTATCTGAACAGCAATTCTGAATATACTGTCTAGTGTCCAAGCATATTATGAATTGGTAATGGGTAGATTAAGTAGATTAGTAATAGTAAGTTTCAAATATAAAAATAAAACAACTAAAGTTATTTCAATTCTTAAAAATACCTTACATCATAAATTGCTATTTCTTATATTGAATGGTTATGTCTGTTTGCTGAATACATTCTAAGGATGATGAAGCACACTGAATCACAGATAAGATGCCTTAGCCAATAGGCTATTTTTGAAATACTGGTTCTTCAACAGCTGGGTTTAATCCACCAATATTTGATGTAATTTTTTTCTTGACCATTATAATCTTTGTTTATATGATCAGTCCTACTTTGCAATTAACCCTGTTGCTCTTTGTGCAACTACATCTTCCATTCTTCCACCTGATGTAGTCCTGTCATCATGCTATCCAAATAATAGAACTCCATTTGCTCCCCCAGACTACCTACATCTGCAAACTATATTTCTCACTAAGCAACCATGCCTCATTCCCTTCCTTGACTGGCAAAAACAACACAACAAAGTGTTAAAACACACTGTGCCTTTTCTATTTTTGTTTCAACTTTCTAGAAGATCTGCCTTGATTTTTAATGATCTTTATGAAATGTAGTCTATTCTAATTTCACTTAACCATTTTAACATGGCAATTAAAACAAATGGGACAAAGTGAAAATTGGTGCCTTCATTTGGATCCATCAGAGAATTGAGGTCATAGGGCAAATGTCATCCCAAAATCTGGAAAAAGAGGAGTATCCAGAAAGTATGGCAACCAAGATTTGCTTACCTGGAGCACAAGCATATGGAGCCATTAAGTTGAAGAAAGATGGTAATTTTGAGACTGAGACTAGACTAGCATGAGAATAGGACTGTAGTCTTACAGGAACTCATGCTTTCATAGGCTTCCACTCCAAGAATCCTACCAGGTGCTCACTCTAACGAGCCTGGAAACTTCCCCTTGTGGCTCTGGCAGGGTGAGGGGAAGAGTAGCCATTGTGAGACACTCCCAAAGCCTACTTTCCAGGGGGGAAAAATACTTTGCCTGAGCAAAATTTTGAAACCCTATCTCAGCTGGGTGAAAGGAATTCCTGTCAAATGCAGCCCCTCTTACTTTCTTGTCTCACCTATGGGGAAAAAACTATAATCAACAGGGGACAGGGCTTTAAGGATATAAATTAGGAATGCCACAGACAGGGAAGAGAAACATCAAAAAAAAAGAAACCTATAAAATGGAGGAGGGTCTGAAGGAATACTTGTGAAGGACACAGTCCAAGTCAAAGTCCCACTAAAAGATTAAGGTTTAATCAAAAGATTATAGAAAGTTTCCCCACCCTCACACCTTACCACCACAGCAAAAGGGCTCTCCCATAATAATAATGACTACAACTGAAAGAGCTCAGACTCTGGGGAATTATTAGGAAGCCTCTATGATAAGACAGAAGACAAAAATAAGGTCATTAGGAGAATTTGAAGCCTCTGGCACCTATAACTACAACATATGTTAAACACAGTCCAGCTCCAAGATAGATGAATATAAATCCTTACACTGAAGGCCAATTTACTTCATTTCCTATTACCCAAGATAACATGTACTGCTCTCAACAAAATATTATAAGGCATGCAAAAAGGGAAGAACACACAGTGGGAAAAGACAACATAGTCATCTGAGCTAGACTCAGATATGGCACACATATTGGAGTTATCAGAAAGGAAATACAAAATAATTATGATTAATATATTAAAGGCATGTAATAGAGTTCCCATGACAACCGTCAGGCTCACTGATTTACTAGAAAGACTCCCAGGACATAGAAAAAGATGTTATATACATGACTAAGTTTATTACAGTGAAAGGGTCCACAGATTAAAATTAGCAAAGGAAATGATACCTGGGGCAAAGTCCAGTTGAAAACAGACATATACTTCTTGGTATCCTTACCCAGGGAGTGACACAGGAATACAATTGGTTTCCCAGAAATGATATGTGAGAACACATGATAAGTGTTGTCAATCAGGGAATCCCATGTGAGCCTTGATGTCTTGGTTTTTATTGGAGTTCACTCACACAAGCATGCAGTACCTACATGATTTATCTCAGCTACTCAGATTCTAGATCCCATCCTCCCCAAATAAACTACTACATATATATATATATATATATTAGAACAGCTACATTACAAAGAACTAACAATACAAATTGCTGAAAAGAATGCAAAATGATAAAAACTTTCATTCATTGCTGGTAGGAATGTAAAATGGTATAGCCATTTTGACAGAGTTTGGCAATTTCTTCCAAAGCTAAACATTGTCTTACCATGATCCAGCAGTGGCACTCGTAGGTAGCTGCACAACTGATTTGAAACTCATGCCAACATAAAAACCAGCACATAAATGTTTCTAGCAGCTTTATTCATAATCACCAAATACTGGAAGTAACCAAGATGTCCTTCCATAGGAAAATGGATAAACTGTGAGACAGCCACACAATGGACTCATATTCAGTGATAAAAAGGAATAAGCTATCAAGCCCCATAAAAAAACATAGATGAATTTAAATATTGCTAAATGAAAGAAGTCAGTCTCAAAGTGCCATAAGTTCCATTTTTATGACATTCTAGAAAAGGTAAAACATGAAGTTGGTAAACAGATCAGTAGTTCCAGGGTCTTGTGGAAAGGGATATTTTTAAAGTGGTTAAATTATGATATATATGATACTGTAATGCTGGATACATGATATTCTACAGTTGTCTAAACCTGTGATAATTTACAACCATAGAGTGAATCTTAATGTACGCAAATTTAAATTTAAAAATCATTTAGGGGTGCCTGGGTGTCAGGCATTGATTCTGTATCCTGCCACATTACTGAATTGCTGTATGAATTCTAGTAATTTGGGGGTGGAGTCTTTTGGGTTTTTCACATAAAGTATCATGTCATCTGCGAAGAGAGAGAATTTGACTATTTCTTTGCCAATTTGAATACATTTTTATTTCTTTTTGTTGTCTGATTGCTGTTGCTAGGACCTCTAGCACTATGTTGAACAATAGTGGCGAGAGTGGGCATCCTTGACGTGTTTCTGATCTTAAGGGAAATGCTCTCATCTTTTCGCCATTGACGATGATATTCACTGTGGGTTTTTCATAGATGGATTTTATGAACTTGAGGAATGTTCCCTCTATCCCTATACTCTGAAGAGTTTTAATCAGGAAAGGATGCTGTATTTTGTCAAATGCTTTTTCTGTATCAATTCAGAGGACCATATAGTTCTTCTCCCTCCTCTTATTAATGTGCTCTATCACACTGATTGATTTGCAAGTGTTGGACCACACTTGCCTTCCAGATATAAATCCCACTTGGTCATGGTGGATGATCCTTTTAATGTATTGTTGGATTCTATTAGCTAGGATTTTGTTGAGAATTTTGGAATCCATATTCGTCAGGGATATTGGTCTGAAATTCTCCTTTTTGATGGGGTCTTTGCCTGGTTTGGGGATTAAGGTAGTGCTGGCCTCATAGAGTGAGTCTGGAAGCTTTCTTTCTGTTTTTATTTTTTGAAACAGCCTCAGGAGAATAGGTATTATTTCTTCTTTAAGTGTTTGGTAGAATTCCCGAGGGAATCCATCAGGCCCTGGACTCTTGTTTTTTGGGAGGTTTTTGATCACTGCTTCAATCTCATTACTGGTCATAGGCCTATTCAAGTTGTCAATTTCTTCCTGTTTCAGTCTTGGCAGTTTATAGGTCTCCTGGAAGACATCCATTTCTTCTAGTTGCTTAATTTATTGGCATATAGTTGTTGATAATAATTTCTAATAATTGCTTCTATTTCCTTGGTGTTAGTCATGATCTCTCCCCTTTCATTCATAATTTTATTAATTTGGCTCCTTTCTCTTTTCTTTTGGATAAGTCTGGCCAGTGGTTTATCAATCTTATTAATTCTTTCAGAGAACCAGCTTCTAGTTTCATTGATCTGATCTATTGTCTTTCTGGTTTCTAATTCATTGATCTCTGCTCTAATCTTAATTATTTCTCTTCTAATGTGTGGCTTAGGCAACATTTGTTGTTTTTTCTCCAGTTCTTTAAGGTGTAAAATTAGTTGGTGAATTTGGGATTTTTCTATTTTTTTGAGTGAGGCTTGGATGGCTATGTATTTTCCCCTTAGGACCACCTTTGCAGTATCCCATAGGTTTTGGACTGATGTGTTTTCATTCTCATTGGTTTCCATGAATTGTTTAAGTTCTTCTTTGATTTCCTGGTTGACCCAAACATTCTTTTTTTTTTTTTTTTTTTTTTTTTACCCAAAAATTTTTAAGCAAAGTTGAATTTTTCTTCCTAGTGTTTGAATTTCTTCCAAATTTTTTCTTGTGATTGAGTTCTAGTTTTAAAGCATTATGGTCTGAGAATATGCAGAGAATAATCTCAATCTTTTGGTATCAGTTGAGACCTGATCTGTGACCCAGTATGAGGTCTATTATGGAAAAAGTTCAGTGTGCGCTTGAGAAGAATGAGCATTCTGTTGTTTTAGGGTAGAATGTTCTATATATACTTATGAGGTCCATCTGGTCTAGTGTATCATTCAAAGCTCTTGTTTCGTTGTTGATTTTTCTGCTTAGATAATCTGTCAATTGCTGAGAGTGGAGGATTGAGGTCTCCTACAATTAACATATTGTTATCAATATGACTCTTTGTTTTGGTTAACAGCTGGCTTATGTAGATGGCTGCTCCCATGTTGGGGGCATAGATATTTACAATTGTTAGATCTTCTTGTTGGATAGTCCCTTTAAGAATGATATAGTGTCCTTCTGTGTCTCTAACTACAGTCTTTAGCTTAAACTCTAATTAGTCTGATATAAGAATTGCTACCCCAGCTTTCTTTTGAGGTCCATTGGCACAGAAGCTCGATCTCCATCCCTTCACTTTCAGTCTGAATGTATCTTTAGGTTCAAAGTCTCTTGTAGACAGCATATGGATGGGTCCTGCCTTTTTATCCATTCTGCAACCCTGTGCCATTTTATGGGAGCATTTAGGCCGTTTATATTGAGAGTGATTATTGAAAGATATTAATTTATTGTCATCATGTTGCCTTTGAAGTCCTTGTTTCTATAGATTGTCTCTGTAAATTTCTGTTCTATAACACTCTTGGGTGTCTTTATCCTTTTATAGAACTCCCCTTAATATTTCTTGTAGGGCCAGCTGAGTGGTCACATATTCTTTCAGTTTCTGCTGGTCTTGGAAGCTCTGCATCTCTCCATCCATTCTAAATGACAGCCTTGCTGGATAAAGTATTCTTGGCTGCATGTTCTTCTCATTTAGTTCCCTGAATATATCTTGCCAGACCTTTCTGGCTTGCCAGGTCTCTGTGGCTAGGTCTGACGTTATTCTGATGTTCCTCCTTCTGTACATAAAGAATCTCTTCCCCCTAACTGCCCTTAAGATGGTTTCCTTGGTGCTAAGATTTGCAAGTTTTACTATTACATGCTGCGGCATTGGCCTGTTTTCCTTGATCTTGGGAGGGGTCCTCTCTGCCTCTAAGAGTTGAATGTTTGCTTCATTCCCCAGATTAGGGAAATTCTCAGCTACGATTTGCTCAGATATATCTTCTAGTCCTCTCTCTCTCTCTCCATTCCCTCAGAGATCCCAATAATTATGATATTGGAACGTTTCATGGTGTCACTTATTTCTCTGATTTTGTTTTCATGGATTTTGAGTTGTTTCTTCCTGGCCTCCTCTTTATCTTTCTTTTCTATCAATTGGTCTTCTAGATCACTAATTCATTCTTCTGCCTCGCTTACTGTAGCTGTTAGATTATCTAGATTAGATTGGATCTCATTGATAGCATTTTAAAGTTCTACCAAATCAGCTTTCATTTCTACTCTTAGAGACTCTATGTTGCCATTAATTGATTTCTCCATTCTAGCTATTGTCTTCACAACTACTACCTTGAATTCTGTTTCTGACATCTTGGTTATATCTGTATCCATTTGTAAATCTGTGGCAGAAGTCACAGTCTGTGAGTCTTTCCTATTTTGGTGGTTCCTTCTCTTAGTCTTTCTGTTGAGGTGTGGTTGAGGGAATGTACAGAGTCCAAATTATTGACCACAACCCAAGTAAGATGCACCTGTTTTATAGGGATCTTAGTGTTGCTGGCCTCTTGTTCTCCCAGCCTGTCTTCTGGGGGAGGGGCCTGCCGTGCTGTTACTCAGGCAACCCTGTTTGGGCAGAGTTGTCCTGCCCTCTGTGGGGGTGGGGGAATGGGCTCAGTGAAAACACATTTTGGGGGGCTTTTGTTCTCTGGTGGCTTTCCCTGGCAGCTTTCTGCGTCTCTTCTGAGAGTCAGAGCAGAAGAGATTGTTTCCAACCCTCTGCGTCAGAGCAGAGAGATTGCAGTCTGTTCTTCAGTGAGTTCTCCAGGCCACACTATCTCCATTTCTGTCTGTGCTGCTAGAAACTGCAACATCCTGGGTTGTGCGCCCCTCAGCAGTGCTCCCAGCCCTCACCTCCAGGTCAGGGCACAGGGGCATGTCTCTGCCCTTTGTGCTTCTAAAACCTCCAGCCGCCCCCAGTCTGCGCAGGCAGCCCTGATGCTCCAGGTTTCAGTCGGAGGGCTGCCCTAAAGTCCTTTCCCCGCAGCTACTGGTCTGCACGTCTGTGCCCTGTCCCCAGTGTGGGGGACTATCGCTCACCGGTGGTGTAGGATCTTCACAGCTCCCTCCCCCTTCCATTTATCTTCTGATATGTGCCCATGGAATCACGGCTCCCCGCTTCATACCTCAAAACCAACCGCCCATGGTATTGTTTGTAGAGATCCAGATATATCTTCTTACATCTCAGGCTGATATCATGGGTGTTCAGAGTGGTCTGGTAGATATCCAGCTCAATTCCAGGGACTAGTTGGAATAGGGTCCCCTACTCCTCAGCCATCTTTTCCTCTCCCTCCACCATTCTTTCTTTAACCTGAGATTTTGTGACTACTTATAATTTTGTTCCTTTTCATTAAAAGTTATAATTGTTAAGCAAAATTATGTGCTAACTATATTAGGAAAAATTTATTATTTTAATATTTTCTAGCCTATTTTAGAAGATATTACTCTTATATTTATCATTGTGAATGATATCAAAGTTTCCTTCTTCTTTTAAATACTAACTCTAACAAGAAATTGGCAAACCATAATTGGTTCTAAATGGAAAATGGAGACCAGCTGGACATTAATATGTTTTTTTTTCTGAAGTATAGAGGGATTGTTAAAATATATTACCTATCTTTCAAGGCCCAATTCAGGGCCAGTCTCTTCCATAAGGTTATTTGCTGCTAGAGTTGCTTTCACTGATATCTGCAATTCCTGAAATTCATTGATGCTTATAGTATATTCTCCAAAATTTGACAATTAATTTGTTTTTAATATGATTTTATTAGTCTTTCATTGTAATGCTATATCTTTGTGCAGATTATGTTTTACAGAGATGACTACACTAATATTTCCCACCCTTTATGTTCTTTGCCAATGTGACCTTGACACTTGTCCTCTTACCTTGAATTCTGGGTAGGCTTGTGAGTCAATTGCATCATGACTACAAATGCTATGTTAGGAAATGTGATGAACTGGTCAATGTGATATTTGTTTTTGGAGCTCTGGAATGCTAATTAAGAAGTTTGATGACTCTGATGAAGTCATATTGTGAGGAAGTACAGCCCTCATGAAAATGTTATGTGGAAGTCTCAGATGAGGACCCAGTGAACAGCCATTATCAATTATTAAACATATGTGTAAATAAACCTATAGTTGATTCCAGTCCTAGGCAGTGCAACAATGATCAACGTCAGTCATCTAGTCTTTTCAGCAAAAACAAACTATTTGCTGTGCTCTGTCCAAATTCCCCATCCACAGAATCCATAAGAACAAAAAATAATTATTCTAAGCAACTAAATCTTGAGGTATTTTGTTAGGTAGAAATAGTAATTTGAACAATCTTAATATGATAAACATTGAAAGAATGTAGCTGTGTATTGCAATTAGTTTGTTCCTATGTAGTTCTCTGGAGCAAATAAGGGAGGAAATTTGCTCCATCTATGTCACAAACCCTTTTTTCACCAAAGAAGAATTGTTACAGATTGTCCAGCTTTGAAAGCTCTGACTGGACCATGGTTGTGGAGGAGGTCGTGCACACAGGTATGGAGTTGTCTTTCTCACTTTTGTGGGGAAGGGCCCACACTGCTTCCACATAGGAAAACATCTAGCCTACTTACTTATCTTCTACTCTCTTCTTCAAAGTTGCTCACCAGATTCTGGTAAATTTCAAAGATATATGTCAAGACCTAGAAGGGAGAGAAGTTCCTCAAACTCTCTACTTAAGCCATTACTCTAGCTCATCTCTACATTATTCATAAAATTAGGATTATTCATAGCTGCTCAAATCCAGCTATACTATATTGTACTTTGTTTTCCTTTGTCACTTATTCTGTGCTTTGAGACCTTCCCTCTCTTGACAGAAGAGGTATGAGTGCCAGAGCCTACCTGGTCTTCACTGGTCCATTAGTCAAATAGTACTTGCTAATTTAATTTCCAAGAGTAGACAGAGATGATCCATTAACTTCTAATTGGAGAACTCACCAAATACTGGTTAATTGGTTGATCATCAACAACTGAAGTTTATT
The DNA here is from genome assembly GCF_003265705.2 of Callorhinus ursinus. Lineage (NCBI taxonomy): Eukaryota > Metazoa > Chordata > Mammalia > Carnivora > Otariidae > Callorhinus > Callorhinus ursinus. Next base: position 85,064,687 of record NW_027397066.1, read on the forward strand.
TATTTTAATTTTTTTAGAACTTTTTTTTAAAGATTTTATTTATTTATTTGACAGAGAGAGACACAGTGAGAGAAGGAACACAAGCAGGGGGAGTGGGAGAGGGACAAGGAGGCTTCCCGTGGAGCAGGGAGCCTGATGCCAGGCTCAATCCCAGGACCCTGGGATCATGACCTGAGCCAAAGGCAGACGCTTAATGACTGAGCCACCCAGGCACAGCAACTGAAGTTTATTACTTGAAAAATATTTGGTAATAATAATAACAAAAACAATAGCACCTAGAATTTATTGAGAACTTTTTATGTGCCAATCTTTTTCTAAACTCTTTTCATGTGTTCTGTATTTTAGTAGCTCTATCAGACTTGTGGGGTAAATATTAGATAATATCATAGATGGCATATTTTTATTTTGGACATGAGGAAACTAAGGAAAAATGATTTTTTTCCTACATCACACAGCTAGTGAGCAGTAGCACCAGAATAAACCCAGGTTATCTGACTGGAAGGGATTGCTTCTTCAACCTAACATTTTTTTTTTCTTTTTCTTTTTAATTAATATATAATGTATTATTTGTTTCAGGGGTACAAGTCTGTGATTCATAAGTCTTACACAATTCACAGTGCTCACCATAGTACCTACTCTCCCCAGTACGTTCATCTGTCCATCACCGGGCACCCCATCCCTCCCACCGCCCTCCACTCCAGCAACCCTCAGTTTGTTTCCTGAGATTAAGAGACTCTTATGGTTTATCTCCCTCTCTGGTTTCATCTTATTTTATTTCCCCCCTTCCCCTATGATCCTCTGTCTTGTTTCTCAAATTCCTCATATCAGTGAGATCATATGATACTTGTCTTTCTCTGATTGACTTATTTCACTTAGCATAATACCCTCTAGTTCCATCCACGTCATTGCAAAGGGCAAGATTTCATTTTTGATGGCTACATAATATTCCATTGTGTGTGTGTATATATATATATATATATATATATATACTACTTCTTCATAATCCATTCATCTGTTGATGGACATCTAGGCTCTTTCCATTGTTTGGCTATTGTGGACATTGCTCCTATAAACATTGGGGTGCACGTGCCCCTTCAGATCACTACATTTGTATCTTTGGGGTAAAAAGCTAGTAGTGCAATTGGTGGGTGGTAGGGTAGCTCTATTTTCAACTTTTTGAGGAACCTCCATACTGTTTTCCAGAGTAGCTACACCAGCTCGCATTCCCACCAACAGTGTAAGAGGGTTCCCCTTTCTCCGCATCCTCACCAACATCTGTCATTTCCTGACTTGTTAATTTTAGCCATTCTGACTGGTGTGAGGTGGTATCTCATTGAGGTTTTAATATGTATTTACCTGATGCCAAGTGATGTTGAGCACTTTTTCACGTGTCTGTGGGCCATTTGGATGTCTTCTTTGCAGAAATGTCTGTTCATGTCTTCTGCCCATTTTTTGATTGGATTCTTTGTTCTTTGGGTGTTGAGTTTGATAAGTTCTTTATAGATTTTGGATACTAGGCCTTTATCTGATATGTCATTTGCAAATATCTTCTCCCATTCTGTCAGTTGTCTTTTGGTTTTGTTGACTGTTTCCTTTACTGTGCAAAAGCTTTTTATCTTGATGAGGTCCCAATAGTTCATTTTTGCCCTTGCTTCCCTTGCCTCTGAGCTGTTTCTAGGAAGAAGTTGCTGTGGCTGAGATCGAAGAGGTTGCTGCCTGTGTTCTCTAGGATTTTGATGGACTACTGTTTAACATTTAGGTCTTTCATCCATTTTGAGTCTGTTTTTTTGTGTGGTGTAAGGAAATGGTCCAGTTTCATTCTTCTGCATGTGGCTGTCCAATTTTCCCAACACCATTTGTTGAACAGACTGTCTTTTTTCACTGGACATTCTTTCCTGCTTTGTCGAAGATTAGTTGACCATAGAGTTGAGTGTCCATTTCTGGGCTCTCTATTCTCTTCCATTGATCTATGTGTCTGTTTTTGTGCCAGTACCATACTGTCTTGATGATGGCAAGTTTGTAATAGAGCTGGAAGTCCAGAATTGTGATGCCACCAGCTTTGCTTTTCTTTTTCAACATTCCTCTGGCTATTCGGGGTCTTTTCTGGTTCCATACAAATTTTAGGATTATTTGTTCCATTTCTTTGAAAAAAGTTGATGGCATTTTGATAGGGATTGCATTAAATGTGTAAATTGCACTAAATGTGTAGATTGCTCTAGGTAGCATTTCTCTTTCTTCTGTCTTGTTGTTGGTGTATAGAAATGCCACTGATTTCTGTGCATTGATTTTATATCCTGCCACTTTACTGAATTCCTGTATGAGTTCTAGCAGTTTTGGGGTGGAGTCTTTTGGGTTTTCCACATAAAGTATCATATCATCTGCAAAAAGGGAGAGTTTCACTTCTTCTTTGCCAATTCAGATGCCTTTTATTTCTTTTTGTTGTTTGATTGCTGAGGCTAGGACTTCTATTACTATGTTGAACAGCAGTGGTGATAGTGGACATCCCTGCCATGTTCCTGACTTTTGGGGAAAGGCTCTTAGCTTTTCTCCATTGAGTACAATATTCGCTGTGGGTTTTTCCTAGATGGCTTTTATGATATTGAGGTATGTACCATCTATCCCTACACTGAAGAGTTTTAATCAAGAAAGGATGCTGTACTTTGTTAAATACGCTTTCTGCATCTACTGAGAGGATCACATGGTTCTTGTTCTTTCTTTTATTAATGTATTGTATCATACTAATTGACTTACGGATGTTGAACCAAACTTGCAGCCCAGGAATATATCCCACTTGGTCGTGAAGAATAATCTTTTTAATGTACTGTTGGATCCCATTGGCTAGTATTTTGGTGAGAATTTTTTCATCCATGTTCATCAGGGATATTGGTCTTTAGTTCTCCTTTTTGATGGGGTCTTTGTCTGGTTTTGGGATCAAGGTAATGGTGTCCTCATAAGACGAATGGAAGGTTTCCTTCCATTTCTATTTTTTGGAACAGTTTCATCAGAATAGGTATTAATTCTTTAAATGTTTGGTAAAATTCCCCTCAGAAGCCATCTGGCCCTGGATTCTTGTTTGTTGGGATATTTTTAATGACTGCTTCAATTTCCTTAGTGGTTATTGGTCTGTTCAGGTTTTCTGTTTCTTCCTGGTTCAGTGTGGTAGTTGATACGTCTCTAGGATTGCATCCAGTTCTTCCAGATTATCTAATTTGCTGGTATATAGTTGTTCATAATATGTTCTTATAATTGTTTGTATTTCTTTGGTGTTGGTTGTGATCTCTCCTCTTTCATTCATGATTTTATTTATTTGGGTCATTTCTCTTTTCTTTTTGATAAGTCTGGCTAGGGTTTTATTGAGTTGTAGTTTCAAAGCATTGTGGTCTGAAAATATGCAGGGAATGATCCCAGTCTTTTGGTACCAGTTGAAACCTGATTTATGACCCAGGATGTGATCTATTCTGGAGAACGTTCCATGGGCACTAAAGAATGTGTATTCTGTTGCTTTGGGATGGAATGTTCTGAATATATCTGTGAAGTCTATCTTGTCCATCGTGTAATTTAAGCCTTTATTTCCTTGTTGATCTTTTGCTTAAATGATCTGTCCATTTGAGTGAAGGGCGTGTTAAAGTCCCCTAGTATTATTGTATTGTTGTCAATGTGTTTCTTTGATTTTGTTATTAACTAGCTTATATAATAGGCTGCTCCCATGTTAAGGGCATAGATATTTAAAACTGTTAGATCTTCTTGTTGGATAGACCATATTTAAGTATGATATAGTGTCCTTCCTCATCTCTTATTACAGTCTTTGTCTTAAAATCTAATTTGTCTGATATAAGGATTGCCACCCCAGCTTTCTTTTGGTGTCCATTAGCATGGTAAATGGTTTTCCACCCCTTCACTTTCAATGTGTGGGTGTCTTTGGGTCTAAAGTGAGTCTCTTGCAGACAGCATATTGATGGGTCTTGTTTTTTTATCCAATCAGATACCCTGTGTCTTTTGTTAGGGCATTTAGCCCATTTACATCCATGGTAACTATTGAAAGATATGAATTTAGTGCCATTGTATTGCCTGTAAGGTGACTGTTACTGTATATTGTCTGTATTCTTTTCTGGTCTATGTTACTTTTAGTCTCTTTCTTTCCTTAGAGGACCCCTTTTAACATTTCTTGTAGGGTCCGTTTGTGGTTCTCAAATTCTTTTAGTTTTTGTTTGTCCTGGAAGCTTTTTATCTCTCCTTCTATTTTCAATGATAGCCTAGCTGGATATAGTATTCTGGCTGCATATTTTTCTCATTTAGTGCTCTGAATATATCGTGCGAGTCCTTTCTGGCCTACCAGGTCTCAGTGGATAGGTCTGTTGCCAATCTAATGTTTCTACCTTTGTAGTCAACCTACATTTTTCTGAATCTGGAAGTACAGTGCTTCAGAAATTTTCTTTTTGTTGTTGTTGTTATTGTTCAAAGATTATTTACTTCTTCAAGCACATTCATTGTGAGTAGAGTCTTATTCTATTGGAAGACTAAATCTGAGAGTAAGAAAATATTTTCTTTTATGAAATACTTTCATTATTGAAAGCTCACATTTAAAATTTTCAGTACAAAGCATATGTAGAGTTTCACTGCATAAAGGAGTTTACGTAGACTGGACTCAACGGAAAACCAATTTGCTTAGCTCAATTTTTTGATCCTTTAGTTGATTACATCACGCAATTTGGGAGCTGCTGTATCACTTCACAGGTGTTAGTACCTTTGATTGACCTATCGAAAGATTTTATGTCAACCTAACATCAATATGAAGATAATATTTATTTATATATTCCAACCATAGAATTAAGAGAATTTAGACACAAAACATAGAGTGAAGTGACTTACTTGGAGGCAAGAGATAACTGTATCAAATGCATAGTCATGCACTGTAATATTGCAGTTAGACTTGATAAAATATTTGATAGATTAAGTTGAGTTGCCCAAAAAAAGATACTTGTGATTATATATGTTTGTTCTTTTTTCAACATAAATATTGCTGTATGCCACAATATGTTGACTGCTGATTACAGAGGCTGCTTTATGTCATGTAGTTACTCTATTTGCCTCACAAACTAATTTAAAATTGCCACTGAGCATTAAATAATGTTGTATCAGGGACTTTGAAAGACTTCAGCATTTTTTCTCTACTACATGGAAATGCTTACAAGTTTTCTCTATATTTTTTGACTATATGTATTCCTAATAGACTTATGTGTTAATGCATAATATGTTTTCTAGGGAAATTTGAGAAATGATTACTGCATATACAATTAAAAGGAGGACTATTATTAGTGAAATGTTTTGGTTGTAAATAATATCCATTCAAGGACTTAAGATACACCTAAAGAGACAAAACAATTTGATATTACATATGAAAACTCTCAAAGGCAAAACAATGATGATATATAATTTCATAATAAAACCAAGTGCATGATTACATATTTTTAATACAGTGATAATTTGCCTTACATTAACTTCAATTTAATGGCTCCCAATATATGAGATTTAAAAATCCGTAAATTAAAATATGTTACTAAATATGCAAGAGATACAATAAATGAAAATATTAGTTATCAATAGTTATGAAGATTCAACAGGAACATTGGCTTAAATAACCAATTTTAAGTTGGTTTCTCTGTTATTATTTTCTCTAGAGTTATTTTCTCTAGGGTTAATATTTGGACTTTCAGTTCAGGGTACGGGGTGATATAGAATTAATTGCACCCCTTGGTACACAAGTGAATATTTTCTTACTTTTAAGTGGGAAATTTACTCCAGCTCTATTTGGAAAATTAAAACTGGCAACTCATTCCCATCAGTCTTCCCCAGCCTCTTTCCACTTCAATGCAACTTTACTTTATTACCTCAATGTTCTCTAAATTAACATTTTCTCTCCACTTGCATTATTCTCTCTCTTCTCTGTTTTCTCACCCCACTTGTACTCTTCATGCACACCTTTATTTATCTTTTAAAATAATTCATTATAATAAAACAATTCAAGTACTGTTTTATATATACTACTATAGAAGGGAGAAAATAATTATTCTTAATATTGAATATGGACTAATAGCATAACACAAAGGACTATTATTACTCATTAGAGATAGCTGATGAAAGCACAAAGAGCTCAGGGCAATGAAAAGATTCTGAATTGTAAATTAGGTGCTGTGTCTTTGGCTTTCTGGTGTAACACAATATTGGTCTGTTGATAATAGTGAATAAGCAATATAATAATTTAGTGTAATAATTATAATAAATCATAATTTAAAGAACTTAAAATTTAATGAAGCTCTAGCTAATGTTTATTAGGTAATGCTAAATTAGGAACTTTATCATTACTTCCAGTTAATATGAAGTTATTGGCATAATAACTCTCTTTTTTACAGATATTGAATACAATTTAAATAACTACCATGTTCTGACAGTGGCAGTTGTCCAAATCTCAGACTTTTTGATTGTCAAAACAAACAAAAGTTTTTATTGTTCCCAGAAGAGTCAACATTTTCAAAAGGCAATGATGAAGAAATCAGTTGTGTTCAACTGTATCAATCCAGTGTGAATCTCACAATGCATTTGTTCATGAAAGCATTGTGTTCATTCAGTTGGTATTCATTACATGTCTCCTGTGTGGTATGGTGGAGATAGAGTGGTAAACAAGGCATGGCAGTGTCTGCTCTTTTGAAACAAGGAAGACAACTGGTAGATAATTGCACATGGGAGGATGATCCCAGTGTGCATGTAAGGTTGAGTGGGGGAATAGTCTATGACTTTCAAAGATCAGGTAAAACAAATCCCATGATATCACATCTCTTGGTAAATTTTTTTCTAAAAATTTTAAGGATTCTAAAAAAAGTTTTTTCTAAAATTTTTAAATAAAAAACAAGATTTTAAGCTTTAGGTTATTTAAATACTACAACACAGTGTCAGAAATACACATAAAATGTGAATTGACATTACCATATATACTTAGCATAGCATTATAATGCATAAAGGCAGAAATTATTTCTAAAAAATACTTCATAATGTTCATAAACCATTTTCAACTGCTTTCATAATCATTTTGTTCCTATTACAAAGGATTTTTTTTCAAAAAGGAGAGTTTTAATTTATATTTCATTCCAAGAATTTTACTTTGATTTAATATGATGAAATTCATAAATTATACTTCATAATATTTTATATTTGATAGTTTGGGAGGGAGGGTTGTGCGGAAGAAGATAGGTACATAGATTTAGTTACTAATTTGTTTTTAAAGCTACCACTGTTCTAAAAATTGCTTCATGATCTATTAATGTTCCTTGACATTTGTGGATAAAAATGGCTTTATGATAATGGAAGTCATTGATAACTGCTTGTCGAATGCCTACATTCTTTACTAAGAGAAGCTCAATTTTTATTGCAACAATATGACCAGCCAAAAGTCATTACTTCAGCCTCCCTTAAGCTAGGATAAGTTGTCAGTTCTGGTCAATGAAAGTTCAGTGGGAAACTTTTGGTGTTTTCTGAAAAAGTTTTGGCATTTCCTTTTTCCTGCCCAGCATTCAGATGACAGGCTGAGAGCTGACTGGCCATCTTTGTAATATGAGGGGATTATAAGAGTGGTAGAGCAGAACTTAGAACAAATTTAGGACAATGATGCTTTATGGACCTACTGAAGCCACTGTATATGGGACTCCTGGTTTGCAAAAAATATTGGTTAAAATCACCATGTTGAGTCTCTTAAATGCAGCTGAACTCATGCAATGACCAAGTAAGCAAAGAGTTTTGTTACTACAAAATCTGTATGTTAAGTTCTAGTAGTTCTCAAAGAGATTTTTGGCCAAAGAATCCTTTTATTCATGGAATTATTATTAGTATATCAGTAAACAACAGTGAAACTAACTTGAAAAATTATGACATTGTTATGATTTTGTTTGATCTGAATTCCCATGTTCTTCCTACCATACAATATGCTTCCAGAAAAATCATTATATAATAATACACAGCATTTTCATTACTGTTGTACTATGTGTGCTTAAAACATGTTACTAAAGGTCAACTAAGTGAAAAATCTAACTTCAAATACGATGGGTTTAAAAAATAAGCCACTGAGACTATAGAGTTTTAGTATATAGTTCTAAAAAAAAAACTTCATGGCATTTTTTTCAAAGATTTTATTTATTTATTTGTTTATTTATTTATTTTTATTTTTTTAATTTTTTGATTATTTGTTAAAGACTTTATTTATTTATTTGACAGAGTGAGAGAGGGAGCGCAAGCGGGTGGGTGGGAGAGGGAGAAGCAGGCTTCCCGCCGAGCAGGGAGCCCAATGTGGGGCTCGATCCCAGGACCCCGAGATCATGACCTGAGCTGAAAGCAGACGCTCAACAACTGAGCCACGCAGGCGCCCCTGGATTTGATTTTAAAACAAGTTTTCCAAACATTTTTACCTGCACAGTGTTTATCATCTTCATTCTTTTTAAAAAATTTTTTTTATTGTTATGTTAATCACTTTCTAATCATTCCTAGAAATGTATCAACTACCAAAATTGAACCAGGAAGAAATAGAAAACCTGAACAGACCTATAACCACTAAGGAAATTGAAGCAGTCATCAAAAATCTCCCAAGAAACAAAAGCCCGAGGCCAGATGGCTTCCCAGGGGAATTCTACCAAACATTTAAAGACGAATTAATACCTATTCTCCTGAAACTGTTCCAAAAAATAGAAATGGAAGGAAAACTTCCAAACTCATTTTATGAGGCCACCATTATCTTGATCCCGAAACCAGACAAAGACCCCATCAAAAAGGAGAATTACAGACCAATATCCTTGATGAACATGGATGCAAAAATTCTCACCAAAATACTAGCCAATAGGATCCAACAGTACATTAAAAAAATGACATTTTTCCAAAGAAGACATCCAAATGGCCAACAGACACATGAAAAAGTGCTCAACATCACTCGGCATCAGGGAAATTCAAATCAAAACCTCAATGAGATACCACCTCACACCAGTCAGAATGGCTAAAATTAACAAGTCAGGAGACGACAGATGTTGGCGGGGATGCGGAGAAAGGGGAACCCTCCTACACTGTTGGTGGGAATGCAAGCTGGTGCAGCCACTCTGGAAAACAATATGGAAGTTCCTCAAACAGTTGAAAATAGAGCTACCATACAATCCAGCAATTGCACTACTGGGTATTTACCCCAAAGATACAAATGTAGGGATCCGAAGGGGTACGTGCACCCCAATGTTTATAGCAGCAATGTCCACAATAGCCAAACTGTGGAAAGAGTCAAGATGTCCATCGACAGATGAATGGATAAAGAAGAAGTGGTATATATACACAATGGAATATTATGCAGCCATCAAAAGGAATGAGATCTTGCCATTTGCAATGACGTGGATGGAACTGGAGGGTATTATGCTGAGCGAAATAAGTCAATCAGAGAAAGACATGTATCATATGACCTCACTGATATGAGGAATTCTCAATCTCAGGAAACAAATTGAGGGTTGCTGGAGTGGTGGGGGGTGGAAGGGAGGGGGTGGTGGGTGACAGACACTGGGGAGGGTATGTGCTATGTTGAGTGCTGGGAATTGTGCAAGACTGTTGAATCACAGATCTGTACCTCTGAAACAAATAATGCAATATATGTTAAGAAAAGAAAAAAGAAGAAGAAGATAGCAGGAGGGGAAGAATGAAGGGGAGTAAGTCGGAGGCGGAGATGAACCATGAGAGATGATGGACTCTAAAAAACAAACTGGGGGTTCGAGGGGGGGGGGGGGGGTGGGGGGATGGGCTGGCCTGGTGATGGGTATTAAAGAGGGCACATTCTGCGTGGAGCACAAACAATGAATCATGGAACACTACATCAAAAACTAATGATGTAATGTATGGTGATTAACATAACAATAAAAAATTATTAAAATAAAATAAAACAAAAAACAATAAAGTGGGTTTCTTGTATACAACATAAAAAAATAAAATCTACTTTGTCTGATATAAGGATTGCCACTCCAGCTTTCTTTTGGTGTCCATTATCATGGTAAATGGTTTTCCACCCCCCCACTTTCAATCTGGGGATGTCTTTGGGTCTAAAATGAGTCGCTTGCAGACAACATATTGATGGGTCTTGTTTTTTAATCCAATCTGATAGCCTATGTCTTTTGATTGGGGCATTTAGCCTATTTACATTCAGGGTAACTATTGAAAGATATGAATTTAGTGCCATTGTATTGCCTGTAAGGTGACTGTTACTGTATATTGTCTGTGTTCCTTTCTGATCTATGCTGCTTTTAAGCTCTCTCTTTGCTTAGAGGACCCCTTCCAATATTTCTTGTAGGGCTGCTTTCGTGTTTGCAAATTCCTTTAGTTTTTGTTTGTCCTGGAAGCTTTTTATCTCTCCTTCTATTTTCAGTGACAGCCTAGCTGGATATAGTATTCTTGGCTGCATATTTTTCTCGTTTAGTGCTCTGAATATATCATGCCAGTACTTTCTAGCCTGTCAGGTGTCTGTGGATAGGTCTGTTGCCAATCTAATGTTTCTACCGTTGTAGGTTACATATCTCTTCTCCCGAGCTGCTTTCAGGATTTTCTCTTTGTCTCTGAGACCCGTAAGTTTTACTACTAGATGTCGGGGTGTTGACCTATTTTTATTGATTTTGAGAGGGGTTCTCTGTGCCTCCTGGATTTTGATGCCTGTTTCCTTCCCCACATTAGGGAAGTTCTCTGCTATAATTTGCTCCAATATACCTTCTGCCCCTCTCTCTCTTTCTTCTTCTTCTGGGATCCCAATTATTCTAATGTTTCGTCTTATCATATCACTTATCTCTCGAATTCTGCCCTCATGATCCTGTAGTTGTTTCTCTCTCTTTTTCTCAGCCTCTTTATTTTCCATCATTTGGTCTTCTATATCACTGATTCTCTCTTCTGCTTCATTTATCCTAGCAGTTAGTGCCCCCATTTTTGACTGCACCTCATTAATAGCCTTTTTGATTTCGACTTGGTTAGATTTTAGTTCTTTTATTTCTCTAGAAAGGGTTTCTCTAAAACTTCCACGATTTTTTTCAAGCCCAGCTAGTATCTTTAAAGTCATGATTCTGAACTCTAGGTCCGACATTGTACTAATGTCCGTATTGATTATGTCCCTGGCAGACGGTACTACCTCTTGTTCTTTTTGCTGAGGTGATTTTTTTTCATCTTGTCATTTTGTCCAGAGGAGAATGGATGAATGAGAGAACAAAATGCTAACAGGTTAACAACGTCCCCAGCAAATATACTCTATCTAAATCAGAAAAGACCTGAAACCATGGGAAAAGAAAGGGAAAGAAAGAAAAAAGAAAGAGGAAAAAAAAAAAAAGAAAAAGATAAAAACAAACAAAAACAGAACAAAACCAAAAAAACAGAATATGATCAAATATGATCAGGGTAATGCATAGATGATCAGTGCCACACACTAGATTTTGGGCGTATTTTGTTCTGTTAGAAGAAAGTGCCTCCTAAAATTTTAAAGGAAGAAAGACTTATATATGTACGAAATAAGGGTTGATACAATCAAGGGATGGAAGATGACTGTAAAGATGAAAATTATAAAAGATTTTATAAAAGGTATTGATAAGATAAGAAGTTGTTTGAAAAAAGAAAGAAGAAGATTTAAAAAAAAAGGAAAGAAAAAAAAGGGAGAGAATGTGATCAGGCAGGAGACCAGAACAAAGCCATACACTAGTGATTTAGGGTATATTTTGATCTGTTAGAAGAAAGTGTATCTCAAAATTTTAAAGAGAGAACAACTTATATATATATGCCAAAAATAAGGGTAACTACTATGAAGGGATAAAATATGACTCTAAAAATGAAAAATAAAAAATGTTCTTTTAAAAAAGGGATTGATAAGAGGTTGGTTGAAAAAAGGAAAAAGAAAAATTAAAAAAAAAACCATAACAGTTAAAAAAATTAACTTTGAAAAACTAATGAATCATGGTAAAAAAGCCATGAATTCTATGTGCAGTATTCCCCTAGCGCTGGAGTTCTCCCGTTCTCCTTGATCGGCAAACTTGGTCTTGGCTTGCTGGCTGTTTGTGCTGATCTTCTGGGGGAGGGGGCCTGTTGCCGTGTTTCCCAAATGTCTTTGCCGGAGGTGGAATTGCCCCGCCCTTGTCGGTCTGGGCTAAGCAAGTTGCTCGGGTTTGCTCTCAGGAGCTTTTGTTCCCTACAAGCTCTCGGTACAGCTTTGGAGGACCAGAGTGAAAATGGTGGCCTCCCAATCTCCGCCCGGAGAAGCCAAGAACTCAGGGCCCCGCTCCTCAGTGCGCCCCCAGAGAAAAGCAGTCACTCCCGTCTCCCCGGTCTCCGGCCGCACTCTGTGCTCACCCGGCCTGTGACCGAGCGTTTGTATCTCTGGCACCCGATGCGGTGTGGAGTCTCCAAACCCAGCAGATCCCTGCGGTTCACTCCCGTGCCGCTCCTCCCAGGGAAGGAAGGGGCGTCTCCCCGGCTCTGCCGCTTGTTGGGTCCCTGCTGGAGGCGCAGTGGCCCGAGTGGGCCACGAATCATAGTTTATGGCAACCCCGAGCTGAGAGCCTGTGCCTGGGCTCCATCTCTGCTGCCGGCTTCCCCGCTCCGATACCTGGGAACTCTGCCACACTCAGGCACCCCTGGTCTTTCTTGACCCTGAGGGTCCTGAGACCACACTGTCCCGCGAGGGTTCCACCCCTAGCTTAGCCACTGGAGCAACGTCCCTCAGTGGAACCGACTTCTAAAAGTTCTGATTTTGTGCTCCGTGGCTCTAGCACTTGCCAGAAGCGGCCAATAGAGGCCCCCTCCCCCGCCGTCTATCCTCCTGAAAAGCGCCTCGGATTCACTTCTCTGCACGTCCTACCTTCCAGTAAGTGGTCGCTTCTCTGTTCAGAGAGTTGTTGCTACTCTCTTCTTCGGTCTCCTGTTGAGTTCGTAGGTGTTCAGAATGGTTTGATCCCTATTCAGCTGAATTCCTGAGACCAGACTCTATCCAGGTCTCCTACTCCTCTGCCATCTTGCTCTGCCGCTATTTATTTAGTTTTAGAAAGAGAGTGTGAGAGCATGAACAGGAGGAGGGACAGAGGGAGAGAGAATTACAAGCAGACTCTACATTGAGCACAGAGCCTGACACAGGGCTTGATCTCCCGACCTTGAGATCATGACCTGAGCTGAAACCAGGAGTTGGATGGTTAACTGACTAAGCCACCCAGGCACCCCACAACTTTACTGCTATTAAACTGAAGGAAGAATCAGACAACGGAGATATTTTTCTTTTTACCAATACGAAATGTGTTGAGTAATTAATTCAAAATATATTAACTGGTGCTTATTACACACATAGACACCCCTGGGTGTTGTATGTAGATTATGGAGACCAAAATACCTGTTTTAGATGCAGAGGAGAAAAGAAGAAACGAGGTGTAAGTGTTGTTGGAGAATAGATTTATTGTGTGTTGGAAAGTAGTTTGCTCTGAGACTGATTATGTAGATTAGGGTTGGATCCATGAGGCGCTTTGTGTCTCATGCTAGGAATTTAGACCTTTATCCTAAAAGCATTGAGGAACCATTGGGAGGAACTTTAGAGGTGGAGTGATACTGCTAGATATATGTTTTTAACAATTTTGGGAAGCTAATATTTATAGTAGAGGTAAGTTGGATGGTAGGGAGGAGAAGAAGGAAGTCAGAAGGAGAAAGATTGGTTAAGGTATTTCCTTTAATCATTTAGTTAACATACACAAGTAAATTTATCAGTTAATTTGAATTCTACAAACCCTACTGAACAAACAAACAGTGATACCACAAGGAGAAAAAGATAAGAAAAAAATATTTTTATAGTCCATATAAAATGTTAATGGAACATTTAAATGGAAGCTCTCGAATTCTTTAAAACTGATAAAGTAAGATGGTCTGTGATCTGCGTCTGTGGTTTCATCAACTGAAGATTTTATGTTTTTCTTCCTCAAGTATCCTTGCAATGAAGAGGGGGTGTTAAAATATTTACCTCCACTGTATGTCTCTATATCTATGATATGATTGTGCTGTCTTTGAAGTCTGTGATAGAGCACATGGTGATTGACTTATTAGTATTCACTTGCTTTTCCCCTCAAAGTTGTAAAGGGTTTCCACTAGCTTAATATGACTACCTCTCTGCCATCATTTCAATACTTTTATTTATATGAGCAGTTTTCAAGTGAGCAGTGAGACATCATTAATTCTATGTTCTCAGGGCTTATTTACATGAGTAAATATTAGTTAAAAATTAAAAACAAGCTGCATTAGTTTACATTAAACATTAAATAATAGAACTTACTTTCCTATATATTACAAGATAATAATGTTTTTCTATGAGCAGATTATCAATTCAGAGACCTCGTATAATATTGATGTAAGTAAAATGGAACACAGCAGAGAAAATAATTATACAGAATACTCAACCTGAATTCTATAGAGTTGTGCCAATGCTTCCTGCAATAGGGAAGTGACATTTATTTTGATAAACTTAATGCCACCATGTACAGGTGCTTTTGGAATAAACTACTTGGAAGATAAGAATCAAACAGAAGTGGGGCACCTGGGTGGCTCAGATGGTTAAGCATCTGCCTTCGACTCAGGTTGTGATCTCTGGGTCCTAGGATCAAGCCCCACATAGAGCCCCGTGTTGGACTCCTGGCTCAGAGGGGAGTCTGCTTCTCCTTCCCTCTGTTTCTCCCCCTGCTCATGCTCTTTCTCTCTCTCTCTCTGTATCTCTCTGTCTCAAATGAATAAATAAAATCTTTTTAGAAAAAGAATCATGTTGTCAATAGAAAGAATTAAGGACATATTATCAGTTTTTCTGGCTTCTGCAATGTATTTATTACATTATAGCCAAGTGCTAGCTAGCCAAATACATTATAGTCAAGTGCTAGGATCATCATTGTTAAAGCATTGGTTCAGATTGCTTCTGACTGGGAACATATTCATATGAGGCAAGGCCATTAGATATGAGTGAAAAATTGCTGTAATGTGTTTTCTAGCCTCTCGAAATCTTCACAGATCACCTTGGTAAACAAAGCTCTCTTCACCTTCAGAATTCTTATTAAATATATCGTTCATAATAAATTTACTCATTTATTTGCCAAAAGTTATCGAGGTCATTTTATGTACCTGAAAGTAATTGTGATATGTATTATACAGTCTCATTCCTCAAGAAGCTCAGAGTATAATGGACAAAAATAGCAAATTGACATTAGATTTTGTTGGGTGAGAGGTGCGATGTTTGGGATATACAGAAGATTGGCGACTTTAAAAAGGGGAATTTTATGCAGGCTTGGAAGAGGAAATCCTTCCTAAAGAATTTGACATTGGGAAGATGAATTGTACTAATTTGGAGATGAGTTAGTGGTGAAGGCCTTCAGGAAGAGAAAATACCATAGAGGAAGTCACAGCCCCATGAAATGGGTTGGTTTCTCTTAGAGAGAAGACTTCAAGGGAAGGGTTGAAGTTAAAGAAATGTAGGAACGAATCAGATGACCATATGTCCTGTGTGTTAAACTAAGGGGTTCAGAGCAGTAGAATATCATCGGAGGCTTTTAAGAAACAGTGTAAGGATAAAACCCCAGTGGCTAAGGGGAGAATGGCTGGGAAAAAATGGACCTGAAGAGAGGGCCCTGCTTAACAGACTTGTCCAGTGACTCACACTGGGCAGCCTTACAGAACTGGATTAAAGCCCTTAGCTCTTAACTTTCTTGGGTCATGAGCTCCTTCAAGAGTCTGATGAATACTGTGAATTCTGGTATTGCACGCTCGCATTTATTTGCGATAAGAGAGAAAAGACTATTCCACAGATTGTAGCGGTTGCTCTTATGAGAAGAAATAAAAAGTCAGGAATGAGGCCACACTGCACATCTCTGGAGATTTCAGCCTTCCGAGTGAATAGTGCAGTGTAGGAAGCTTTTGGGTACCAAGCAGCAAGAAAATGGCAAAAAGACATGGCAAAAGGGGACTATGTTTAGAATGGAATTACTTCTCTCAAAATACATTTAAGAACTGAATTCAATAAAGGAAATATCAGAGGATTTTATATTGCTGAACCTTATCCCAGAAAACAAAATAAATAAATGGATCAATTTCCAACGATTTTAGAAAATTTTACATGTATAGAAAATTGTTGGGGCACCTGAGTGGCTCAGTTGGTTAAACTTGTGACTCTCGATTTTGGTTCAGGTCATGATCTCAGGGTTATCAGAGGAGACCCATGGTGGGTTCCTCCCCCCTGCCCCTCCCCTTACTCCTGTTTGTTGGTCTGCCCCCCCAACCCCCGCCATGCATGCTCTCTCTCTCTCTCAAATAAATAAAATCTTAAAAAAAAGGAGAATTGTCAAATAAGTATCCATCCTTCTCTTCCCCTCCCAAAATAAGCATGCCCAGAAATCTTCACAGGGGAGTTCTTTGAAACTGTTAAAAATTGATAACTATAATGTGAATGAAATAGAGTATTGAAAAAGAAAATCTTCCACATTATTTTCACATAGGAAGCATTATATTTATAAAAAAGACTGACAAAAATAGTTAAAAAAAGAAAATTTTAGATCAGTCTCAATATGAATATTGATACAAAAATCCTAAAAGTATATCTTGGCAACATAATCCAGTGAAATAGAACTTGAACAAGTGGGATTTATTTCAGAAATGGAAACAGTTCTATAATTCATAATATAAATATACCTAAAGAGAAAAACCATATAATCTCACACAATCATGTCTACATATACCAAAAGGACATTTTATTGAACGTCAATTTTTGATAAATTCTTAGTAAAATGTTTCTTTTAATATATGAACCTTTATGTATATATGTCATCCTAAATGTCAACGTTACACTTAATGTGCAAAATATAGGTCATATTAAAGTCAGAAAAAGACAAAGGTGTTTGTGATTACACTATTTATTATATTTTTCTGGATTTTAGTTATCATTTTAATTCCCAACATTTCTAATATTGGAACAGCTCTTAACACTGTTGATACGTAAAGAAAATCCAGTTATACAGGAATTAATATTCCCTGAGGAATGATGTATATATATATATATTAAAGATTTTATTTATTTATTTATTTGACAGGGAGAGACACAGCGAGAGAGGGAACACAAGCAGGGGGATTGGGAGAGGGAGAAGCAGGCTTCCCGCCAAGCAGGGAGCTTGATGCGGGGCTCGATCCCAGGACCCCGGGACCATGACCTGAGCCGAAGGCAGACACTTAATGACTGAGCCACCCAGGCTCCCCGATGTATATTTTTTTTGTTTATTTTTATTCATTCAGTCAGTCACTTTATTTATTCAGGGGATATAACCTCCCCAGCAATGCAGCTTGTAAAAATTAAAAGGGCAAGCGTTCACATAGTGCATCCTATGTGTCAAGCATTTCTCCAAACACTTTCCATGTATTAAGTCATTTAATCTTCACAATGATCTTGAAACACCTCAGATACAGAAGAGTGGAGTAATTTTCCCAAGGTCACATATGTAGCATGTTGCAGAAGAACAATTCAGCATGGTCTGCACCACTGAACATCTGGCCTTGGTATAGGAATAGATTTATCTTTCCTTCTGGTCAGATTAGTCAGTCACTTGATCTTAAAATTAAGATGTTCATCCTATTAGCTTTTCTCTCCAGTCGACACAGCTTTCTCTGGAACTCCCTTTAAAACTATATTTTCATTTTGTGCTTATCTCCAGCTGCTGGCTTTTAAAAACACTTTCAAGATGAGCTAATCCTGATATGTACAAAATGAGATGTTATTTTTTTCTAAATTGGAAAAAACAGCTTTCCTCCTTGGTTAAGTTCTTAGATGTCCTATTTTCTTTCCCAGTTGAAAATATGCTTTAAATAGAAATTTAACAGGTGTATAAACAAGATTATTATGAATTTAAAATGAGTTAATCTATATAATATCATATATATAGCTTTATATATGACATATGACATTGCATATGTACTATTACATATGTAAAATGTAATGCTACACATATGTACCATCATTACATATATGTACACATGATATAGAAATTCATATTATTACATATATGTCAATATAGTGACACATTCATATTTTATATAAATATATATACAGCAATTTTCTTTCTGAAAGCATGTGGTTTTGATATATGCACCAATTATTGCAATGAATTAGGTACATTAGAGTAATAGTGAAATTATTTTGGAAGAACAACTTACTAAACATGATCTGTCTATACCATATTTTATTATTCTAATAAAAATACGACCTTGGTTGCATACCAAATTCATCTGTGGAGCCTCAATCCAGATCTACTAAATCCTTTCTTGGATGAAGCTCAGATATGTATATTTTATAAAGACCCACAGATGGTTCAGGTCTATAAAGAGGAATGAGTTCATCCAATGCAGTGGTAAAGAGCATCCTTTTTGGAGTGACATAGCTGTGGGTTCTGAGATGGGGCTTCTCCACTTTACCAGGTAAAAGCTTCTCTGGGCTCTGCCCTTAACTATATAGTTAGTATGATACCTTTAGAATCATATTCTAGTAGGGATGAAATTCATTTTTTGATTTAACACAATTCTTATTATGTGTAAGGCACTATTCTAGAAACCTTGGGTATGGTGGTTTAAAAGAAACAAAGTCTCTGCCTCAGTAGGAGAAAAAAGATTAATCAAATAATATTAAAGTCTAGTTATAATATACTCAATAAAGAAAAGGAAGGCAGGTTAAAGTGATAGAGGCTTATCTTTCTGAGAAGATGATATTTGGCAAAAATCAAAGAAAGTGAGTCAATGAATCGTGGAGATACGTGGAGGAAGAACATTCTAGATTGAAGGAACCGGCAAAGGCCCCTGAGTCAGGGACGTAGGTGAGAATTTCTAAAGCATCTCAAGTTGTCCAGTCTGGTTGAAGTAGAGTGACGAATATGGTAAGAGTGGCTATTGATTTTGGAGCTATAGTCAGATGCCAGATAACAAAGACTCTCTAGGTGTTTTATTTTATTCTAAGGTAATTTTAAGTCATTGTGTGGTTTTCAGCAGGTAAGTGATTGATCTGAACTTAATGTGACTTGCATTTTATCAGGATTATAGCAGTCACAATGAAAAGAAAGAGCCGGTAAGTATGACCATAGTCTAGGCAAGAATTCTTGGTGGCTTAGACTATGAGTAGTGGAGGTAGAGATGCTGAAAAGTCATTAGATTTCAGATATATCTAAAAGAAATAGTGTCAGCAGGACAAAATAGATGTGAAAGCTCATTGTACTATTTCTGACCCAGTTTCTTTTTGCATTTCCTTTCTACTATTATTTTAATATTTTTCTATACTTCAAAGAAAAAAAATCTTGAGACCTCCCATGCTAACCCTACCCTCAAAGAGTTTAGGATACAGAAAATTTTGTTGAGTATTTAATAGACTTTTCAAATTTCAGGTTAAATAAATAACAGAGCTTTAATACAACCTATTAAAATTCAGAACGTTAATTATTTCAACAGAAACATCAATATATTTAGCAATAAATATACATTAGTTAAACACTGACAACTTTTGTGCACCAGACCATGAAACCTTAGTAGTTCTAGCTTCCTGTTTTCTTTGTTCATCATGATGAAATCACCATTCCTGTTAAGTTGTTGACACACGGGGAGAATTTTTAGCCTACCGCCTCCAGCCTCCATCCTGAGCAATAGGAAACAAAACCAACAACAGTAGTTTTACTGGAAGAAAAACAAATTCTAATAACATTATAAATGTAAAGCTATTATATTTTATAATGTACTATAATGTTAAGTTTTGTTACAAAAAATTCCTAGAGTCTTTGTTCTAAAATTCTCCCCTGCAGATTTACTTTGGCTGTTCTGTGTCAAGAATTTGTTAACATTGTAAATTACAACAGTTTTGTTACACGTCTTCACAGGTGTACACATATTTTGTGTGTTCCTATCCAGCTTCATCCCCTTGCCTTGTATTCTCCTCATAATTTATTTTGCTAAAATTGAATACTTGTTTTGCAGCCATTTCATACTTATTTTCAGCTATTACAGATCGTATGAAGATGGACATATTTGTACCTAAATCTTAATCTTTTTCTGTGTTTTCACCTTTGTTTAAGTTATTTTTCACAGAATTCTGAGTCAAAGTTCTGAACAGTTTTGTGGATCTTAATATATGTTTTTAAATTGCTTTCCAGAGAATTTACATGTATCTACCAGCCATGTCTGAAAATGCCTGCTTCACCTTATTCTCAACTATAGAACTCATTAAATGTAGGTCAGTATTCTATCTCCAAGACCTCATGAGAATATTAGGTTACATAAAGTATTAAATGTTTTTATAAGAGCTATGCAAATATATCAGGGACATGGTGGGAAGCAGTACAAATTCATATAAATTGCATATAGACACTCCCACTGTTCCCTTAATAAATAATAAATAATAAATTTGGAGTCAGTGTTAATGTGATTGAGTAAATCAAATTTATAATGCTTCTGAGGTGTCTGGATGACTAAGTCAGTTCAGCGTCCAACTCTTGGTTTTGGCTCAGGTTATGATCTCAGGGTGGAGACCCACAGTGGACTCCACATTCAGCGGGGAATCTGTTGAGTATTCTCTCTCTCCCTCTCCCTCTGCCCCTCCCCTACTCGCTCACTTGCTCTTGCTGTCTCTCTAAAATAAAATAAATGAATCTTTTAAAAATGTATAATGCTTCTAACTTATAATGAATTAAACTGGTATTTAGTGTTTAAAATAATTCATTTAAGAATCAGTAGTTACAAAATAGAGCTGTCGGTTTATTATTTCTATGCTACTACCAGGTAAAAATCTTGACAGTGATTTGTAATAAATAAGCTGAAAAAAATAAGTAGAATGTGGAAAATGTTTAATGATAAATTAACATGTGATGGCAGTTAGCAGTTAATAATAAGCACTCAATGTAGGTTTGTTTAAACGTCGCTGTGGTTTGGGGTGCCTGGGTGGCTCGCTCGGTTTAGCATCTGCCTTCGACTCCCGTCATGATTTCTGGGTCCTGCATGATGGAGTCCCGCATCGGGCTCCCCGCTCAGCGGGGAGTCTGCTTCTCCCTCTCCCTCTGTCCCTCCCTCTGCTCCCTTGGCCTCTCCCTCGGTCTCACTCTCTCTCTTAAAAAAATAAAATCTTTAAAAAAATGTATAGTAAATGTCTCTGTGGTTTTGTAGTAGAAAATAAACTAGCTCCCTGGATTGAGCCAAGTTACCAGTTCTCATCTCAGTTTAGGCACAATTCTGAGATTTTAAGAAAAAGAAGTCTTCTAAGGCCTCAATCTTCTCTTCTTGGAAGATTTCTGGATTCATGTCAGCTCGAAAGTACTGTGATCACACAATTCTTACAGATGAAAACAACTTGTACAGTCAGACTCCATCGAAAATGTGGAGTCATTCTAACCACTTTTTTTTGCTAGATACTTAAATTGTTTTCAATTCTTCACAATTACAAATAATATTAAAATAACCTCCCTTAGGGCGCCTGGGTGGCTCAGTCAGTTAAGCCTCTGACTCGGTTTCTGCTTAGGTTCTGATCTCAGGGTCATGAGATTGAGCCTCAAGTCAGGCTCCAAGCTCAGCATGCAGCTTGCTTGAGACTCTCTTCCTCTGCCCCTCCACCGCCCCTCTAAAATAAATAAATTTTAAAAAATTAAAAATAAAATAAAATAAGCACCCTTGTATGTTGAACTATATAGGGCTATGTTAGTATTCTTTGGAAGATTCAGATGATGTGGATTTGCTAGGTCAAACTGAAAGACTGCTTTCTTATATTCACAACAATAGTGTATTGGAGGACCTATTGTTCCTATCAAACATTGGATATGATTAAATTTTTACTGGTGACTAATATTATCTTTGTTGTCTTTAATTTGTATCTTCCTGATAAATAGTAAAGTTGAACTTCTTATTTTTTATTGGCTGTTTATATTTCTTCTACTATTAATTACCTGGCTCACAACCTTTATGCATTCATCTATTTGGACATTTATCATTTTATTTATATTTATAGGAGTTTTTCATAGATTATAAATATTAATTTATGTTGCAAGTATTTCCCCATACTCCTTTGTCCATTAACTTTTTGCTGGCTTCATAATAAATTTGTCATCTGTTAAAAAAGTGAAATAAAAATATACACCTTCACATGATTTTTTAATGATTGAGATGATATATGAAAAGAAATTTACCTACAAGAAGAATTAGATAAATATAAAGTAACATTACTGTGAGAGTTTGAAAGATAAAGACTAGGCCTATTGAAATGTTTTGTACTTAATAGTATATATGTTAATATATACTGTATATAAATTTATACTATATATAAATATAGTGTATATATAATTTTAATTTTGATTAAATTTAATTTGAGTCAAATTTAATATTTCACTATTAACTATTTCTCTCTTCATTTCCCATATTAATAATATCTGGGTAATAATGCCCCCTGAGTCTAAACATGGTAAATATTATGTTAACCCTGAAAATAAATAGTATTAACTTACACTATCTGCTTATCAGGAAAGCCAACTTTATCAGATTAGGAATATGACTTCAACTAACATGAAGCCCCAAATAATAGTTCCTGTTATATTTTCTCACATGAAAGAAATTTAGAAGATCACCTGCCCCATAATTCTATAAAAAGACCTACGTCATTTCCATCTTTATGTTCTGCCATTATTGTGTGATCTCTATTCAGTGTCAAGGTGACTGCTACAGCTCAGCTTTCTTGTTCTCATTCAAGGCAAAAAAGTGACACCCCACCCCCTAATGAAGGACACTTCCAGCAATATCCATATATTTTTATCGGGAAAGTAATAGCGTTCGTTACCCTGGAATCCCTCCTGTGCAAAGCCAGGTCACATAGACAACCCTAGATTTGAAAGAAGACCCGGAAATGGATTTTACCTTTGCTAGCCTTTGGTAGAGATAGCTAAGGATACGGAGGTTTGAGGGGTTTCAAAATACATTTTGGATCAAGCACTCTACATTTCCAGCCTAATAAATTTGAGAGGAAATGAGTGAAAAAAAATATGTTCATTGACTTACAATTTATTATCACAAATGACATTTATTTTCATTATTTTAAATGTACCCGTGTTCTTAGTAGGTCAAATGACTATACACAGAGAGCTTTATGACATTTTTCAAGGAATCACAGATCAATAAAAACTTTTTTTAAATGTAGCAACAACATGGGCCATCATGAATCACGTATTAGTACACAATTTCCACAACTTGTTCTTCTCTGGTCTGATTCATCATTGAAGCTGGGAAATATTTCTATCTATTAAGAGTAAACTGGATTATATGAAAGGTGAAATAAAAAGCACATACATAAATAGATTTTAATGGATAATTATGAGACTATTTTAATACTGAGTAATAACCAAAGTAAGGGAAACTGCAACAAACATTCAATGTCTACTATTGGACAGGAAATATCTTAGGCACAGTGGGGGTAAAATCTTTAGCAGTAGAGATACAATCCCTGCCCTCCAATAGCTTACTATTCAGTAGAACCAAGAGAGGAGTAGCTCTGTTTTAGAAATTTATGTGCATAATATATAATCAAGGCCAAATTATAATAGAGGCATTATTAATCCCTACCTTTTTAAGGGGGAAAAAATGAGGTTTAGGAGAAAAAGTGACTTAGACAATGACTTAGAGTTCAGAACAGATCAATTATTAGTCAAATAAGCCAAATAAGTGAAGTCTCCTACACTCCCCTACACCACCATCCAGTGCTAAGTTTCTATTACACTGAAGTTTAAGATTTATAATCCTTTTTATATGTTGCTGGATTTGGTTTCCTGGTATTTTGTTGAGGATTTTTTGTGTCTGTATACACAAGAGATACTGTTTTTAGTTTTCTAACATATTTTTTGTCTAGTTTTTTTTTTTTATTATGTTCAGTTAGCCAACATAGAGTACATCATCAGTTTTTGACGGAGTGTTCAACGATTCGTTAGTTGTGTATAACGCCCAGTGCTCATCACCACACGTGCACTCCTTAATACCCATCACCCTCTAGTTTGATTTCAGGGTAATACTGGCCTCTTAGAATGAGTTGGTAAGTGTATCCTGTTCCTATATTTTCTGAAAGACTTTGTCAATAATTGACATTAATTCTTAATTAAAAATTTGGTAGAATTTAACCATGAAGCCATTTGGGTCTGGACTCAACTTTATGAGATGGTTTTTAAATTAGCAATTCAATCTCTTTATTTGTATAGTTCTATTCAGATCTTTTAGTTCTTTTTGAGTCAGTGTCAGTAATTCATTTCTTTTTGGGAAGTTGCTGATTTCATCTACGTTATCTAATTTCATTGGTACACAGTTGTTCAGTCTTCCCTTATAATCTTTCCTATTTCTGTAAGGTGGTAGTGATGTCACTTCTTTTATTTTTTATTGTATTTGAGTCTTCTCTCTTCTTGGTCAGTCTAGTAAAGTATTGTCAATTTTGTTGATCTTTTCAAATAACTAACTTTTGGGTTCATTGATTTTCTTTATTGTTTTTCTATTCCCTCTTTCATTAATTTCTTCTTTTATCTGTAAGATTATATTTAAGTTGATTTGTTCTGGACTGTATTATGCCTTTTAATTTATTGGGTTATACTTTTTAATTCATTCTGACAATCTCAGATTTTCAATTAGAGTGTTTAGTTACTTTTTGAAGTGAACATTGATATGGTTTTAAATCTACCATCTTGCTATTTCTTTCCTATTTTTCCCACATGGTTTTGAATTATTAGCTATATTTTTTTTATTTTGTTTGCTGTAGAGTTCAGTATACATATTTATAGTTTACTAGTTTAGAGTTTATAATATACATTTCTAATTTATTATATTAATCATCAAGTAATATACCACTTCATATTTATTATCAGAAACTTAAAGCATTATGTGTTACGAGTATATACTCCAGACCTTTGTGCTGTTTGTTTTCATACATTTTACTTCAGTATATACTAGAAACAACCTTCTGCTTTGTTTTGGTTTAATCAGTCAATATTTTTATATGTACTTATTCTGTTGCTATTCCCATACTATTTATTCCATTTTGTAGATCCAGATTTCCACATGATATCATATTATTTATGCCTATAGGACTCTCTTCAGTATTTCTGGCAGGGTGAGCCTCCTGATGATGAATTCTTTCAGCCTTTGCATATCTAAAAATGTCTTTATTTTGCCTTTCTTTTGGAAATAAATTTTTGCTGGATGTATTCTTCTAGGTTGACAGATTTTTTTCCAGTGCTTTGAATATATTTTGCTGTATATTCTTGCTTGACTCCTATTTTATGAGAGTTCTACCTTATGTTTATTCCTCCTTACAAGATGTTTGTTTTTCCCCGGGCTATTTTAAATAGTTTTTTTTTCTTTTTTATCCCTGATGGAAACCTTGGAGTTTCCATTAAATTTCTTATAATTCAAGTTCATTAAAATTCTTGGATCTGTAGGATTATAGTTTCATTGAAGTTGGTAATTTTGGTCATGATTTTCTCAAATATTTTTTCTGTGTCCTCTTTTCTCTTCTCTCTTTTAGGGATTACAAGTACGTTAGACCTCTGAAAGTTGTTCATTTTTTAGGAGTTTTGTTTGTGTCATATTGGATATTTTTATATTGCTCTGTCTTTATGGTTTTCACCTCCACTAATTTGATTTGGGGTTTAAAAAGTTTTTTCCAAGCATTTATTTAAAGTGTTCAATATTTTCTCTGGCCTTTTAAATGTATAAAGTACAATTATAATAACTTTTTAAATGTTCTTGTCTGCTAATCCTAAAATCACTGTTAATAACGAGTTTGTTGGATTGATTGATATTTTTCATTTTATGTCATATTTTTCTACTATTTGAAATGTCTGGTAATTTTTGATTGGATATTAACATTGTGAATTTTATCTTTTTGGGTGGTGGATAATTTTGCATTCCTACAGTTTTTGAAATTTGTTTAGGAAGAAATTGGAAATAGTTTGTTCTTTTTAGTAATGATTTAATTACTTGGTATAATGGACCAATGCTATTTTTAATCTGGGATGAATTATTCCCCACTACTGAGGCAAAACACTTCCTCTAAGTATTCTGCCCAATGCCAAGGGTGGCTTGTGGGAGGAGACACTATTCCTAACTCTTTATGAGTGCTTGGTGCACTCCTCTCTCCTGATTTGGGTGTTTCCCCCCCTGGTCATTAGTCTCTTGCATGCATATTCTGATCAGAATTCTGCTGAATACTTCCATATTGGTGCATATTGGTGGTTCCCTCTCAGTGAAACTCCCTTTCATTGATCTTTCCAGACCCTCAGCTCTGTCTCCTTTAGTCAGGGAGAACTCTTGGTTCCACCTCCTCTCTCACTTCTGCCAGCAAACTCTCTCAAGGCAGGAACCTGGGACATTTAATTGTAGGGCTTGCCTTGTTTATTTCTTATGTTTCTGGGATTTTTTTCCCTGATGCCCAGTATCTTGAAAACCATTGTTTCACCTATTTTTTGGTTTGTTTATTTCAAATGGGAATCTATAACCAGCCCCTTACTCTTTCATAGATGGCATGGATATTTCCTTATCCACTATAATTTTCATCTAAGACTGTAATTTTTATCTCTAAAAGTTTGATTAATGTCTTGTTTTATTTGTTTTAGGTCTCTACTTAATATATTAAAATTTTCTTCTAGGTCCCGAATATATGGAATCCATTCCCAACTGTTTTATTGTCCTTGCATGACAATTCTATTACCTGAGTAATCTCTAAGTCAGATTTCCTCATTATCGGTTGTATTTTCCTTTTTTGCATGCCTGGTAATTTCTTACTGGATGCTACACATTCTGAACTTTATTTTGTTGGGTGCTGGATATTTTTGATTTCTTTCAGTGTTGTTGAGCTTTGCCCTGGGACATAGCATATTACCTGGAAACAGTTTGATATTTTGAATCTTCCTTTTAAGTTTTGTTAGGCAGGACTAATGGTGTATTTATTCTAGAGGTAATTTTTTTCACTACTTAAGGAAGATCTTTTTAGTACTCTAAACCATGTCTCAGAAATTATGAATTATTTTCCACTCTGCTTGTTTGGAATAGGGACTCTTCCAGGTCCTATATGATCTTCAGGCACTGTTCCTTCTAATCCTTTCTAACATTCTGCCCCCACTCCCACTGCCCACCTCTGCTTCCTGGTTCTGGGTTGTTTCCTCACATGTGCCAATGTGCCAAAGCATGTGCCAGTCAGTACTCAACTGAATACTTCAGGGTGACCCTCTGCAGATTCCTGGAATTTTTTCCCTGTGTATTCTGTTCTTTAGTTTTACCTGTTGGCCTTTGATGGATCTATAACAGAAGAGAAACTAAAGTATCTAAGTATAAATACTGGCAGGGGTAGATGTAGGGGTGGGACCTGGTGTAAGTTCTCCTCTGATCATTTCAATTTTCTTACTGAAGTTACAAGCCAACTATGGGTTAAGAGAGAAGACTGGAGTAGATGTTGTAGTTGTAAGGATACAAAAAATGAAACATCATTTCAGAAGAGTAGTAGAGTCAGTCGACTTGAGAAATATATTATCATTATTAGGCAACATTAAAAGCTTTCTTGAGATTCAAGTTCATGAATTGAAAATGAGAATAGTCAGCATAATTGTGTTGCCCTCTATTTATGTTCTATTGCTCAAGGGTAAACATATGTAAGGCCTGGGATCTACCAAATAGGTTTGTAGGAAAAAAAATAATGATTCTTATTATGGGATATAGGTGAATTTAAATAAGGCAGCATACTTTTGGTAGAAACATGTTGTTTTATTATTTTTAATAATAAAAATATAATGTTTTATATATAAAATTTTATGAAATATAGAAGCATATGCTAATAGAAATGCAAGAGGCTTTGGATTTGAATACATCTTTATTTGAATTTAAATTACACCATTTGCCTTTGTGACTTTGAGAAATATACATATACTTCTCTTAGGAATAAAAACACAACTTTGAAGGAAAAGTAGCCTTAAATGAATGAGATAATCTTTGGTCTTGTATCTATAAAAAAAATCAATACCCATTTTACTTTCCCATATAAAATGGAGAATTTAATGAAAATGTATTACCAAGTGGATTAAGTATATATTAACATAATAAAACTTGGAGGGAGGACATAATATCTTTCATCATGGGCTGAGTTTACTTTAATATGTTTCAATCAGACTTTAGAATTTCTGTCAAATGAATTTCTGATTTCATAGGAAATTATACTTTATCTTAATATGTGCATTTCAAGTTTATAATTGATATTAAATATGATGTGAGAGAACTTAAGGAAAGGAACATGTCAAAATGGTAATCAAAACTTTGCCTCAAGAAGGTGGAAATTTATGTTTTTGTGAATATATCTATGCAGCCAATAACATTTTTTTTTAATGAAACACATCTCTAATGGATACCACTTTGCCTTTTTGTTCTCCCCTGAAAAAGGAATTTCAATGAACTGACTGAATCAAAATATATATTTTTATGTTAATATGGACTATTCTTTCTGCAATTCAGAGATAATATTTCTCCAACTGTGGAAGGAATACTTTATCAGAAAAATGAAAAAAAAAACAATAAATGGCAAAGAATTCAAGAGCTTCTAATTATATGTCCCAAGGAAAAGGAGATTCTGCAGAAACTGACATTTAATTGGGAGCCTTCAGCAGAGGATAAAACTTGCATGCCGGGAAAAGTGCCAGCAAAGTCAAGTAATTACTTCTTAGTATTGTGAGAAACATATATACTACCTTTCCATCAAAAAAATTACTACATGAGAAAAGGGTATTAAACATTGGCTGATACCAAAACCGTGCAATTGTGTGATTCTGTTAAAGGTAAGTGTAATTGTGTTATGGATGTTATTTCTCTTTTTCCAGCATTTTGCTAGAAAATAAAGGATTTTCACAATTGTCTACACCTGTTTTCCACAAAAATACATATAAAGAAATAAAATTAATGTTAGCAATAGCATAAAGACTGGAGGAGACAAAGAGAAATACACTATTTTAAGGTCCTTAAATTTTCCCGTGTAAAGTGATATGTATGATAATTTTTTAAAGATTCATATATTTATTTTAGAGGGGGGAGAGGGGCAGAAGGAGAGGGAGAGAAAATCCCAAGTAGACTCCCTCCTGAACACAGAGCCCTACCCGAGTTTCCATCCCAGGACCCCAAGATGAGTGAATACATTCCAATATCCTCTGAGACCTGATTCCAAAACCACACCACAACACTACAAGAAAATAAACTACAGACCAATAACCTCCAAGAAAGTAGATAAAATATTTTGTAGCAAAATTTGAACAAGTGGAACTCAACAATATATCAAAAGGTTATAAACATCAGTAACTAAAAGGGAATTATTACAGGAGTTCACATTTGGTTCAAGATTCATAAATCAATATATGTAACTAACCATGTTAACCAACTAAAGAAGAAAAACCATATGATCATCTTAATAGATGCATGGAACAGGCATTTGATAACATCCTACATAATGAAAATATCTCAGCTACAACCCCAACTTGATAAAGTGAATTTATAAAGAGAATACAGATTATATTATACTTAATGATGAAAACATGAATGCTCTTCTCTTAAGATCAGAATCAAGGCACATATATTCGCTCATCACTTCTACTCAGCATTGTCCTGGAGGTCTGGTCTGCATACTAATACAAGGAAAAGAAATAAAAGGCATTGAAATTGGAAAGCAAAATGACATAATAGCTTATACAGGAAATTTAGTATAAAATACTTTTTAAAACTGCTAGAATTAAGCCTGTTTTACAAGAAAACAGTACACAAGATCAATATATAAACAATTACATGTCTATATACTAGTCATGAAAAATCAGAAATTGAGATTTTAAAAATATTATTAAAATAGCATCGAGTATAGAAGCACTTCCAGGATATCAGACCAAGGACTTCTAAAAATCTGCTCTTGGATAAAAGTAATGTTAACGTGGCTTTGTTAAAGTCTGTTAAACTTTTTTAGAACTCTAGAAATTAGCCAAAGGCCTGCAAAAATGCAAGGATCATTTATTCAAGGAAAATGGCAAAATTTCATAAAAAAAACCTTCCTATCTTTAGAATGGCAAAGAGAGATCAGGAAATGTTAGGACATTTTGCTAAGGACTCGGGTTGCAGAATAAATAACAGGAACATTGACAAATTGGTGGAACTGTGCCTTTCAATAAATGAACAGTATGATAGAAAGCCTTTTGAAAAGGTAATTTCAGATTTTAGCTTTATCTTTTATAGAGTATAACTACACAAGTTCCAATGTAAGGTAGTTTTAGAAAACCTAAATTATATTTAGACACCAAAACAATTGTTTATGATTCTTAAATTATCTGCATCAATTATTTTGTCTACGTAAAGCTGTGAGTCATTCTATTTGTGGATATAATAATTGTTTTAGGTAGCTAAGATACTTAAATATCAATTTATAAACTCACTTATATTAACCACATACATAACTATTTTGTCCTCAAGCAAGATAGTAAAATATTTACTGAAAAATATCTTTTATAGAAAAGATGGGAGTTTATTGGATATATTGCTGTTTTGCCATTTTTTAAATTTTATTTTTATCCAGTGGTTAGTCTAGCTTAGAAGCTAAAAATTAAACCTAGTTGTTGCCATAAGAAGCAGCCTGATTTGGAGCTCATGGACCTAATTATTATTTTTTTTATTTTAAAATAGCTTCCTACAGGTTTGTAATTCAGATCAATTACTTAAACTTCTGAAGGACATAGACAGGATAGAGTCTTGGTTATGCTTGCTCTCTGAAGTCCTTATTGCTAAAAATCTAAAAAGCTGGAGAAGGGTGGTCTCGATATATTGAATTTGTAACACATTACACTCTAGGAGAAACGGACTTGGAATTAAAACTCAACTTGACATTTCTAAACTTTATTAAATTGACCATCAGTCAGCACATCCTTTAGAACAGAACATTTTCATTGAGTATGGCAAACTATTTTCATTTGGCATTTAGAACTCAATTACTATGGAAGGACATTTATCCATAGTTTACTGATTCATTCGTATTTTGTACCCAAAGATATCATAGCTTAAAAAAATGAACTCCACTCCTACTCTGTGTCATTTATTAAATGCTTTTCATCATTGAACTTACATTTCTGAAACAATAACTTTTTTTAGATTAGCTTTACTTAGAAATATAGTAAAGTACTAATGTACTTTATTCAGAAATTAAATTAGTGACACCATGAGAACTCTCTTTTAGTGCCCACTCACATTTAGGCAGTATTCAAGTAGTATTCAAGTGTTCAAGTAGTATTCATCCTTAGTAAAATAATTAGTCACTTAGTTCTATTGCTCTGTCAATAATTAGTTATGCTGTTATTTCCATAGCAAGAAGAACTAATAAAATCAAGGATTTTGTTGAATGCCCAGGGAATATATGGTTATGAACATTTTCTTCATCTCAGATCTTTTAAACAAGTTGGCCTTCTGAGCATTATAACATTTTAATTTTGATTCTCTTTGAAAGCGTCCAAAATTTTTATGGTGACTCTTCTTCAAAAGTAAATAACACCATCACATAAACTAAGAGGAAATAAAGTTGATGTCTAAACTGAAAAATAAACCAAAATAGACATTTTCCTTTTCCTGTGATGTTTGTCAAATCCTGTTTCTCACAAACCTCCATAGATCACTTTACCTCCCGGTTCCATCCAACATCCCACCTATTAAAATGGTCTCTTATCTTTGTCACTGTATTACAGAAAAATTCTACACTGGCTCCTTGGGGTCCTGCAAGTCAGATTTGCCTTTTCTCTTTAGGTTTCTAACTCCTTGGAAATATTTTATATTTTCATTACTCTTTACATTATTGCTTATGGAATTAAGTTTTTTAATATCTTATCATGAAAATCACCTTTTTGTCACATTTACATATTCTATATCAAAGATTTTTAACCTTTTCTTGTGCTATGGACTTCTTTGGCTTCTCTCTGAGAAAGCCTATATCCTTCCTGAGAATAATTTCTTTCTAATTAAGACTCACTTTTTAGGGCAGTTTCAGGTTCACAGTGGAATTGAGAAGGTACAAAGATTTCCCATATGCCCCCCTACTCCCACACTTGTATAGTCTCCTCCACTATCAACATCCCTCACCAGAGGGGTACATTTGTTACAACTAATGAACCCAAATGACACATCCTAATCACCCGAAATCCATCGTTCACCTTAGAGTTCACTCTTGGAGTTGTAAATTCCATGGTTTGGGACACATGTATAATGACATGTATCCACCATTATAGCATTCCTACAGAATATTTTCACTGCCTGAAAAATCCTCTGTGCCCTGCCTATTCATCCTTTTCCCACAACTCACCCTCACCCACTGATCTTTTTCATGTCTCCATAGTTTTGCCATTTCCAGAATGTTATATAGTTGGAATCAGATAGTACGTAGTCTTTCCACATTGGTTTCTTTCACCTAATAATATGCATTTAAGATTCCTCCTTGTCTTTTTATGACTTGATAGCTCATTACCTTTTAGCACTGAATAATATTCCATTTTCCGGATGTACCACAGTTTATTTATCCATTCACCTACTAAAAGACATCTTGGTTGTTTCCAAGTTTTGGCAATTATGAATAAAACTGTTATAAACATCCATGTGCAGATTTTTGTGTGGACATAAACTCCTTTTGTGTGGACAACAACTCCTTTGGGTAAATACTAAGGAGTGCAATTACCAGTGTGCAGTAAAAGGATGTTTAGTCTTCTTTGAAATAGTCAAACTGTCTTCCAAAATAGCTGTATCATTTTACATTCTCACCAACAAGGAGAGTTTCTGTTGTTCCACATCCTCACCAGCATTTGATGTTGTCAATGTTCTGGATTTTGGCCATACTAATAGTTGTGTTGTGGTATGTTCACTGTTTGTTTTAATTTGCATTTCCCTGAAAACATATGATGTGGAACACCATTTCATATACTTCTTTGCCATTTGAATGTCTTCTTTGGTGAGGGGTCTGTTAATGATTGTCTCATTATTTAATTGGGTTGTTTCCTGTTGCTGAATTTTAATTTTCTTTGTATATTTTGGATAACAGTCTTTTATCAGACTTCTGCAAATATTTTCTCACATCTCTGGATTGTCTTCTCATTCTTTTGATATTGTCTATATGTATTATGCTGTTGGATAAAGTAGTCTATAGATGTCAGTTATAGGCAGTTTACTGATGATGTTGTTGAATTCAACTATCTCTTTACTGATTTTTCTGCCTGCTGGTTTTGTCCATTTCAAAGAGAGAGGTGTTGAAGTCTCCTACTATGATATGGATATACCTATTTACTTTGTATTTTCTTTTTTTTAAGGATTTTATTTATGTATTTGAGAGAAAGAGTGAGAGAGAGAGAGAGAGAGCATGAGCTGGGGGAGAGAGGGGGGTAGAGGGAGAGGAACAAGCAGACTTCCCACTGAGTAGAGAGCCCAATGCGGGGCTCAATCCAAGGACCCTGAAATCATGACCTGAGCCAAAGGCAGATGCTTAACCAACTGAGTCACCCAGGTGCCCCATCCTTTGTATTTTCATTCATTTTTGCTTCACATAGTTTGACACTGTTGTTAGGTGCATGCATATTAAGATTGTTGTGTCTTCTTGGAGAGTTGATCCTTCTATCATTACCTAATGCCCTTCTTTATCCCTGGTACCTTTCCTTGCTTTGAAGTCTGCTCTATTTGAAATTAATATAGCTACTCCCACTTTTTTTTTTTTTAACAGATTTTATTTATTTGAGAGAGAGAGCATGAGCAGGGGAAGGGACAGAGGGAGAGGAACAAGCAGACTCCCTGTTGAGCAGGGATCCCAATGCAAGGCTTAATCTCAGGACCTGAGATCATGACCTGAGCCAAAGTCAGACTCTTATCCAACTGAGCCATCTAAGTGCCCCACTCCCACTTTTTTTTTTAAATTAGTGTTAGCATGGTATATCTGTCTCCATCCATTTGCTTTTACTCACAGCTCTGGTAAGCAGTGACTCCTTGTATTCACCTGTCGTCTCTCTAGTCTTCGTTTGAGACAAGGGTTTGCTTTGTATCCTCCTCTGTCTTACAGATTTGAGAAGAGTTGCTGTTTTTCAGTCTATTCCACTTTTTACTTGTTATTAGGACAGAGTGATGACATCCAAGCTCGTTTCCATGTGGAACCAGAAAACGTAGCTCTATTTAAATACATAGAATAAAATACTTTAGATTACAAAAGAAACAAATCGTATTAAAATCCATTCAATAAAATAGTAAAGAATGACTTTACGATATAGTAATATAAGCTTCCTTATAAATTATTAATAAGTTATAGAGATAGGTTCAATAATTATTATAATTTTGAGATAGTGATGAGATTAAACAAAATTTTTGTTATCTCTACAATAACTAAATTGTGCTCTGAAAATTTGAGTCCAGCTGAAATATTGAAATATTGGTGACAAAGTCACTTGCACTAGTAATACTATGGATTGTTGCCTACATTCATAATGGGACCTGTGGACTCCATTATGCTTTTTATCATCTTGTCTGCTGAACTAGATAGCTAGAACAATATTCTCCTTCTGCACTTAAACCATTTCTACAATAATCCTCAAACATGAAGTCTCAAGAGCTGCAGAACAGAATGAGAACATTTTCTTTGAATAAGCCTATCTTTTAGTACTTAATTGGTCTTTAAATTTGCTATGGAAACTTTAAAAAACAAATCAGAATCTCTTGTACACCTTAAATTTGTTTAAATCAGCTTAATCCTATCTGATGTGACTTTTTTTTCTATAGGCAGTCATGTTGATAAAGTAAAATGCATTTTAAAAATTATTTTTATTTATCCATATAATAGGAAAGGTATTTTGATAGCTTTAATTTATTTCATATTTGTCTTTTCTAGTATGAGCTTCTTGCTCTTGCCCTGATGGAGGGAGAAGTCCATATATATGCCTGGTTAGGGGGATAATTTAAGGTAGGGCTGGAATTTTTGCAAAAGTATGCAAAGAGAAATACAAAGGTTATTTTAATAACCAAAATAACTTTGCAATAGAGCAATAGCTGTAGGGGCGCCTGGGGGGCTCAGTCAGTTAAGCATCTGCCTTCGGCTCAGATCATGATCTCAGGGTCCTGGGATGGAGCCCCACGTTGGACTCCGTGCTCAGGACCGGCTCTGTTTCTCCCTCTTCCTCTGCCCCTCCCCCTGCTTGTGCTCTCTCTCTCTCTCAAACAAATACATAAAATCTTGAAAAAAAAAGAGCAATAGGTGTAAGGGCATTTTACACCTTACTTACTGAGATAAAATTTACACAAAATTCAATCACATTATATGTACAATTAGATGATCAGAACAATCAATTTTAGAACTTTTCTCTCACCCCCAAATGATCAGATCTCTCCAATTCCTACCCTTAGCTCTAGGAAACTACTAATCTATTTTCTGTTATCATTTTGTCTTTTCTGGATATGTCATATAAATGAAATCATACAATATGTGGCCTTTTGTGTCTTGCTTTTTTCATTTAGCATTATGTTTTGGAAGTTCATTAATCTGTCAGGCATGTATCAGTACTTTGTACTCTGTATTACTAAGTAGTATTCCGTTTTATGGATGTACCTTTGAATAATGCTGCCATGAACATTTGTGTACAAGTCTTCATCTGGCTTTACATTTTCTTTTCTCTTGGGTAGGTACCTAGGAGTAGAATTGCTCATACAGTAAATTTACATAACTTTTCAAGAAACTGCCAAACTATTCTCCAAAATGACTGCACCATTTTACATTCCCACTATAAATATATGAGAGTTCCAGTTTCATATACGTGTAACTTATAAACACTTGTAATTGTCTCTTTTTGATCCTAGTCATTCTGTATGTGTAAAGTGGTATCTCACTGTGGTTTTACTTTGCATTTTCCTAATACTAATGATGCTTGCATCTTTTCATGTGCTTATTGACAATTTGTATATCTTCTTTGGTAAAATATCTATTCAGATATTTTGCCCAGTTTTAATTTAGGTTATTTGTCTTATATTAAATTGAATGAGTTTTTTTATGTACACTTGATAAAAGTCCTTTATCACATACATTGTTTGCAAATATTTTCTCCTAGCCCCCTGTGACCCTTGCCCCCCTCTTTTTACTTTTCTAAGGGTGTTTTTTG
Source organism: Callorhinus ursinus (assembly GCF_003265705.2). NCBI lineage: Eukaryota > Metazoa > Chordata > Mammalia > Carnivora > Otariidae > Callorhinus > Callorhinus ursinus. The sequence continues at coordinate 85,100,929 of NW_027397066.1, forward strand.
AAGCGCAGAAGTTTTAAACTGTGAAGTCTAATTTATCAATATTTTCTTTATCACTTGTGCTTTTGATGTCATATCTGAAAAAAAATTTTTTTTTTGCCTAAACCAAAGTCACGAGAATTTACTCCTATGTTTTTTTCTAAGAGTATTAGAGTTTTAGTTCTTATGTTAGGTTTAACTTCCTTTTGGGTCCTATATTAACTCTAATTAGGACTCAAGATATAGGGTCAATTTGAGTGCAGTATGAGGTATGAGTCTAATCCAGTCTTTTTTTTTTTTTTTAAGAGAGAGGGGAAGTGGGGTGGGGGGCAGAGAGAGACGGAGAGAGAGAAGCTTTAATAGGCTCCACACCCAAAGCCAAGCCTGATGCGGGGCTCCATCTCACAACCCTGAGATCACCATCTGAGCCAAAATCAAGAGTCAGCTGCTTAATCAACTGAGCCACCCCGGTGCCTCCAGTCTTTCTTTTAATTTTTTATTGTTATGTTAATCACCATACATTACATCATTAGTTTTTGATCAGTCTTTCTTTTTTTAATTAAAAGATTGTTTAAATTCTTTTCTCTCTTAATTTTTCAAAATTAAAAGTGGTTTGAGTAAAATGATATATAGAGAAATCCAGAGAGAAGGACAAATGAAGAAATTATTTTCTTTTTCAATTTCCAAAGAAAATGTGAGAATGAAAAGAAAGAAGGAGAGAAACAGTTTCATACTTCCGTTCTGTTTCTCCCCAGTCTGGGTCTTGCCTTAATTGAGGAGTACATAATATAAGTGATAGTAATGGAGGGAAGGAGCAGACCCATTTTGGCCATTTTAGTCCCTGTTTGGGCCTGTTGATGAGGCTCCTCACTGGTTGCCCCGCACCACCAGGCACACAGCTACCTCAGAGTAAATTTGGTAGAGCAGCACGAGTTGAGCGGCTAGAGGGAGATGGCAAGGTTGAGTCCAAGATTTCGTTTCCTTTCACTTTGGAAATCCATGTACCCATCTTTTGCTCTTCCCTGGTCAGATTTTCTATGACTAATTCTAGGATTTTAGACCTCTACTGGTAATTACAAGTGATGGTTTACCTCACAGTAAATGACCTATTCCCAGCAGACTGTGTCTCTTTATGTCACAAATCCTTTCCACAGAAAGCTCTAGCTGGAAGTCCAAAGCCACCAGTGGACTCCCACTTAACAGCCCTCTTGTGCTATCTCCCCATCTTCCTGCTGTAATTACCCACTACTGGTTGCCATAACTGTGAGGTCTTTCGTTCTCCTCGCCTTACCAGCTATGACAGAAGTAAAAAATACATATATAAGGACTGATCTTATGTGCTTAACTATCTCGCAAGCTACATTATTGTGCCTAAGTCAGTAAACACTTGTATAAAAAAACTGACTGAACCTTTTGACCTCCTTTAGAGGGTCACCTAAAACTGAGAGACCCACAAAATCCTTCAAAAATAGCATCTCTTTACTATCAAGTTATTTTCTTCTTTTTGTCTTTCTCCCAAACATAAGTTATCTGTTAAAATAGATTCTTTATATAACTAACATTTTATTGAACACTTTTTGTGTTAAACACTCTACCAAATCCCTTGAATGGATTACCGGATTTAATCTTCACAAATATTTTATGAGATGTGGTGTCTTGTTTTAGACATGATTTCTATTTGAAATATTTGAATCTTTTTTCTTGAGGGAAGTGTATGTGAGATTTTTGACTTAAGCTATTATTTATGTACTCATTTTAGCTCTCATTCCTGCCAGTATATACCTATGTAGATAAAAAATTACCCTACTATTCTTCAAGGAAAGGGATTTGTTGACTTTCCCGTGAACCTCCACCAGTTGCTTCCTGCTTGCCTCATGGTTGATGAACCGACTTAAATTTTGCTAAAAGCAAAGAAGAATGGTTGAAATATTTTCATAAAGAAGTTTATATTTTTTAAAAGACAGAAGGAGATAATAACACTTTATAAATGGGGGAAAATAACTGAGTTGCCTACCTCAATTGGAGGAAGATTCGTATGATGCAGTACATTTTGCCTGTGGAAAGTTGAGTTTTATAATAGTTCAGTTTGAAATTTCCATTATCAAATATACCATTTCAGATGGTTTAAAATATGACTTGTCAAAAATTTAGTACGTAGTTTTTTTAGGTTTACTGAAATAAGTGTTTTTTATATATAAATATATATATTATATATATACATAATATATATATCTGAATTGACATGGAATCCAGGAAGATAAGGTTAGCAATTACTTGGATAATTTATATCTCAGCGATGGATGACTTTATGCCCTATATATTCTTAGAGACTAGTGTATAATATTATACAGATATTTTCTTAAACCAAAGGACACTTTTTTTTCCAAAGGACACTTTTTATACTCCACAGACTTTATATGAATATTTTCCAGAGGGACAGATGGATGTTGGCAAATACGCATGGGCTTTGATCAATCATACACATTGGTAAAGGTGATGCTATTACATTTCCCAAGATTTTAGGCCTTAGAAACTGATATAATTTTCATTTTGTCTTTTTTTCCTTTCCTTTTTTTTTTTGGGTAATATAATAGTTTCAGCCATTAAATTACAATAAGATTAAGCAGAGACAAGAATATTATATGAACTATTTTAGGCACATCTAAATGTACATGAAAGTAATAAGTACAAACATTGAACAAAGAAGTTGCATGTAATAATGGGGTTTTAGTTCTCACATAGCTAAAAAGTTTTGAACTTGATAAAATTAATTATCCTGTGCTTTTTAGACATTATCTATTTACGATTCATTCATATACTTCCTTCCTTCCTTCCTTCTTCCCTATGAGCAGTAGTTAGTAAAAGTCCTTGTAAATGTGTAGGATCTTGAGCTCAACTGCCTGAGGTTTTTATTGTATCTCTACCACTTGTTAGTTTTGTGGCCTTTGGCAAGACAGACCACCTTGATATGTCTCAGTTTTCTACTGCAAAATGTAGAAAATAATACCTCCTCATAAATCTGTAAATTTTACTACTTGTGAAATATTAGAAAAATAATGTAAAAAGTACCCCATATATTTCTGATGTTCCAGATTTCACAATACCTAATAATCTCCATCATTTTAGAAATCGAGTTAAATTTATGAGGCCAATTGCTTTTAAAATAATTTTTCAGTTGAAGTAAAACACATTCAGGGAAGTGCCCAAAGCATATAATATGCTCAGTTCAATGAATCATTACTAACCAGATATCCATGTTCCTTATGGGGGCTCTATGTCTGCCCCCCACCATTATCTCAACTTTCTTCCCCAAAATTAAACCCTATCCTGACTTACAACACTGTATACTTATTGAGATATTTTATCGCTTTATATAAACTCTAACAGTGAACTTGAATTTTATAAGGGAGCTTCAGTTCTCACATAGCTTCTGTGCATGCGTGTGCGTGTGTGTATTTAAATGTTTTATTTTGAGAAATTTCAAACAAACAAACAAAAAGTGGAAAGAATGTTTCAGTGAATTTCTATGTACCATTACCCTGCTGCAAAAATCATTCACTCACGGCCAATTTTATTTTAAATATATCCCAACTTCTCTGCTTGCACAAATTATTTTGAATCAAATCCAATACAACATATTTCATCTTTAAATATTTAGAATGAATCTTTAACAAATAGAGAATCTTTTTTGCAAGCTCAACCAAATACTAATCATGTCTAAAATATTAATATTTCCTTAATATCACAAATATCTAATCATGCATCAAATTTTTCTGCTTTGTCTGTGTGTGTGTATGTATAATGTTGTTTTCTTTTTTTTTGGAGTAAGTTTTAGAAACAAGGCTTACATAATACATTTGATTGACAGGTTTTCTTAGTCCTTTTTATTCTCTATATTCTTTCTGTTTTATTTTTCCCCTGCCATCTATTTGTTTAAGTAAATGCTTCATTTATCCTATAGTTTTCCACATTCTGGTTTTTATTGATTGCATTCCAGCAGTGAGGACCATGCTTCTATTAACACATGTACGACATCCTCATTGTAAAGCAAGAAGAAAATAATGCCAGAACATTTCCAACTAATTGCACAGAGCCCTCTATATCAAGAAATGAGCTCCACTGTGTAATAGTTCAAAAGGATCACATTCTCCTGAGGATACATGGAAGTTTTGTGTGCACGCATATGATATATGAAAGTGTAGGTAGTTTGAAAATTCATAAGACCACTTTCAGTGTATTTCCAAAGTGCTTTTTTCCTCTTCTGAAAAAGAGTTTATTTGAAATACTGTTTTGTTTATAAAATGTAGCTAGTCTCTTTTCTGACATCAATTGTTCTGAAAAAAGGCAATTTAGTTTCTGCTTTAGAAAATGTTGGTGTTAAGAGTTTAAATGACTGGTGGATGGCCATTCAGATTCCACACTCACTGACATCATTTAGGCCAAACTTACAACAGTATTTTAATTTGCTCTTTTTAAATCCTGAGAAGATTGACTTTCCTTTCACTCTTTATATTTGAGGAAAGGGGTAAATTTTCTCAGAGACATGGGGCACAATTTTAGTGATTAAGTGTGTGGGGGCCAGAGGTCAATGATCTGGGTTTAGACTGAGGCTTTACCACTTACAAGCTATGTGACTTTGGATGAATTACTAACACCTCAAATTTCAGTTTCCTTTTCTACAAAATGGAATTAAAAGTCTACTTTACTTATAGGGTTGATGTGACTATTAGTTGAGATAGGCTTATTGTAAAGTGCTCGACACAAACTGGGCTCAGAGAAAAGTTCTTACTGTCAACTAACAGCATACTATATTAACAACGATTACAATGATGCACGTAGTATGAAAATCTCCTTCCAATTCCTCCACCATGCCCCTTGTAGACCAGTTTTCCAGAGGTACATGTCTTGTTACCCATTCACTAATTCACAAACGTGTTATTCTCACAAGCTCTTCATGTGAGTCATGGCCCTAGATGCTGGGAGCACAGAGATGAATAAGATAACGTTCTATTGATTGGTTTACAATCTATCCCTCATTTTAAGAAAGTCACTAATTCCTAATTGCCTTTGGACTGATTCTAAAGCCCTCATGTTTGAGACTATACACAATATGCCTGTTAACCGGCAATGTGACCTCATTTTACCACGACTCCTCTGAGATGATCAAATTGAGTTACTTATAGTAACTCAAATACTCTTACAGCTTTCCCATCCTTATGTGTAGGTACATGCTTTTTACATGTGCCTTCATCTCTGCCTTAAGATCTACGACCCATTCTTCAAGTAAATTTTATTAAATTCTATAACTGAATGCTGTAGGGACAGAAAAAAAAATCTCCCTTCTTCCCTCCTAGGTTCTTTGGTTGGTCTAAAAACCAAATTGACATAGACAGATTAACGGAAGAAAAAACAAATTTAATTTTGTACACACAGGAGACTCCAGGGCGAGTCAGGCAGTTGAGGCTTATGCACCATCTTGAGTTAAGGAATGGGACGGGGCCTGGGGCTTCAAAGAGGAGGAGGGCAATTCATAGTATGTAAGAAGAGCAGATGTTTGCTAATTAGAGGTTTGCCCTGCCGTGCACATAGGACTTTCAGAGAAAAAAAGTTACCTCTCATAAAAGCTCTTTTTCTGGTATGGGCCCCCTTCCCAAATTCTTATAGTTAAGGGAGAGGAAAAGTTTTTCCTGAGTCTTCCAGGTCTTGACTGCTTTCAGCTCAAAATAATCTACATGCCAAAGCAGCATATTTCAGGGTGGCATCTTCTACTCCCTTTCAATGCAAAGTTTGATTTTTCTGAACCCCGGTTGCATCACTGCATATTTCTAATGACATTTATCTAATTCAGCCTTCTAACTTAATTATGTAAATATTTGTATTTGTTTGTTGCCTTCCAACCCACATTAGCTGTTATTATAAACTCCTTGAGAGTTGTAACTGTATCTTATATATCTTTGTGAGATTTTAGCACCTAGAAAAATGGTTGTACATATAATAGGATTGTACTCTTTCATTTAAATAAAAGCAAATATATTCAGTGTCTGTATTAGCATCATATTAAAAGCAAATATTTCTCTTTTTTGACATGAACCTGAAGAAAATGTTTCATTTTCCTCCCAACATAGTTGCAGTATCCTCTTCTTGATGAATGGTAAAGGTCACTCCTTGCCCTCTGATAGTCATTCTTCCCTTTTCCCTTAATAACAGAATTTCTAACAGAGGACATGATTGCCTGACCAAAGTCTCTTTGCTGCTAGGTGTGCTGAAATAACTGTATCCGGGCCAGTGAGTTATGCAGAAAGGTGATCTGTATAACTAATTCCTAAAAAGGATTTAAGGGAAAAAGTTGATTGATTCAATCCATCACCAATTATTTTAATAAAAAGACAGTGATAATTGTGTTTTTCCCACAAATATACCTTAAATAATTTGCAAATCATGTTATTAAACTGGTGGTTTTAGGGGTAAAAATATTCGTACAGCAGCAGCACATTTAAAAAGTGGGAATTTTTTGTATCATTCATATTTTTTTAAAGATTTTATTTATTTATTTTATAGAGACAGACACAGTGAGAAAGGGAACACAAGCAGGGGGAATGAGAGAGGGAGAAGCAGGCTTCCTGCAGAGCAGGGAGTCCAATGCGGGGCTCGATCCCAGGACCCTGGCATCATGACCTGAGCTGAAGGCAGATGCTTAACGACTGAGCTACCCAGGCGCCCCTGTGTCATTTGCATTTTTTACACAGCTGCATAACTGATATCTATGCTGACATTGTTTCATTAAAATATGATAAATAGGTTATACCTGATTGTTAAGAAGAGCCATAGGATAATTAAAGAGCAGGTAGGCACTCTGCTCCCTGCTCCTTTTTGACTGGCTGCAGTGTGGTTGTAGTAAGGAGCCTCCCAGGAGCATGCAGATGGGAGCAACAAGGGTTGATGGGAACAAGATAGAAAGAGCCTGGTGTCTGATTTCGGGGAGGTGGTAAACCAGCTTGGAATTCTTATGCCCAAACTTTATGTGAAAGAAAATTAACTCCTACCTTGAAAAATTTTCTGTTGTAATTGTCAGCAGCCCAACCTCTATCATAAATAAACTTATTTATAAACTTATCTCACATAAATTCACAAACTTGCTTTATATTACTTTAAAGAATAGAGCTAGCTCTAAATATATATGCTAGAATCCTCATGTAGAAATTTGAGCATAAACAAGCAGGGTATTTTCACTTCTACATATTAAAAGAGAAAATGCTTTCACTATAGAAAAAAAATCAGGACAAAAAGAAGAAATTTTTATGAGAAAAACTATTTTTTCAAGCTTAAATAAAAATACATTAACATATTCATGATATCCAAGATAGATGTTACCACATTTTTAAAGCTCTGTCTTCGTAAGGTAGAATGGTACAGAAGATTATTATTAATGACCTGAAAGTTAAGGTCGTTACTAGTGAAAATGCATAGGTTAAAACCAAGTCAGATTATGTCAATTCACACATAGCAAATATTAAGGTATTCTGCTTAATATGAAAATGACAAGGCATCACAGTTTGTGGTCCTGTATTTCTAAGGTTGACCATCAGATTCATGTGAAGAAGTATGGCATCTTCCTGTGATCCCCTGCAGGCTGCTATATTCAACATCTCTGAGGATATTTCTGGGCTCCTGAGTCTCATTTGTATTTAAAAAATTCCCAGAAGATTGTGATGATCAACAATTTGAGCACAACTACTGTGAAGTATAGTTCCAGAATAGAAGTTAAAAATAAAAGTCAAAGACAATCTTGAGGAACTTGTAATTTAATGTGAAGAAATAGAACAAAGACTAGAAAGTAATTGAAAACACTAAACCATTCCCAAACTTCAGAATAGAGTTGTGTACAGGAATTTCAACAGTAAAACTTTTCTCTAGCTGTAAGGTTTTATAGAGTTCTTTGGAATTGCTCTTGTTTGATTTCTCAGTGCATAGTTTTTGTGTGTTTGTTTGTTTGTTTTTGGCCTCAATTACTACTAACCTCTTTGAGCAAAATCTTCTTTGAAGTTTCAGGTCAAAAAAATTTGCATAACAGATGTATACAATACCTTTTAGGTAAAAGAACACAAGTATTAATTGTCCTATGACTGTTCTTAACAATCAGGTATAATCTATTTATCATATTTTAATGAAACAATGTCAGCATAGATATCAGTTATGCAGCTTTGTAAAAAATATGAATGATACAAAAAAATCCCTTTTTAAATGTGGTGTTGGAGGAATAATTTTACCCCTAAAACCACTGATTCAACAGCATGGATTTGCTGATTACTTGGGTATATTTGTAAGAAAAACACAACTATCACTATATTTTATTTAAAATAATTGGTGATGGATTGAGTCAATCAACTTTTCCCCTTAAATCCTTTTTGGGAATTAGAAAATTACAAATTAAAAAAATTAAAAGAATCAGTTATTTTCTTAGAGTAGAGCACATAGTGGGTGTTTAATATTTGTTTCAAATATATTTTAACTGAATCAAATCAGATCAAATGCTAAACTTCCAAAGGAAAGATATTAAACTATCAAAAGTGTTTACTCCATTAGATTTTGTCAACCAAGGAAAGACAAAATAAAATGCGTACATTTATTTGGCGTCATAAGGATTGCATTTCAGGAGACATAGATGGAAATTAAAAGCATGCTCTGGAGAGACAAAGGAGTTAGAGTTTTTAAAGAGGAAAGAGGGAATCCACATAAGTTGTTTTGAACAAAATGTGATTGGTGTTGGTACAGCTACACTTATGCAAATCTATATGTAACTGGTTGCTAGGGCTAGTGTTAGATGGAAAGTCCACTTCTGTCCATTTTACCATGCAGCAGGTGTTCTAACAGTGATTTAATTAGCTATCAACAAGGGACTTCTTTGCTCCTCCTACACTCACTGTTAAGGCCAAGATAGAAGCATGACAAAACTAAACACATTCTTCTTTACTAAGTAGCAACTTTGAGTGAAATTTCTTTGTGTTCTCCTAATGAAATTTTGAACTCAGTACAAAGGGGTTTACAACTTTAGCACACTCTCTCACAGTACTTGCAATTTTTCCCTACTCAGGAGTCATTTGAATTACAAATATATCTGGGAAGAAACTCTTAAAATATTAGGATTTGTGACTTATTCAGTGAATTTTTATGTATAAGCAAATATATTCTTACCTTTAGCACATACTATGGCTAATCAACTACTTGGCAGTATTAATTTCAACAAATTATTTTTATGGAAAACATATTGTGAAACCAGGAGTACACTGGGACATGTTAACATTTTTCACTTCCTGTTGTAGGGGATGAAATTAATTTTCCTTTTACCCTTCTAAGTTCTTGGCTCAGGACCTCCCTGTCCATAATCAGATTAATAGGAGAAAAACAAACAGAAGTTTAATCACATGTATACTCTATACATGGAAGATACCCAGCAATGTTGTATGGGAAGGGAGCCAGTTATGGGAGGTTATCAGATAAAGCAAGTAAACAAGGGTTGTCATTTAAGTCAGTTACTTTTTCTATTGATATGAGTTTCTATAGATTTAGTCCTCTTCACGGTATAGAGAAGACACCCTTATAAATGTCCCTTACAAAAGAGTGGTTTCTACTGGGTTTTCAGAGATTCTCCTGTCTCTTGTTTCTTAAAAAATAGCCAGCTGAAGAAGCATATTTTGGGAAGGCAAATTCTGTTCCCCTTCAGTGTGTCAACTTTTTGAAAATAAAGATCCACAGTGAGAGGCAAACAAGTGTCTATTTGGGAACAAGGAATTGCAGTTTGAGGAGCACAGATTCAGATAAATACCCAAATACTGTTCCTGCTTCTAGGGTGAGAGCAAAGGGTTTTTATGAGGAAAAGGAAGGGGGCAATTACATGAGTTGAAGAAAAGGGAAAAAAAAAAGTTTTTTTATGGGTGTTAACAAACCAAACTACTCTGGGTTATATACTGATTAACTGTTGATTTTATCTTCAGAAAGTCCATAGCTATCAGTCTTGTGGTCAGGATGTGATCAAAGTAATTAGAATTAATTAAAACAATTGTGGTTTTGCCCAGCCCAAAGGTTTTGGTTCAGTTCAAACAAGATGAGTAGTGTGGTTTCTGTAAAATGGTCATTCTGACTCCATTTTATTTTATTTTATTTTATTTATTTTATTTTGTAAGATTTTAATTTTATTTATTTGAGAGCAAGAGAGAGAGCATGAGCAGGGGAGAGGGGCTGAGAGAGAGAGAGAAGCAGAATCCCCAGTGAGCAGGGAGCCCCACTCGGGGCTCCATCCCAGGACTGTGGGATCATGAACTGAGCTGAAGGCAGACCCTTAGCCGACTGAGCCACCCAAGTGCGCCCCACCCCCTTTTAAAGACTTTATTTCTGACTCCATTTTAAAATGACTCTAGTCCTGTCAATTTTTCATACTTCCCCATTTCGATCTAGATCTTTCTCTGAAAATATCAACCCCTGGAAAACTGTGCTGGTGAGCCATCATGCATCACGGATCCCTCCTTGCCAGGAAAGCTCATTCTCAGTGTATCAAATTCCATGTGGAGGCAAAGTGGTTCCTTGGGAGCCTTAGGCCACATTTGAGCAAGAGTGCCACTGCCAAAAATGGCTTTATCATCCAATTTCTTAAGGCCAGATATCTTCTGCAGTTTCTGGAACTGCCCTATGTCATGTCTTATAAGCCTTAGAACTCATTTCTAAATGCTGAGCGACCGTTATCTAGGTGGTGTCCATTGAACTATACAGAGGATACAAAGTTTTGCAATGACAAAAATCCCAAAAATAATAAATAAAATGCTGAGTACACATTGGAGGAGTAATCTGAACTAGGAAGCAATTCCTGAGGGCGGCTAGCTAAAAAGATCAAAGAACCATGGGGCACTGCATTTAACCACTTGGTTTGTGTCCAGATTTTACCTAGTTTCTATTTCTGCTTCACCAGAGGTGTTCACCCAAGTACAAGATGTGTTTATTGCAAAACAAACCCTACCTTGTTCCACTAGGAAGTAATCAAGAGCAATTCTATTATTTAGTACAACTTGTGCAAGGGAGTCCAAAGCCTTTTGGGCAGCTATTGCTTTAGTGACAGATTGGCAATATCCCTCAAGGTTTTAGATAGATTTCTGATCATGTATTCATTTACCTAGCAAACTATGTTATACCTATAGAGAATCAGAGAATTGCTTGTTTCAAAGCCTGTTTAATCTTTAGTGCTAGAAATAGATAATTTTTTGATCATTTTTTTTCAGAGCCATTTGCAAATGTGTTCTACATTTTTTTTTCCTGAAGAGGTATTCTGACCTTCAACTAACATTTAAATTATACATGATTACCATAACTTAAATTATTGTAAAGATCAGAAAACACAGGCCAGCAGAAAAGGATCTATCCAATATATTAATGTATGCCACATCTCAGACAGTTGAAAAAAAGAATATATAAACAAACACTGAACTTCATATTGAAGTGAATTATTGGGTAGAGGTGGAGGACTGATTGTTGTTAAAGGTATGAAAGTAGAGGAAAACTTATTTAGAATGAGTTGGAAGCACTGAAGGGAGAGCTCTCACATACCACTTTGAGCCTGCAAAACCAGTGAGAAGGAAAGTAATTGTCAACAAGGGAGGGCATTTTCATAGAAGAATTTATCTCTTGACTTTAAGAAAAGGAAGGAAGATCCCTCCCCGCCCCAGCAACAACCACCTGCAGTCAATGAGAAACCATCAAAGACTCAAAACCTTCTTCTCCAATAAATGTACCTGACTACAAGTTGGAATAGGGAGGAGTAATTGAGTGTGGCTGAACCAATACCAGGAGCAAGAGGAAGAAGCCATAGTTGACGAGTTGAATGCTATCCCAGGATTCACTGAATGTCTTATTTTCTTAAAGTCCTTCCTTCTGGTTTAAATTATCATCGTTCCTCTGACTGAATGAGAAATTCAAAAGTGGAGCAAAGCAAGTGTCTTTCTAATGCTCGTGAGGATGATGCAAAGATTTTGTTCTAACATTATTGAAAACCTGCTATTTGCCAGGTACTAGGTTGGCCTTGGAAATTTTTAAATAAATTCACCACAGTCCCTTATCCTCAAGGAGATTGAAATTTAATTTGAGAAACAGAGGAATAATCATTTTATAGTGGTGAAGATTTCACAGGTTATAAACTTAACACAAACTTGGTGATCAGAAAATCCTCTGTGATGAGGAAGCATAAAGGCTTATCAAGAAGATTGGAAGCAATAGGGATAGGAGTGGGGCATGAGAAGGGAAGAATGAGAGGGAGAATGGAAATATTTTGGGATCTCATGTTACAGATAAATATTCTTATGCTAGTGTTGTTTTCACTCGTTGTAAATAGTGATTTTTTTAAAAAAATGTAATAATAATAAACTTCATTTTTTTATTTTTTGGAGTTGACAAATTTTATCTGGGTGTGTTCTTTGTTTAATATCTTGATTAATATCCATGATTTTAATTTATATAATTTTAATCTCTTTGCACTGTATTCTCTAGAATCGTTTTCTTCATTATTCAAATTACAAACTAAATTTTCAGCTCTCTTCATTCTTCTAACTAGCACTTTTAAAAAAAATTCTGCAACCATCATGATTTCACATTTCTTCATAAATGCAGTCTGTTTGTGAGGCTTGGCTAACATATCTCAGTCAACAGAACAACTGTATTTTTTCATGAATTTATATCCCAAAATTTCTATATTTTTTGTAGATTTATATCCCAACATTCTTATGAATTGTATCTTAATGAAAGCATTATTTCCTATTCCCCAGAGTCAATCAGCATAAATAACTAGTGCAAGGTGTTGAAGAGCTGACAAGCTCAAGTTCCTTGAATACTAAATGAAGACACAAAATAGAAGACTTAAAATCTTGCTGATGCATAGTAGTAAAGGTGCTGTTGCATACTCTTGCCCTTGCCAATTGAAAATACATGTTTTCTATATCTCATTAAATAAAGACAAATCGCTATCATTTTAATAGCTACGTACTGTTTGCTAGGAGATGTTTCAATTTGTTTTGGTAGGAAAACCACATGTGGCACAACTGTTAAAATTGGAGATACTATTTACTTGAATGAACCATGATCTGCTCTTATTTTCTATATTCCATAAATATAGAGAGGACCAATGAAAGGTGAATATAAACAAATTGAAAAACATCTACTCTTTGATGTTTCATCAATCTCTCTGAATCTTCATAGATGAAGTGGGGTTTTATAATTACTGATATGTTTTTGGTTGAGAGAAAGGGACCAGATGGCTTACAAATGGACCTCCTTACCATTATATTTTCTTTTCCCTAACTGAAGAAGTCAATACAATTTTTTTGCAATTACAGAAGATAACTATTCTAAGTTTATCCTGTGTAATTTGGGAAGTAACATCTGTAGTGTTCAGGATTCCATAATCAATTATTACAGGGTCATACCTCTATTTATCATCTGGTACCCACCATTCCCTACTCAGACTTGTGGAGCCGAGTTGCCTTGTAGATCCAAAGAATTATAGCTTTTATCAAGGAAGCCCTGAATTTTTTGTGTAGTTCTTTTTTCCCTCCTTATGTTGTTGTCTGAATAAATGGCATAGGTAACTTTGAGGAAAATTAGAGGCTAAGATCAAAGTGTGCATTTGTATACCATAGCAAGAGACTTCCTTGGGGTATTAGTCATACCTTCACAAAATAATGTAACAACCTGTGATTGCATTTAGTGTGGGGAATAAATTAGGAGTAGTAACTCTAGTTTTATGGCTAGTTTTGTTTTTTGTTCAATAGTCCTGAGTGTTTTGTTTGTTTTAGTTTAGTTTAGTTTTGCTTTTTGCTCTGATTTGACCTTGGTATACTTCGTGGTAGACTCAATAGGATTGTAAACACTACACAATGTCATTTCCCAAGTTTACTTCACTTGACATTTATTTTATTTGTAGGGACTGATCAATTATTAACCACAGGTAGAAATCCATATGATTTCATTTTGTTTTATCATTCAAGTATAAACTAAATGGGCTGACTTTCAATTTTATTTCTGGAAACATCATGATTTATTAACTATAGCCTGAGGGTCCATATTTATGTCATATCATTATTGAAGTGCTAAGTGCAATATATGTCCAGTTGACTATTGTGGTAACTATCCCACTATATGTCTGGAGGTTATATACATGTATTTGGTATATTTCCACTGCAATAAGTAATCTAACAAGTATTTGTACTCACTCTCACCAATATTCCAGTCTATGATAAAACAATGAGTGGGTTGTTTTTAAAATATTTAGCTACTACTCTCTCCAGTCTATTCTTCAAAATATGTCATTGGGGCCCTCTTGGGAATTATTGGGTGAGAAAGAGCAAAGCTAGCATTTCGTCCTGTAATACCATTGAATTTATTCCTTTATATATCTCATGATGCTATTGAATACCTTATTTTATATTTGATGGCCATAATCTTCAGTATAATATAAAATGAGTCCTTGTTATAACTATTATTGAATTATCTAACTTATAAAATTGCTACAAATCAGAAATTTCTACCTGAGTTAAGCCATCAAATGAATTGTCTCTGGTAAATGCTCTTATATCCATAAATTCTTTGTGACCAAAATTTATGATCTTTTATTGATAGAGCACCTTTTAAAATCCATTCCTAATTTGTTTCCTGGCCTTCTATATGATATAAATTAGAAAATTTCTGTATTTCTTTCTTCATGTGAGCTTTTCCTTTATACATTAAATCTTTAAGTCTATACCCAAGGTATAATGCTAAAAGATTCATGTTATAAGCCTAGTTGCAATCAGAAGTGAAAAATGAGAAGGTGTGAGTTTTAAATTTTTCTGCAAGGAAGAAACAATTTCATCTGACAAGCTCTTCCAGTGAAGGAGTAGGAACCACTCAGTTGGTCAAGTATGTAAGATAAGTTGTGTTTTCAAAATATTTGAGTAAATGGACGCCATGATTTTTCTAAATCCATCTAGATAGCCCCTGGTAGATATTTAGATTCTCCTATTTTATATAGGAAACATGACAAACTGATGCTGTAATCCAGCAATTCTGCAGGATCCAACTCTGATTAGTAGTGTGGTCTGAGCTTTATGACAAAGTGAATAAGATATAACTACTTGAAAGATGTCACGCAAATTTTTTTACTTTTATTCTATAGCTTGAAGTGAGAATTTACTGATCTGACATTTGTTGTTTCATTCTTGATATTAAACACAGTCAGATGCAGCAAAATATTTATTTGTTGCCTTGTTTGCTTGCTTATTTGTTTGTTTATATATTCATTTATTTATATTCTATGGCAATAGTTACCTAGTTATCCAGAGCCTTTCCCTGACTATAGCAACAATTTAATTTACTCTTTTCATTTTGTTTACTATAAGCTTTTGGGCTCTTAATGTAAAATATAGCTTCTCACTGTTCAATATTCTCTCTATCCAGGCACCAGTTCAAACACAACAATTTGTTCCAAGATACTTCCTAAAACTATATCTTTTGAATCAGTTTCTTACTATTGAAGTCTTTTGATGGCAAAAAATTAAAACCACTTTGAGTATTTTAAAGAAATGAGAAATAATTGGGAGAATATGGATTAGCCTACATAATCCAATAAACAAATAAAGAACCAGGCTCAGAAACAATAGTAGTTCTGCGTTTTCAAGTAGTGGGAGCTAACAGTTCATCTTTTTGGATGGTTTGGCATCAATCTATTTTCTGCCCTTTTATCATTTCTTTAGAGTCAAAATCTTGAGAGGGAGACTAATTATCCTAGCTTGCCTCATCCGTCTTCACCTTCCTTGATTTTTATACTGGAGCTTGGATCCTAAGCATAATTTTATTAAATACAGTGTTTGAAATTTCCACTAAGATGATAAACAATGAGGAAGAAATAATTTATCTGAAGAGAATCTGATGCTATCATCAAAAGAATGGGAAATAATAAAAAAAAGAATGGGAAATTGATACAAAATGCCTCAAACTATAAATATCCTTTGTAATTATTAATAGCCAAATGTTTTATTTCCCATGTGATAGTATGATAATGGTGGATATTTCTTCCATCATTTCCTTCTATTTATTGGAGATAATTATTATAGAGTAAATGATAATTTTTTGTTATTTTTGAGAATAAAATAACCTAGCTTTATGAAAACTAGATATAAACAATTGTATTAAAATGGCATTTTAAATTAATTTAATTATGGTGCAAACTATCATTTTTTCTCTTTTTAAAATTTATTTTTTACTATGAGAAGAGAATGTTCAGAAACATTGAGTACTAAAAATCTGCTCATGACATTGTTTTACCAAAATTTCTAATGGAGGGTATTTTATTTTCTGATATATCCTTCATTTATTAATGATGAGGTGGATGAACCAATGCAATTAAAAAAAATCCTGGACAAAAACATCCATTCTCATTTTGAATTCATTTTTTTTTAAAGATTTTATTTATTTATTTGACAGAGAAAGACACTGCGAGAGAGGGAACACAAGCAGGGGGAGTGGGAAAGGGAGAAGCAGGCTTCCCACTGAGCAGGGAGCCCGATGCGGGGCTCAATCCCAGGACCCTGAGATCATGACCTGAGCTGAAGGCAGACACTTAACGACTGAGCCACCCAGGCGCCCCTCATTCTGAATTCATTGATTGGAGTGAATTCAGTGGTTACAATAGCACCACTGGCTAAGAATCAACCTCCCAGAGTAAGGTGCTGTTCAGGTTTTCTCATTAGGTCATGTAGGTCTCTTAGATATCTGCGCCATGTTTAAAGTCTCACACAAAATATCTGTGTCACTTAAGTTACACAATTTAGCAGTGTTTGTTCTATGGAAACATAATCTTGAAAGAAGGGGCAAAGTAGAAAACGATCTGTTTGTATATGTGAGTACATTATTGGACTGTGCATGAGTTTGAGGGCATTGTAGCCCTTGTTAAAGAGTAATTCCTCCAGCGAAGGATCTGTCAATTCCCAGGTGCTCCTGGTGCTGAGGGTGTCTACTCATTTCACCATGTGTTGTGAGGTCAGGGTATCTTCATCTACTGGTTGGCTCAGGTGGTTTGAACTGAGTTTGGTTGTTCTTCTCTTCCATCTAAGCTTTATTTCTCAGCCTCAGGATATGTGGAGTACTTGACCATTTCTATTTTCTTTCGGACTCTGTGTCTAGAATTAAATTAAGTATTGATTTGAATTAGAATAATCAATAGTCATGCTTCCTCCCATTAGTCTGATAAATTTTACAGTTAGTAATAAGTATAGGCCTATAGAGGATGCACAATGTTTGTGTGAATTCTCTCCAAGCTTTAGTAACTTGCCTTTATTTTTAATACTATTAAATTTAAAAAAATTATAGGTAAGAAATATGTGCTTACTGAGCATCCCTTAAAATTGATTCAAATAGAAAGAAAAAAAATGCTGTTTTAGAATAAGAGACCCCAACCTGGAAATTAGATGAAATAAGGGATGCAGAGTACCCAGTACAGGACAGAGTACTTAGTAGGCACTCAAAACATTTGTTCTCTTATAACCACTTAGGGTATATATTCCAAGGGTTAATAAATAAAGTGAATTCACTGATGTATTTATTAATTGTTGTCTTACAATATTATCACAAATTTAGCTGTTTCAAACAACACGTATTTATTACCTAACATTTTCTGTGAATCATGAATCTAAGCACAGCTTTGTTGATCCTTGTTGTAGGGACTCAAAAGGCTACAGTTGAGATATTGGTCAGGCATATGGTCTTATCTAAGGCTCAGCAGAGGAAAAATTCACTTCCAAACTCACATGGTTACTGGCAGCATTCAGTTCCTTGAAGTTGTATAACTGAAGACATCAAAGGAATGTTTCTATATACCAAGGAATGTCAAAGACAGCCACCACCTCCAGAAGCTAGGGGAGAGGTATGGAACAGATTCTCCCTCATAGCCCTCAGAAAGACCCATACCTGCCAACACCTTGATCTTAGACTTCTAGGTTCCAGAACCATAACACGATATATTTCTGTAGCTTAAGGCACCCAGTTTTTGGTACCTTATTACATCAACCCTAGTAAACTAATACAGGGTATGATTTTGTAACTTGCCCAATAACCAAAGTGATTTCTAGATAGAGAAAGACTATATGGCAGGTTTCCTGATGACAAGTTTAGCGGGGGTTTTCCAGTATGTAGTGCCCAGAGAATGCCACAGTTTCTAACAGCATCCTTGTAACATCTTTAATTTTCTATTAGAGAACCAAAGAAAATAGGTTGTTTAATGAAATTGTTTCTGTACTTTATGGGTTTCTCCTAAGTATTATATTATAAAAAGAAACCATTATTTTATTGATTAGTAGCCCATGACTTAAAGGAGTGTGTTTATAATGTTTAGTTCTCATTGTAAGTTGTACTAATGCTCTTATTCTCAGAGAGGACATAAATTTACTTCTAAATAAACCATGTTATAATGTAGTTAAAGTTCTAGTTGACAATGAAGTCATTTTAGCTCAACATAATGGTTTGAGTGGAATTTAGAATATACCAGTGTCACCTAATCAGAGTTTCCTATGCAGGGTTTTTTTCCCGTGTTCTATTACAACATTTTTCTCTTTAAATTTTTTATTGTTATGTTAATCACCATACATTGCATCATTAGATTTTGATGTAGTGTTCCATGATTCATTGTTTGTGCATGGTACCCAGTACTCCACGCAGAATGTGCCCTCTTTAATACCCATCACCAGGCTAACCCATTCCCCCACCCCCCTCCCCTCTAGAATCCTCAGTTTGTTTTTCAGAGTCCATCATCTCTCATGGTTCGACTCCCCCTCCGTTTCCCCTGCTTCATTCTTCCCCTCCTGCTATCTTCTTTTTTTTTTTTCTTAACCTATATTGCATTATTTGTTTCAGAGGTACACATCTGTGATTCAATAGTATTGCACAATTCACAGTGCTCACCATAGCACATACCCTCCCCAATGTCTATCACACACCCACCGCCTCCCTCCCACCCCCCACCACTCCAGGAACTCTCTGTTTGTTTCCTGAGATTAAGAATTCCTCATATCAGTGAGGTCATATGATACATGTCTTTCTCTGATTGATTTATTTCGCTCAGCATAACCCCCTCCAGTTTCGTCCACGTCGTTGCAAATAGCAAGATCGCATTCCTTTTGATGGCTGCATAATATTCCATTGTGTATATATACCACTTCTTCTTTATCCATTCATCTGTCCATGGACATCTTGGCTCTTTCCACAGTTTGGCTATTGTGGACATTGCTGCTATAAACATTGGGGTGCACATACCCTTTCGGATCCCTACATTTGTATCTTTGGGGTAAATACCCAGTAGTGCAATTGCTGGATTGTATGGTAGCTCTATTTTCAACTGTTTGAGGAACCTCCATACTGTTTTCCAGAGTGGTTGCACCAGCTTGCATTCCCACCAACAGTGTAGGAGGGTTCCCCTTTCTCCACATCCCCGCCAACATCTGTCATTTCCTGACTTGTTAATTTTAGCCATTCTGACTGGTGTGAGGTGGTATCTCATTGAGGTTTTGATTTGGATTTCCCTGATGCCGAGCGATGTTGAGCACTTTTTCATGTGTCTGTTGGCCATTTGGATGTCTTCTTTGGGAAAAATGTCTGCTCATGTCTTCTGCTCATTTCTTGATTGGATTATTTGTTCTTTTGGTGTTGAGTTTGATGAGTTCTTTATAGATTTTGGATACTAGCCCTTTATCTGATATGTCATTTGCAAATATTTTCTCCCATTCTGTTGGTTGTCTTTGTTTTTGTTGACTGTTACTTTTGCTGTGCAAAAGCTTTTTATCTTGATGAAATCCCAATAGTTCATTTTTGCCCTTGCTTCCCTTGCCTTTGGTGATGTTTCTAGGAAGAAGTTGCTGCGGCTGAGGTCGAAGAGGTTGCTGCCTGTGTTCTCCTTTAGGATGTTGAAGGACTCCTGTCTCACATCTAGGTCTTTCAACCATTTGGAGTTTATTTTTGTGTGTGGTGTAAGGAAATGGTCAGTTTCATTCTTCTGCATGTGGCTGTCCAATTTTCCCAACAGCATTTGTTGAAGAGACTGTCTTTTTTCCATTGGACATTCTTTCCTGCTTTGTCAAAGATTAGTTGACCATAGAGTTGAGGGTCCATTTCTGGGCTCTCTATTCTGTTCCATTGATCTATGTGTCTGTTTTTGTGCCAGTACCATACTGTCTTGATGATGACAGCTTTGGAATAAAGCTGGAAGTCTGGAATTGTGATGCCGCCAGCTTTGCTTTTCTTTTTCAACATTCCTCTGGCCTATTCGGGGTCTCTTCTGGTTCCATACAAATTTA
Organism: Callorhinus ursinus; assembly: GCF_003265705.2. Lineage (NCBI taxonomy): Eukaryota > Metazoa > Chordata > Mammalia > Carnivora > Otariidae > Callorhinus > Callorhinus ursinus. The sequence goes on from NW_027397066.1 coordinate 85,121,259, forward strand.
AGGATTATTTGTTCCATTTCTTTGAAAAAAGTGGGTGGTATTTTGATGGGGATTGCATTGAATGTGTAGATTGCTCTAGGTAGCATTGACATCTTCACAATGTTTTTCTTCCAATCCATGAGCATGGAACGTTTTTCCATTTCTTTGTGTCTTCCTCAATTTCTTTCATGAGTATTTTATAGTTTTCTGAGTACAGATCCTTTGCCTCTGGTTAGCTTTATTCCTAGGTATCTTATGGTTTTGGGTGCAATTGTCAATGGGATCGACTCCTTAATTTGTCTCTCTTCGGTCTTGTTGTTGGTGTATAGGAATGCCACTGATTTCTGTGCATTGATTTTATATCCTGCCCCTTTACTGAATTCCTGTATGAGTTCTAGCAGTTTTGGGTGGAGTCTTTTGGGTTTTCCATATAAAGTATCATATCATCTGCAAAGAGTGAGAGTTTGACTTCTTCTTTGCCAATTTGGATGCCTTTTATTTCTTTTTGTTTCTGATTGCTGTGGCTAGGAGTTCTAATACTATGTTGAATAGCAGTGGTGAGAGTGGACATTCTTGACTTTAGGGGGAAAGCTCTCAGTTTTTCCCCATTGAGAATGATATTCGCTGTAGGTTTTTCATAGATGGCTTTTATGATATTGAGGTAGGTACCCTGTATCCCTGTACTCTGAAGAGTTTTGATCAAGAAAGGATGCTGTACTTTGTCAAATGCTTTCTCTGCATCTATTGAGAGGATCATATGATTCTTGTTCTTTCTTTTGTTAATATATTGTATCAAGTTGATTGATTTGCGGATGTTGAACCAACCTTGCAGCCCAGGAATAAATCCCACTTGGTCGTGGTGAATAATCCTTTTAATGTACTGTTGGATCCTATTGGCTAGTATTTTGGTGAGAATTTTTGCATCCATGTTCATCAAGGATATTGGTCTGTAATTCTCCTTTTTGATGGGGTCTTTGTCTGGTTTTGGATCAAGGTAATGGTGGCCTCATAAAATGGGTTTGGAAGTTTTCCTTCCATTTCTATTTTTTGGAACAGTTTCAGGAGAATAGGTGTTAATTCGTCTTTAAATGTTTGGTAGAATTCCTCTGGGAACCCATCTGGCCCTGGGCTTTTGTTTGTTGGGAGATTTTTGATGACTGCTTCAATTTCCTTAGTGGTTATAGGTCTGTTCAGGTCTTCTATTTCTTCCTGGTTCAATTTTGGTAGTTGATACATCTGTAGGAATGCATCCATTTCTTCCAGGTTGTCTAATTTGCTGGCATAGAGTTGCTCATAATATGTTCTTAGAATTGTTTGTATTTCTTTGGTGTTGGTTGTGATCTCTCCTCTTTCATTCATGATTTTGTTGATTTGGGTCCTTTCTCTTTTCTTTTTGATAAGTCTGGCCAGGGGTTTATCAATCTTGTTAATTCTTTCAAAGAACCAGCTCCTAGTTTCGTTGATCTGTTGTACTGTTCTTTTGGTTTCTATTTCATTGATTTCTGCTCTGATCTTCGTTCTTTCTCTTCTCCTGCTGGGTTTAGGCTCTATTTGCTGTTTTTTCTCTAGCTCCTTTAGGTGTAGGGTTAGGTTGTGTATTTGAGACCTTTCTTGTTTCTTGAGAAAGGCTTGTATTGCTATATACTTTCCTCAAAGGACTGCCTTTGCTGTATCCCAAAGATTTTGAACAGTCGTATTTTCCTTTTCATTGGTTTCCATGAATTTTTTTAATTCTTCTTTAATTTCCTGGTTGACCCGTTCATTCTTTAGTAGGATGCTCTTTAGCCTCTATGTATTTGAGTTCTTTCCAACTTTCCTCTTGTGACTGAGTTCTAGTTTCAAAGCACTGTGGTCTGAAAATATGCAGGGAATAATCCCAATCTTTGGTACCGGTTGAGACCTGATTTGTGACCTAGGATGTGATCTATTCTGGAGAATGTTCCATGGGCACTAGAGAAGAATGTGTATTCCGCTGCTTTGGGATGGAATGTTCTGAATCTGTCTGTGAAGTCCATTTGGTCCAGGGTGTCCTTCAAAGTCTTTATTTCCTTGTTGATCTTTTGCTTAGATGATCTGTCCATTTCAGTCAGGGGGGTGTTAAAGTCCCCCACTATTATTGTATTGTTGTCAATGTGTTTCTTTGCTTTTGTTATTAATTGCCTTATATAATTGGCTGCTCTCATCTTAGGGGCATAGATATTTACAATTGTTAGATCTTCTTGTTGGATAGACCCTTTAAGTAGGATATAGTGTCCTTCCTCATCTCTTATTACAGTCTTTGGTTTAAAATCTAATTTGTCTGATATAAGGATTGCCACCCCAACTTTCTTTTGGTGTCCATTAGCATGGTAAATTGTTTTCCACCCCTTCACTTTCAATGTGTGGGTGTCTTTGGGTCTAAAATGAGTCTCTTGTAGACAGTATATCGATGGGTCTTGTTTTTTAATCCAATCTGATAGTCTGTGTCTTTTGATTGGGGCCTTTAGCTCATTTGCATTCAGGGTAACTATTGAAAGATATGAATTTAGTGCCATTGTATTGCCTGTAAGGTGACTGCTACTGTATATTGTCTGTATTCCTTTCTGGTCTATGCTGCTTTTAGGCTCTCTCTTTGCTTAGAGGACCCCTTTCAATATTTCTTGTAGGGCTGCTTTCGTGTTTGCAAATTCCTTTAGTTTTTGTTTCCTGGAAGCTTTTTATCTCTCTTTCAATTTTCAAAGACAGCCTAGCTGGATATATTATTCTTGGCTGCATATTTTTCTCATTTAGTGCTCTGAATATATCATGCCAGTCCTTTCTGGCCTGCCAGGTCTTGGTGGATAGGTCTTTTGCCAATCTAATGTTTCTACCATTATAGGTTACATATGTCTTCTCCCAAGCTGCTTTCAGGATTTTCTCTTTGTCTCTGAGACTCGTAAGTTTTACTATTAGATGTCAGGGTGTTGACCTATTTTTATTGATTTGGAGAGGGGTTCTCTGTGCCTCCTGGATTTTGATGCCTGTTTCCTTCCCCACATTAGGGGAGTTCTCTGCTATAATTTGCTCCAATATGCCTTCTGCTCCTCTCTCTCTTTCTTCTTCTTCTGGGACCCCAATTATTCTAATGTTGTTTCATCTTATTGTATTGCTTATCTCTCGAATTCTGCCCTCGTGTTCCAGTAGTTGTTTATTTCTCTTTTTCTCAGCTTCTTTATTTTCCATCTTTTGGTCTTCTATATCACTGATTCTCTCTTCTGCCTCATTTATCCTAGCAGTTAGTCCCCCATTTTTGACTGCACTTCATTAATAGCCTTTTTGATTTCGACTTGGTTAGATTTTAGTTCTTTTATTTCTCCAGAAAGGGTTTCTCTAATAACTTCCA